>NW_025953576.1:41859-561427 GCF_022495145.1 Xylaria bambusicola
TATTTACCTATTGTGCTTCCGCCGGTTAATGGGCGGGGGGGCCCCCGGGGGGTGGGATTGGGCTACCCCCCGCCCCCCCCCCCCCCCAACCCCCCCCCCCCCCCCCCCCCCCCCGGAGAAAGGGGCGTGTTACAGCACAGGATTCCCGGGACGGTAGCTAGTGATCCGCATAGACCAGGCTCGACCAGGGTAGGTCGAACTGCGTGCGCCCTGGCCCGATTCTGCTGGTGTTTGTGCGCTCTCCGTCTGTCTGTCTGTCTGCCGGTCGCTCGAGGGACTGTCGACTTTCGACTGTTGACTCTCGACTCTCGACCTTCTCCTCAGACGGTGGACGCCGGACTGGCACGACCTGTGACTGGTGGTGGTGTCATGGTCATCGTCGATGGTCCAGTGGTGGGTTTGGTGATGGCGCGCACATCGTCACTAAGACCTCATGGCCTCACCGCTTTCAAGGATGGAACTGGTGTTGGCAGTCGATGCTGAATAAGATTTACGACCCTGTCTGGGTTTCGCCTTCACACCATGGATAGCCATCCATACCTATACAAGACACACATATCTATCTGCAAACACATGTTCATGATACGCTAGACGCCCATCATACAGTCCACCGACTACCGGTACATCGCACTACCTATGATAGCCATTGGACACGCACAATGGCAGTGACTATTCCCGGATCGTCGTGCGCCCCCGCGGCGGCGGCGGCAGCATCTCGGCCAAGTCGGTGATATTTCTGGAATGTCTGGGTCCGGCTCTAAAGCAGTACTATGTAGGCAGGCTGGGAGTGGTTACACGCAGGGCGCGCTTGTCTCCCACGCCCCGACGATTAATTAATTGCCGGCTCAGCTGAAGGGAAGTGCCTCGAATCCAATTAATATCCAATTGAGCCTGATTGTAAATTTTCCGGAGTCTGGGACGTTCAGTCGCTGGTCGGTGGCCGGACGGGGGAGGGGGAGGGGGGGAACTACCACCCGGATCCCCTAAAAGATGCGATGCAATGCGACGCGGCCTGGCTGGCTGGCTACATGGACCATACATAGAAACTACTACTATACATACATACATAGATACCGTAGGTAGTATATGTTGGGTAGGACGAGACTGTCTTACGTATAGTACTACTACTACTACTTCGTAAATATGTATGTCGTAGTGAGGCGGGAATCGTGTATACTACTTATTGACATCTGTTCACAGTAGCTACTCACGCACAACTAGTCACACCCTAGCGCAATGAAAAATGAGATACCTATCATAGCGAGTCGACTTGAAAAGAAAAGTGCCATCTCAAACCATCAAAAAGACAAATTGGAATTAATTGGAATTAATTGGAATTGTGTCTCCGTGATGTAATACCAACCTATTCCACATGTGATGAAAGATCGGCCATAACAATTTTGCCGGGGGAACTGGTAGGTAGGGGTTACAGGGGGGGCCAGCGGGGGCTAATGGGGCTACTGTACCTAAGTAAGCTAGGTAGGTAGCTGTGTGCACTGGAACACCCCGCATAATTACTTGTACAGGGCTCTGACTGAGGCCTGTTAGAAGGTCCTGTACAGGGGCAGCGCTTACATACAGTACATACCTACTGTAGGTAGACTAAGGTACAGTGAGGTGCAGTGGTGTGGTCTGACCTACATACCTAGCACTAACACACTCACTACCGCCTGCCCTAGCCAATGCCCTAGCCAATGCCCTAGCCAATGCCCTAGCCTACCTCTGGCCTACCAAGACCAAGACTTGCCCAAGATAGACAAATAAATATTTACTTGGGTATGTATATTCTAGGGAAATAGTGCGACGAGAAAGAGAGAGAGAGAGAGAGAGAGACACTCACACATATCATTGTGCCATTGGGCAGTCGAGAGAGGCACGTATATACGTGTGCATATATATATATAGGTATACCTACCGGTATATGTGTGTGTGTGTGTGTGTGTGTGTGTGTGTGTATGTATGTATCAGGCATCTTACATAGGATTGGTTCTACCTGATCTGTCCATTTGCCATGGGTCGTCGTTCCATTGGGTCTTGTGATGCGATGCACTTGGAGCCGCTGAAGTCATTCACTCAACCCAGGCAAAAAGATACGTATACATGCCAAGTGGGCAAGGAAGAATGCATGTATGTAAGTAGGTATTTATCCTTGTAACATTGGTATTGGCCTTCGCATCTGGGCAATCCACACGCGATGCACAATACTTACAGTACGGTGCCTAGTACAATGCCAACCGGCAAGTCAAGTATGTGTCTGGGCTGATCTGGGGTCTGGGTTAACTGCCACCGAACGAATAAGCCAAGCAAGGTCCATTCATCCTGTGACAAGGGGACCGCCCACGTCTACTGTGCACAGTAGAGTAGGTAGGTAGGTATGACAATAATTCGGCGGGAGCGTGTGGTGTAGCGGGCGGTACCCCATCTTGGCCCGAGGACTTGTGCCTACATTGTGCGGCACAGCAGAAGGATTCGTGGATAATCGTGGATAATATACGTAAGTACCATGTAAGTAAAGTAGGTATGCACAGTAGTAGCCGTGTGGCGCAAGGAAGTGAGAGTCTGGGAGAGGGAGAGAGAGAGAGACGACGAGACTCGGCTCGCCTTGACGCCGGTACTTGGAGATATGCATTCCTTACCTGACGCCGACGGATAGATGCTACCTGTGATGCTACATACATGTTCTTACATGAGTACTTACTTACACAAAATATATACATCTATCTCACACTTGTCTTCTGTTGTCATGTGTTGTCTTTGGTATCATAGTGTATACTATGTAATGTACCAGTATAATGTACTGTAAGTATGCAACCAAGTCTGTCGACGGAGACGGAGAAGGGAGAAGGGAGAAGAGAGAAGAGTATACCCACCCGTCGTCGTCGCCGTGGTGTCGGCTGACGTTCCCTTCCCATGTCTCTGCCAAGCCAGGAACTGAAATCAAGTACCCTATACCTTCAAGCAGCTGTGCTTCGCCACCTATCGTCGGGTACCCCAATACCCGTATTCGCATCCTCTCTCTTCCTTAACTAACTAACTAACTACTATGTAACTAGGTAATATGTGCCTAGATGCAAGACATCAATCATCTACACACTAGGCACGGTATTAGGAAGACATGTAGGTATGTGTTTGACCTTACGGCGTGTTGCCCCCATGTACAAGCCTATACACACTCGAGACATTTCACATCATTCAGCTTAAGATTCTCAAGACATGATATATCCCAGTCCATGGCCCAACCATCACAACCCCTTCTCCATCTCATCCCATCTCCATACTGATACCCTGCCCAGATACTCTACACGGCGCTACGCTCTTGTAGCCCTTTAGCCTCTTTGATCTACTATTTGATCGACTCGTCCTACCAGAGCTTACCATTACCAGTCGATATCACACTAATATTCCTTCTCGGTTCGGTCGTGGCCATTTGAGACCCCTCTAGATCCCCAGATCCTTTTAAGATTCCTTAGGTCCCCTTCCTAATCCTACAATATCTATATCCCACTTCAGATCCCGTCTCAACTTCAACTTCACGCTCGCCTTACTACACACCTCTCCAACAGGACCCTGCATAAATACAAATACCAGCCCTGCCGTTTACTGTTGCATAGTCCCTCCAGAAACACTATAAACTTACAATAACAACATCGCTACTATCATGCATTTACTCGATCTTCCTCTCGAGTTGCTCGACCACATCTTCTCCTATGCCGTCGAGGATAGGATATTCAAGCGTGTCATGAGGCTTCGCCTCGTAAGCCGTCAGTGTCGCTGCCTCTCATACTACCAATGTCCATTCTTGTCGACTAACAAATTCTATAGGCCACTTCAGATGTTTGACTGATGAAGCCGTATATAGCTCGCGGATGTTGGATGATGTGGCCTTTGATTCCGAAGCTAGTATGAACTGTGCGGAACAGCACGACTCACCATGGACGCTGTACCTCCGCACATACTTGGGCCGGCGGATATACCAGGAACGCAATGCCAAAACAATGCGAGGACAGTACAGACAGGTGGCTGAATATTTATGGGTGACGGGCAGCAAGATTTTCCCCGGTCTGACCTTAGAAGACTGCATCTACGACCTATCAGCCGTCACGTTCTTCATCAATTCTTCATTGGAGACATCAGCCCTATTAAAGTCAACATCGTCCAAAGACTCATTCAGCCAGCCTCAACTTGCTACATTATTTCTCAATGCCGTGGTATACATGGGTTTAGAGCCGTTCGCCAGGGCCCTCATATCTGAAGACCCAAATGACTACTGGCAATGTCCCAGCGTTGCCGCAAGCAACAAACCCAGCTTTCGCCGACTTATCGAGATGGCCTCTTATCGTGGACATTTGGGGTTGGTAGAGCATCTTGTCCAGGTCGAGAAGAACATGACGCATAGGACTTATTCCCTCATGAGCGCTAGCACTGCTTCGACTATTCTACGACATGCCTCTATCGGCGGCCACGAGGATGTCGTCGAGTACGCTCTGAACAACAGCAATCTTTTCAACGAACATCTCGCTTCAACCACACGGCGGAACCTAAGCACGGCGCTCAGCTACACTGACTCACCAGACATTTACACCAGACTAGAAACCATCATGAAGCACGGCTCAGACCCCTTTGAGACATCGACACGCGATGACGTCTACGCACGACTGGACCTCGCCGCACGCCACGGCAACACGGAAATGGTCCGCTATTTACTGAGACAGGATTTATGTCTGAACCAACCCGGCGCTCATATCAACTCGGTACCCGTGCCCCACAAGCCAGGGTGCGACGATTCCGTCAAGAGCCGATCTGACTTCCGCCCTCTCATCAGCGCCATCGAGAGCGGCAACGTAGAAACCGTCGAATTACTATTATGGCACGGCGCAGATCCCAATTGGTTCCCGTCGACGCGGACGGCGCTCATGGCGGCCGTGCACAAGGGGGATCTGGCCATTGTGCGCACGCTCGTCGAGTACGGTGCAGACATCAACGTCGGCACGCCGGCCCCCGTCGTCATCGCCGTGCAACAGGAGAACGAAGAGATTATCTCCTACCTCGATTCTAAGGGCGCTCTCCGCGAGCCCGAGGTCGGCGCCTGGGCCATGTCTTACGCGAAAGTGTTCGGCCTCGACACCATGGTCGACTTACTAAAGGAGCGGGGCTTCGACGCCAACGACGCCCTGCACCACACACCCTCTAGCGAAGAGGATGAACACGGGCGCTATCTATTCCGGGGCGAGCACTACGGGTTAGGGGCATTGGAGTTATGCTGCAAGCCATCGTTCTAGTCATTCTGGTGAATTTCAGGAGGGGAGTTTACGGGGTCTCTGGATTTATCGGTTCTGGTGTTTACTTTCATTTACAAGCGGCATATACCATTTTTCTATTTTTACTGTCTATCTAGCATTCATACTACGCTATGAGGGCGTTTTTTGTTTTGTACTGCATTTGTTCATACTCATCCATCATGAAAAATACCTTTTCCTTATCATCACCAATCAACAAGCTACACAGATTAGTTAGCTAGCTCGGCGTATTCGCCACGCAACACCAAGAAAGAAATCCTTGGGAATACACGAATGGATGAATACGCATCCATTATCATGATATCTAACGCTCCGGCAAGAATTTTTTTTTTCTTGGTGATTTTTATAGCGCTGTCTTCCGGCAGGCAATTCTTGGTGAACTATACAACCCTAAAGAAATCCTCCCTGATCCTCCCTGATCCTCCTTGCACTCCGGCTGGCGATTATTGAAGACGGAGGCAAAAAAAAGGTGAAAAAGTGTTCGCTCTAGTGTAAAATCTATAGATAATGTCTATCTTAGTCTATACCACCGGACCGTGCTCTCGCTGGCAGGCAGGCATTCCTTCGTGAACTATACTATGTAGTAGCATTCCTCCCGAATCCTATCTAAGTAAGTAATCCATCCCGTCGTCAATTGATACAGAAGTTGAAGAATTGAAGGAAGGGGCTAAAGTACTGTAGACACACTACCCGACATAGTGCTAGGTATTCGTTAGCAGCATTCCTCCCCGCTAGTTCTTGCTGATAGTAGTTAGATGCCGCTGGCGAAATCGCCACCGGAGGACATTCTTCAAGAGGATTTGGCAGGACTTGATATCGATAAGCTAGGTTGGCTGTTCAGGGTCCAGAACCGGCCGGCAACTCTTTCAACTTCGCTCGCTTGCTTCCTTCGCTTCTCCTTCGAGCTGTATGGTAGATAGAAGGAGGATGAGATGCGTACCCTGAGGAACTAGAGGCATTTTCTCGAGCAAACACACTAAGTAAGTTAGCCAAGGAAGTGAGATTTTGGTGTTGTGGTACAGTGCAAGCGCTCGTTAATAGTATCCTCGAAGTACATAGTAGTGTAGAATCTAGATAGTGAAAAAGGCAGACCAAATGCTACATAGTGGGCTAAGGTAGCAATAGGATAGGAATCCATGTTGTCGGGAATCCCCTATTCTTGGCGCTTATGTTATCCCGGTAACAAGATTACTTTTTGCGCGTCTCATGGACTAGCAAAACCAATCTGTTTATCTAGGTATCTGTCTATCACTATCAGCACTACTAGTCTCTGCTTACTTACGAGTTGGCTATTCACCGGCACTGACCGGGTATTGTCTAATTGTATATGTACATTGGGGGTTAGATGTACACTGTATATAATGTTGCCATCGAAAACGAGGATTGACTGGGAACAAGAGCCATCACATATCAGTCCCGTGTCGGTGATTGATGTAACAACAGGAAGATGAAGCTGGAGCATCTCGGCCGAACCATACCATCAAGTCGGGTTATGAGTATCAGTTGGTTAGTTAGTCACATCCAGCGATCCGAGCCCCTCATCCTCATTGGTCGCATAGAACACAGCCAGTTCCCCTCCCGATTCAGCTGAGCGAGCGAGCAGGTTCTCACTTCTTCATCTCGAACCAAGTACACGAGCTAATGCCACACAACACTAGACTGTGTTCGTGGCTTTCGGTGCAAGTATGATACTGTGCAGGAACCCCATTCCCGGAACGATTAGAACCGCAGAAACGGGACGCCGTGGCGCGTCGCGTTCGACAAGGCTACCTAGACATAGGAATCCTGGAGTGTACTATATGATATGATCTTGACAGCGATACTAATACATGAACGACTAGTGTGTATTGTGAGAGTGTATAGCGGTAAGATCCCCCCACCTCTATAAGCAACTTCTTACCTTCACCTTGCTTACCTTACACTATGTTCTCGAGGCGGTCAACATGATATCAACTAGTAGTAGAACTGCGTCGACCATACCTAGTTTGCTTTAAATTTGACTTCTCTAGTCGTTGTGAATGACTACGCATGTCTGCAAGTATGTTCAGCAGGTGGATATGATATCTTGGTACGGAGTGCCATCTCCAGCCCATTGGTCATACGCCCCATCTACGGCTATCAGTGCTGAGAAGCCTGACCGCTCATGAATAGGTGAAGTACGGTATCTGGAGGTAGGGTAAATAGGTATGTACAGACAACAAGGTGACAAGACAAGGTGAGATGGCCTGGATGGATGGATGAATGTCAGTGGCGTCACGTGTGTCACCTGAGTCCCAATAATGGCGCCCGAAAGAGTTCCGTATCTAGCATGATGGTCGCACCACACTGTACGGACCACAGCTGTGAGGGGAAGGGATATGTGATGTCCAGGAGCAATCTTTCCAGCGAGGCCTCTTCGGAACGGAACTTTCTGGGATTTGAAGGCGGATAAAATATTACTAGGTATGCTTCTATGTCATCTGTGTATCTGAGGAGATCCCTCAGCTTAGCATCCTAGCTCAAGCATGGTTAACCTACTCGGCCGATTACGAGAGGAGCTGAATATGGATACAACTTTCTTTTTAAGGCCGGATCAAATCTTACCTGTCAGAGAGCGCGTGAAGTTCTCTAAGGTATTGCTCGTGTATACCGTGTGCGTGTGCCATGTAGGTAAATGTAGACATTGCCTATCACCATGTTACTAGCGGAGTATTGGCCGCGTCGTTCTATCCCGAGACAAAATGCTACATGGCTTCTTTGTAAGGCGGCATCGAATCAATTGGCTCTGCAAGCTATCTGTATCACTTTATGCATATAAATGTTGAGTGCCGGTGTGGAAGCCGTTAGGGTTGGCAAAGTCGGCACCCTGGGTCAAATTCCCTGCCTTCATCAACTAAGTTCCTAGTTTTCCAACATAGATAAAATAATTATCAGATAACAAATAGAATTGAATAGTCAAGTCAAGCCACCGAGGCCATGAAGGAACTGGTTGGCTAAGTACCTTTGCAGCCATAGTAGATCATTGTATTGTGAATAACATCAAGTTTCAAGCCGAGATCTCTGCCCTTGTGACATTATCTTATTTCCTGCTATCAGAGCTGTCCCAGTATATAAACTGTAGCCCACATATATCAAAACGTAAAGAACTTCCACCTTTCCCCTCTTACTCTTTTTCGATTTCCGATTTGGGCTCGAACGTCAATATGAACCCGTGTAGCCACTCTCTGTAGACCCGAAGGCCCTTCGCAGATACCACGCGCCTTCTATCACCATAGATTGTATATGTTCTGTAACGCTCATTTAATATCATCCTCAGAAGGCAAGCTGAGCTTAATCAGCCCGAAGTAATATTCCGGGACTTCGGGATACTTTTGATAAGACTTGCACCAGCTTTCGCTCACTGACTTCTGTAAATGGGGGCTCAAATCCCTTTCCGCGGTTTCCGGTTTCTCTTGTTGTAAGTTACCGGAGTTTTTCAGTTGCTGTTGGGATATTTCGAAATCCTCCGATATGAAGCTTTGCGCATGACTTCGGACCTAATCCTGACGCTGGGCGTAGGCCGAGCCTACCGCTCTATCTTGTGCCTGCATAACCGCTGCCTCCAAATGCCTCGCTTCACAATCGCAGGCCGTGATTGCTGGGGCGTGGCATATGGCGCGATCCGGGTCCATTCTTATATGATCACGCTTTTTCACGGCGTCCCGGTTGCCCCACCGGACTGATGATGCTGGTGATGATCCCCGCTCGCCGGGAATGGACCCCAATTCGCGAAGTCCTTCTTCAAACTGGACCTGGTGGTTTAATCGACCATAGCTAATAGAATTGTCTGAATCTGTATTTTCGGAAGGTTCCGAGACAAAGGTTTCCCTCTCCGTTTCGTTAACATCAGAGTGCCAATCGATGTTCTTATCAACCTTATCTCTTATTGTGCTTCTAGTTTCTGGTAGTGATATCGCTAGGCTGCTCTCCTCGCTTCCTGACTCGCATGGTTATTCAGCGTCGTCTTCGTAGCTAGGAAGAGACCTGATGGCGAGACAGCGCATATGTCCCGCAAAATGATGTTCTATATTGCCATCAGAGTCCTTGATCCCACACAGTGGACAGGATTTGAATATAGGCCCAAATTCCCGGCCATTTCTGTCAGCAAGGACCGCGAGTTGGGTATCTGTAAACTTTCCAGTGTGAGCTGTTTTCATGTGGGTGAGGTATTCGTCCCTTGTAGCACAGACAAATAAGTGCAGCGCTATCTACGGGCATGTTCCCCCATGTGTTTAAGCCAGGTATGACTATGGCTGTATACCTCTTCAGGCGAGTCGCATTCCTGGAACATGCAAACGTATGGATCAAGATCATTCATAACGTGTAAGCTATCAAGATTAGTATTTTGCTCCATCAATATGATATGGTCAATAAGTTGTAATTATTTAGGTCATGACGTACCTCCACTTCTTCTCGTCTACCACTTCCTCTACTGGCAAAGCGTGGAAGCAATAAGGGCATGATATTTCAGGCACTGACCGAAGACATTCGCTCCAATCGTTTGCTAACGCTGCTTTGTACTTCGCCTCCACGGCCCGGCACGATTTGGAGAAGAGAGATGACCGGTGGGAGCCACTTGGCTCCGTCTGCCGCGGTATTAACTCTAAGTCACTCTTGTATTGTTTCTTTCGCTCTTGCTTGAGCTTTTTGTACATCTGTTTTAGTCTCAAATAAGGAGCAGGAGGGAACCGAATCTCCTCGTGATTGTTGAGTGCCACGGGCTTTGATACCGATACCACCGATGGAGTCGAGGCTCTCTGAAAACTTTCTGGCGACAAAGTCGTAGCAGTCTGAACCGCTGATCGCGCTGGGATTTGAGGGACTATTGTGACTTCTCCACACTTCACAGGCTCTCCACGGATTTGAATTGCGGCCCATTTCTGCAGGAATTGCGGTATTTATTTTGCGTTATGTGAGGGTACATCTGCCCGAAAAGGCTGATGCATTGAATAGCTTGAAAAGGATGGAAACAATGTTGAAAAGGTTGCGGAAAAGGGGTCTATGAATAAGCCTCGGGATGGCTATCATTTTATTGACGTGAGTGTATATAAGGATAGTCTATTTGAGAAAGACAAAGAGTACATCGATTACATAATTAAGGACCTCATGAGCAGTTAGCATAAACAAACGCGGCAAATATATTATGTTATCAACGTATATAATTTATGTGCACCACACAAAACCAAGAGCTGCATAAACGCCTACTCAAGAGTGTCTGGTGGACCACCCTGAATTCCTGGAATAGCACAAAGTACTACCTCGTTGCCCTCCGTTAACTCTTTCTTAGAGAATCCTTCAAGTTCATCCTCCATGTCTTCCTCTTGCTCTATAATACTCAACTCAGACCCATCCCTCTTCTCAGTCACGCTTTCTAGCATTGCACCTTTCTTGTACTCCTCCTCTTTTCTCACTACACCCGTCTTCCTCTCTACCAGTACCCTCCGTACTCGAAATGCAAAAATGAAATCACTGCTCCCTTCCCAAGATGCATGGTCCTTACTACCTATATTTCTACCGGCTTCAATGCCACCGGCAATAGGGACCCCGGCCCATGACGTTGCATCGGCCCCAGCACTTACACCTCCGTCAACAGTCTTTGTCTTCAACGACTGGACCGTCACGCCCTTCGCAATCTTAAGGCTTGTGATGATATATACTGGCTTGCGGTAGCGAAACTTTTCCAAGTAGCGTCGTACAGGTTCCGTTGAAATGCAGTCCTGGATATACCCAGGTTCTGGAAAGAATTGAGAGGTATTCGTACTTTCAAACGTGAAGCATGACGAGTCACTATCCGAAAGGAATGGGAAAATCAGCTTACACGTTATCATAAAACCTCAATGTCCAAATGAGACATGATTACGTACTTCATCTCCCAGCCCACCGTCACGTCAACGCCAACGCCAAGACCAAGTACTACATTTAAGAACCTTGTAAATATCCCAAACTTACCCCCAGAGAACCTTTCCGTCGAGAAAATGACTTGCTTTTGCGTCGTGGAGAAGGCGGTCGAATCGTCCAGCTTCGGAGCCTTGTAGAGTGGTCGCTCAGGCGTTTTGACACAGGTGATAATGTTACCCAGTTGGATAGGCCCCGACGGCGAGTATAGATAACCCTACGTAGGCGCGAGGAAGAAGTAAGCAGTGCGATTCGCCATTGAAAACGTTTTGATATCGTACGATTGGAGATTCTACATAGTATACTACGGTATAGCCAAGTACGCCTGATTGTTGCTGCCTCAGCATAGTAGCGGGGTCTGGATGCCTAGACAGAGGTATGACGAGGCAGGGCAGAGAGCTGTTGTGTAATCTTACTTACCAATGTGCTGATTATGGAAGATTCATGCTCACTCGAGTGTCTGTGTTGTTGAACCTTTGACTGTGGCGGTTTATACTAAAAGAATCTTAATAAAAATTGGCAAAATCGTAGGGTTATAGATCAAGAGACTCGCTGTCTATAGCCCTAGCTTACACCTAGCAGGTTTACGTATCAGAACTAAGACTCTAGATTCCCAGAATAGAATTCATGTTACGGAGCAGCAGATACGGAGCGGCAGAACTCTCGCGCAGTAGGCGCTGAATGAAGTCCAGGCGAGATTGGAAGTTATCCTTGTTCTTGGTCTTTCTGGGATAGCAATATTTTCGTTCCTCCCAAGGGAGACAACAGCGAAAATGACGGCAGGTACAAGAGGGGTGAAGTCTCATCCTTTAAGCCTCCTCCAAGGACAGGCAGCACCACGTGAATACTTTACATCCCTCCAACGAGTTATCCGGGGAGCTAATTCGAATAAGATGTCAATTTCAACAGACTGGCGTTCCAGCTACTAAGTTTAGTGGTCTCCAAGATGGATGGTTTGATTCCTGAGTTGAAATCGACAGACACTCGCCTCTGGAATGCCATGTCGGCCTATATAACCATGAGCCCTAGTCACTACCCTGTAGAGGCTAGACACTTGACCGATCAAAATCCAGAAGGCGGCTATGTAAACGAACTTTGAATTGAGGAAGTTTCAAAGAAGGAGCGGCATGATCTGTCGACCGATATCCCTTGATCCGATCAACTTGCAGTCCAAGAAAATCAAACCCCTTAGTACTTCTCGAATCTCCACAGCCATCATGATCTCCGATCTAGCTAGGAATTCTGAATATGGAAGATACGCTTGAATAACCCCACGCCAGAATGTACCCAAGAACTTGAACCCTGCATCGCAACCAAATGTGCGTGGTAGCCTTTCTCCAGCTCACCTAGATTCAGATAATCAGGTCCCGTTGGTAGCTATTCGTTACTGAAGTCAGCTCTTGCCTTCAGGGTCTTTGTTGAGACGTACCCAATGATCGTAAGTCACGAGGTCGGCACCATCAGGTCCGGAAGAAGCCTTATACTTAACAACCCACTCGCCTCTTGCACTTGCATAATCGACTGTTGAGCCCGAGTTGGGGTTCTCTGTGCGATTGGCATCCCCGTAGCTAGCTACCCACTGAGCTCTATTGTTATTGTCATCGACAGTCGGGGAATTCTCATTCCCTGTCTTGTTGGCATCTCCGTAGCTAGCCACCCACTGGGCTCTGTTGTTGTTGTCATCAACGGTCGGAGAATCTAGTGATCTATCGTTGGTTTTGTCGTATGGGAGGGCTCTTGTGCCTGCCTCATCCACGGTTGGGGCCAGCTCATCGGCTAGCCCACGGACACGGCTAGTCCCAACTTCCTTGTAAAACATCAGCGTAGATTCTTGGGGTATTGGACTGAAATACTAACAGCCTGACTTAGAGGAGGGGCGAGCGCCAATGATGACGCGCCTACGAGAAAGGTAGTAAGGGAAATGATAGCCTTCATCTTTGATGCTTTCTCATGAGTTTTTTTGGCCTGTGCACTTGCTGTCTTGGGTGTCAGAAGAGAAAATACGGATGAGTAGGAAAACTAGAGGTAGGATTATCCATATGCCTTCCAGTTTACGGAGTTGAATATTTAAGTTGCCCTCCCACTCATATCCCCAGTTATGCAGATACAAGAATGCCAGAACGATTGGTCGATTGACCAAACCCCTTTCTACACGGCGATTGGCGATCCGGCTTGTTATCTCAGCGTGTAATATGATGCCGGTGAACCCTACGACAACCAGTCGCACCGTGCAACTATCTCCAGTCGTCCGATGAGTCGTACAGAATATAGGTGCTTCATTGGAGAATCTAGGGTCCTTAATCTCTCGCTATTAGATTGGGACCTAAATCCAGGTTTATAGCTATGAAGGGCCCTGAATACCCTTACTGCCTTGAAGACATCTGGTAGTTACAGTATAATAAGAGTCACACCCTCCCCTATCTAGTGATCCCTGACACTTGCTTTCAAATAGATTTCACGGCATTTTATTACCTTTTATTTCACCCTGTGTCAGTAGTCGGTGCCTAAGATGTCGAACACGGTTAGCAGCAGTGGCCAATATGTGCGCCTTAGGCACATTCCTTCTTATTCCACGCCCCCAGAGATCAATCGTTCTATTCAGGATGATGTTGATTGTGAGCGTCCGCTTCGACCAAGACGCAAGCTACGAGGGCGCGTGGTACTCACTATATCGCTGATACTAAACATCGTCACGGTGTGCATTCTACTATTCTCGACGTCACCGGACTATGAGACGCTTACCTACTGTGGGTATCTCCAAGCCTGAACACGTAAAATATACCTAGGCTGATAAGGTTGATAGCTCCAGCAATGAAGGCATCACAGGTCGAGCAGGTTGTTTTCTCGAGTGCTTTTGGTATTGAACGTTCTCCCTTCCAAGGAGAACCTTCAGACGCCAACGACAAACTGTGGGCCGGTCTTTACGACTGTAAGTATGATTTCCAAAGACAGAATTCTTGGCTAATACTTGAGAAGTCGGTATCACGCGTATAAGCACGGAAGAAGCTCGGCCAATGGTAAATAAAACGCTCCCAGTCGCGGACGGTCAGGGGGGCTACATAATTCAACTGGCCGTATTCCATCAGCTGCATTGTTTGGTAAGTATGTATGAGAAATGAAGCGGGCAGATCGCGCTGACACTGACGAGAATATGCTACGAAAGGGCATATACCACGGCATTGACATGTCCAACACCGATGACTTGATGGGAATTGAGCACATGGACCATTGCATTGACATGCTTCGTCAGAGCATTATGGTGAGTTATTATAACCGCTGTCACCGCATTAATAGACAATCAACTCCCAGACTGACCCTTTTACAGTGCCAGAGTGATATTTCACCTACCACGTTCACTCGCACTTCTCTTGGGAAACCCATGCAAGTGGTTGCGGAGGTTGCTCACACTTGTCGAAGTTTCTCTAAGATACAGCAATGGGCATGGAATAGGCGGATTAAGGGGGAGCTGGACAAGAACACCGTGGTAACTGATGACCCGTTGGGATGGGGTACCTACACGTACTCACCCTAGTTTAGGCGTGACTGAGAATAGCAAACACACTACCACAACTATATTCCCCATTAAGGATCTGCAGACTAAGCTATTCTATGTTACATGTACAACTACAATGGGATTATGTGTGATGTGATCGGACTGGTTGTAGTGGCTCGCGTCCTGAGTGGATTACACATCATGCTGAGACTGATTTCTGTTGTCCTGCATGACCAGCAGATGGAATGTATTGTATTACAGGAGGATTGGGTGATAGACCGCTCGTGCCATGTATTCTTTTGGGTAATTGTTATACACATCACATTGAATCACGCAATATCCCGGACAATCACCTCGCAGTCAACGCGATGAAACAAAGCTATATGTGTCATTCAATCTGTCTGTAATCTAGTGCTGAACTAGGCTTGATTTCATGGCACGAAACCTAAATCTGAATCGTGACGATTCACCCAATCCGTGATATCCGCGAAGTTTCGGCACTTATGAGTCGTCGATACTCGGGCAACCGGTTGTCGTTGGCCGACATCAGTGTAAAAGATGAGACCAATGTCTGCATTGCACATGAGTACCTGGCGCAGAAGGTCTATACAGTGGTCTTTCATTCTATTAGAATAGTGCACGGTAACTGGAAGTGACAACCTACCGACATGTTCCCACACCAGACCAGGGGGATCTTGGAATGTATCAACGTGTTGGTACTGATCTCGAAAAATGAATTTGCGAGTGATATCCAAACAGTGGAGTTGGTGGTATACCTCCACTGTAGCATAAAAGTGACCATCAATGCCTTTAGTAGGCTTTGACGTTGGATCAAAGGCTTGCAACGTCTCGTTATTCACGAGAATCATGGGTACTATTGAAGCGATTAGTAGGAGACAAGAGAATTGCATTCCGGCGCATCGGATAAAATCGTACGATCAACTAGTCTATCCCAAGCATCGTCGAGCTCTTGTCTAGGGGGTCCTTTGAAGACGGAGGGCTGTCCTAGTTCGGCGTCAAATCTCATGGGTCTGAACTTCGCTACATCCAGAAGAGGGTCTAATCGTAATCGGTGAGTGTTCTCGATAGAAGCTATGAATGGGGACAATCTTACAACTATCATGCAAAGCCCTAGGATACCCGCGATCGTCTTGGATTAACGAGACATTGGAACAGGAGCTTAGGCGCTCTGCTGCCCAGTAGTTCAACAGTAATGCGAGTAATAAGAGCCCGGCATTCAAACAACCACAGATGCATGACCAGTGAAGCCCATTTGCACAGCTTCGAACAGGGCGTATGTCTTTCATCGTGATAGACATGAGTGGAAAGGAGAATTCAAGGACCCCTCGATGTAAATACTCTGTTCTCGCCATTTTAAGAACGCTCTTCGCCTGAGCTAAAATATCCTGTGCACGGCAGTATACACAACGCTATGGGTGATTAATGTGTGGCCCGCATGATATCATAGTATCTAGACTACCATATGTGCATCAGTTATTGGCCCTTTACCGGATTGAAAGAGGAAATACTAGGGTGACAGACCCTTCAGTGCCACCATCTATAGATAACGGAGCTTCAGGACGGGAATCAGAGTGTCACGATCACGATGCCCTAAAACAAAGAGATCTGCTGAGCGGACAAGATGTTAGTACGTACTGATGCCGAGAAGGCGAGCACAATTGGGCTCTAATTGGTCTTGTCTCATCAGGTCTGGCTTTGTGAGATTGCTGTTAACGAAGTCAATATTCCTCTCTCACCAGGTTGAATGTTGATTAATTACCTTATCGCCGCTAATATACTGTTATATAACTATGCCTTCTATTTTGTCACTACCTCGAAGAGGATAGCACATGCCTCGTGTTCTGATAATTTGTCCCAACGATTTTCAGCGTGACTGAAGTTATCTGTTCGGTTGCAGATATGTTCAATTTCCGTGATGCTTCCAACTGAAGCTGTTAATGTCGCCGCATCATCGCCTGAATCCCAGCCAGGAGCATCTGAGTATGCACCATCATATAGAGAGACCACTCCTGATTGTATTGCTCAATATTTCTATTCTCTTATGGATATCTGCTAAATTTCGGTGGCGGATTATATGTAAAATGTATAGTAAGTCGTCTTAGCCCGAGCTCTATAGCCTCTCAGAACTGCATCTGCGCAATCACTTCTTCTGAGTTGAGAAAGGCGCACCGCTCACTCAGTCGTTGCGTCGCGACCTCGGGTATCGCCTCTGGCCCTTCCCATGCCGACAGACCCTCGTGCGGCCCACCCGCCACGAAAACCCTCCATGAGGCGTTCTTCCCAACAGGAGAGGCAGACTCCCATCCAACAAATGTCTCGTGGCCTTCGAGTGACGGCCGGCCTAGGGTCGCAAACGTGCTCCACGAGCGAGATCCGCGGCGCGCAAGCGCGTAGTCTCGCGAAGAGGGGTTGAATGGGTACCCTTGCGCCGATTTATTGTAGCGGTCGACATCGCCGAATACGTATTCCAGGTCCGAGGTGTGGAAGACGCCAACCCCAGGAAGCCCGGCGGACGCATACGCAGGTTCGAGGAGCGTCTGATTCCATTCGAACAGGTAGACGCTCTCCGGGTTCTTGGCGGCAATGGCCGCTCCAAAGCCCTGCGGCATGCACACCATGAAAATGTCCCTCCAAATCCGCGCGGTGCGGAAGAACTCGGCGCTTAGGCCGGCGGCCACATCCGCGCTGAAATCGGTGGATGGGTAGAGCGTTAACAAACCGTCAAGCGTGGTACTGTTCATGGCCGGCAAGTACGCTCCAATGAAAGCGCGTGTATCGTCAGGGGTAGAAATAGAGCGGTCCGTAAACAAATTCAGGTCATCCTGGCACCAGCCGATGATAGCATTAATATTCTCCGCGAACCGGCTCTCGCGGATCAGTGTCGACGGCGCGGCAGGCAGGAAGTCGTCGTCCACAGTCGGCAGCCAGATATCGCCGATATTATCGGATATATCAGACTGGAAGGTCGCCTCGGCGGCCTCGAGCATAGCTTGTGTGTCGAGCTCTCGTAAACACGCGACCTCGTCTTCCGAAGAAGAACCGTCGCATCCCGCGTAGGCCACAACACGGGCCCATGCATCGGACGTGAAGTTCCCAGTGATTCCTGGCTCAAGCGCCTGGCTCTCACATATAGCGCGCTGGAAGGGCACCTCCCGCGCACCGCCATAGGCAAGCATCTGCATCCCGACCGCCAGTCCGCCAGATGACTGGCCAAAGATAGTAACGCGCGATGGGTCGCCGCCGAAGTTCGCGACATTAGCTTGTAACCACTCGAGAGCGAGGCGCTGATCACGTAGGCCGGCGTTAGTAGAGCCCTCGACACGCAGGGCGTCCGAGACGCCGAAACCGAAGACTGCAGTGGTCGTGTCAGCACTCCTGAGTCTTTGATCTTGAGGAGGAAAATAAGGAGTAGGCAGAGAAGAGTAAGAAAATGCAAAACGCACCACCCAGACGGTAGTTAATATTAACTTCAATAACAGGCAGCCCATTCGCAACGGACTCACGCACGAGTGCGTCGGGCGCGTAGCGCAAATCGTTATTGAATCCTAGCCAGAAGCCGCCGCCATAGATAAACACCATGACGGGGAGTGCGTCGCCCGCCTGCGCCCCCGCGGGGCGCGCGATGTTGAGGTTGAGGCAGTCCTCCGACGTATCGTTCACGCTGGATAGCGCGTTCGGCCCTGACAACGCGTTCAGGGTCTGCGGGCAAGCATGGCCCGGGGTCTGCGCGACAACGGTGCTGTTAGCTGGAGCAGAGTATGGGACTGGGGGCCGGAACCGATTTGCTCCGCCCGTGTTCTCTGCAAAGGGAATGTTCAAAAAGACCTCGATCCCATTGCGCTGGAGGCCCAGGTAAGTGACACCGCGGGAAGCGTCAAAGGCCGAGGGGTCCGAGTTGCACGCCGCCGCCACGGCGGACCCGGCGCTCCAGAGTGCGGAAGAGAGTCTCATCGTGCCAGGGACAGCTACGGAGTCAAGGCAGATCTCTCCGGGATAGAAAGAAATATCACGGGCAAAACCAACCGCATTAATCCCATGCCTGCAGGTACAGCACACATGGCTACCGAGGTATATATGCAAACTCCACTGCGACAACACGACAGGATCACGATCCTTTCGCGATAACCTATATCCACAACGAAATCTGCCGGGGGGAGGGAGAATCTGTGGACCCGTTGCACCATCAAAAGCCGTTAGTTGACGCTCTTATCTTTTATACGAAGCGTGTAGTAGCCCTTCGAATCCTTCCAAGACGCGAAACCAAATTGATGCAATACCAGGGCTAGCCGCAACGGTGAAGAATCAAGATGCGCTAACTTTTGCTGCTAACCGAGAGAGCTTCAACTTCTCTATCGTGAAGCCACTATTGATGGTGCTTCGCTGCCGCAAACGGCTAACCACATCAACCGTCCTCTTGTTGCTGCTCTGGGTGCTGCACGACTGGGTATGGTATACATTTGATACAGCGGCAGCATTCTTTCTTGCCACACCATGCACCGCTTGTGTTAAATCGTTGGGGGGAATTGGCCGCCCATTTTGACCTGATTCGGATTCACTATTATTGATGGGATTCTCTCCTGAAGTTTCGCATGCGCAACTCATTCAAGGCTCGTAGAACCAAAAGCCCAACTCGAGTTTTAGGCAGGCGGGGTGATAGCCAATATGGCGCCGTGCGCTGCCACTGCGATAGCAACCTTCTCAACCTCAACCGTACGGCCATTATACCAGAATTAAGGAGTTGTCGAAGCCAAATAATCCGAAGACAGTAAATACTCCGCATGACGCCTGCAAAACTAGTCAGGACAGCCTTAAACGCATAAGCTCACTGATTCATGTCCGACTACAGTCTTACCTCCCCACCGATCCCAGCTGCTGCAGGATGATCTCCCCATAGCCTACAGTATACGTTGACAACTTGAAGACATAACCATCAACTCTAGACGCCAAGAGCTTACTTCCGATTCCTGACGAATAAAAGCAACCAAGTGAGCACCATCCCTTCAACTGCCAAGGACGCTAGGCTAGGGGTTTACGTGCATATGTAAGCAGCGTTGATCAATCGGTATCTACTTACATGCACTGATCCAACAAGTCTGAACAAGCAAGTGCATTCTGGTCTCTACCGCTTTGATACCTATTTTACTTATAGAATACTCATTGTACTAAGTACTAAACTTTATCCAACTCGAGTAGGGGACGTGGCCTTCTTACAAAGAGCGGGGTAAGTTACTCATCAAAACATATCTTGGCATTCTCTAAGTGAGATAGGAACCAAAGGGGACCAGAGTACACGCGTTCAATTGTGAGGTCAGTGTGCCTGTCATATTGAACCTCAATGCCGTGGTACCGAACTGTTGTGTCTATGATACATATCTAAAGTCACCATTTTCACACCATTTCTGGCAGATTTCTCTTTCTATTCCATCAAACAAGTGCTAGACAGTCAATCGGCAAAGAGCTCCACTTCCTTGCGCAATCATCTAACGCAACCTGGTTTGAGCCCCCTGGTAGTAGAATGATGGCTCTTACTTGGTCCAAACAGCCACTGAAGGGTATCTTCATTGCCTTTCATATCTTCAAAACGCTCGCGTTCTTGCCTTGGCTTTTGATCCGTTATACTCCGAAATCCGCCCGCCCCTTTCCGGAATGGAGCTTGAAGCGTTGCGTTCTCAATCCTCTGGTCAGACAGCTGCTCGTGTACTACACAGTGACCAAGTCAACCGCTATGTCCCTAGTAGTCTCTGATCAGAGGAAAGCAAAAGAACGCTATGCCCTCGCTGAACCAGCGAATGCAGATCTGTATTCGGGGGTGCTAGCGTCCGATATTGCGAAGCCGGCGCCGGTGGGTGGAATCTGGTATCCGACCCCGGTTTACGTGGGATCACCTAACCTAGATGATGAGAAGGTTGTGCTGCATTTCCCCGGTGGCGGGTTCGTTCTCGCGTTCGGGCAGGAAATGTACGGCAAGGGTGTTGCGAGCGCCATGTCTAAATACTTAAATGCAAACCGAACCTTTTACGCACAATATCGAGTTGCAACTGATGACGCGACCCGTTTCCCCGCTGCTCTGCAAGACTTGGTTACCTTTTACAACTACATACTATCTTTAGGAGTGAAGCCAAGCAATATCATTCTGTCTGGAGATTCCGCAGCGGGAAACCTGGTGATTGCGCTGTTGCGATATCTGGAGACCTCGCCGAAGCTTCCGTTGCCTAGAGGGGCTATTGTCTGGTCTCCCTGGGTGCACGTAACACTGCAGGCCGGCAAAGACTTCAACGCGTGTAGAAATACGACGATCGACTCTTTGACTGGGCCCTTCCTTCAATGGGGTGCCGAGGCATATTTTCCTAAGCATGAACCTCCCTCGGAAGAGCTTGCTTACATTTCGCCATTGCATCATCCTTTCCGAACGAGAGTGCCATTAATAGTTCACGCTGGCGGAGCCGAAGCCTTTTACGACACTATCGAAGAGTTCGCAAAACAGATGAATGCAATAGACGGCAATAACGTCCAATTCTATCCAAGTGATTTGGTGACACATAACCTGATTCTGGCATATGGCGGAGCTGGGCTGGAACATGAAGTAGAGAGTGTTTTACGAGACATCTCTAGCTTCTTAAAAGTCTAGCTACTATGACCGTTTATTTCGGGCGCGAAAAATTGAATTAATTATGCGGTCACAAAGCCTACTCAAATTACGCCATACAACTATCCCTCGTACCAGAACCTGCTTCTCTGATTATTCCACGACGGTCTATTGGACGACTTTGCAAACGTAACCATTGGGGATGAGTTCCCAAGGGCGAGCATAAGGAAGCGACTCGCCAGCGGCAGTCTGTCCTGAAACGCGATAAGTAAATTCGTCCCCTGCGCGGCCATTTAGTGGCGTAACCAGCCACGTATAGTGTTTGTCGGAATATTTCACAGAGGCTAGTAGATAATTACAACGGTCAGCTACATGGGATTGTGTAGAGTTCTAGCAGGAAAAACCATTGCACTTACGGTTGAGGACAGTAGTCTGCCAATGGTAATCATATGTAGGAAAGGATGAGGGCGTTGGACCAGGGATGATGGTAGGGGTGTTATTGAAGGAGCGCATCTGGAGCTCGAATGTACCCTCGCTGCCTTCAGGGTCCCACTCGATCACGTAGTAAGAACCTTCCCGGCGGGATACGTCGCCGTCGCCCGGTTGGTGGACGTCCTTCCACTTAAAGGCCTGCGTAGCTCCGGCAAGGAGGGCGATGGATGCCAAGAATTTCATCTTGTCGGTGGTTTCGTTATGTAATTATTGAACGAACAGGAGAAGATGAGAGGAAACTGCTGATGACTTAGTAGGGATGAGGAATTATGATGCTTTATATACTCTGACGCAGAAGCCTTTCAGATCCTTACGACCCTTGAAAAGTAGTCTTGCATCGTGTAGTTAGACATTTTGATCGCCAGGTACCCAATAGGCAAAACATATGAATGGTTCCGAGGATTCTATGCCACTTCGCGTGTGGGGTTTTCCGAATGAAAACCGCGGGCTATACGACGGCGTTAATGAATGATTAATGCCGATACAGCTTGGTTCTGCACTATATGTAGGTGGGGAAGGTCGGAAGTTCGCAAGTTCGGAAGCTAAGCTAATGGTCGGACCCGTTGCAAAGCCTTTGCTGAGTTATCACGGTAGAGAGATATAGGACTACTCAGCAGACAGGTACCGAAGGATCTATGACTGAGCGTAATGTTGCACTCAGGTAGAGACATACAATAACCGTTAGACAGTGCACTATCTAACCACGTCGTCTTTAACAAGTGCGACACATAGTGGTGACGATTTCTCTAATCAGAACTTTTGCAGTTAATAACTAGTTGATCTTAAAATATTATAATTGCTTGAGGAATAGCTAAGTAGCTATTGACCACTGTTACTCAACCAGTGTCACGAAACGAGTATAGGAGGTAGTAACTATAACCGCTACGCTACCAAAAGGTAAATGACGTACGTAATCAGTTCGAGACCCCGCGTCTCTTCACTCAACTATAGTACTGTGATAACAACCAGTGTCAACGGGGCTTGTTACAGCACCATATAGTTAAGTATAGATTTCAAGGGCAGAGATACTGGGCTTGGGAACTTGAGCATTTCAGATTATAATGACAACTGGGGCTGCACGAGTCCTTGACCAACCAAGTCCTTCTTGGCTGTTGGTGGCTTGACTTGACTCTATATACAACTGGTCTGTCAGCTCAGACCGCCTAAGTCTCTGGGGTCTGTTTCAAAAAGCAAAGTCCGTATAACCTCACTTTCTAATATTGCCTGCATGCCTCTGTAAGATCATGAACAGCCTGCAATGGCTTTTCGTACGGCCGAAATGCAAGGCGAACTGCATATTCAGCTGGCACAATGCTTGTGCGTGTGACAGTAGACGCGCAGGGTCTCAACTTGATAGCGTCTTTCTATCTTCCAATAGCGTAGTGGCTTGGCACTGCACTCCTATTCTGTCCCGTGATAGAACCAAAAAATCTTATGGCTAGACCAGGCGAACGGATCTATATCGTGATGATAAGCATGGAGTCCGCGGAGTTCATCCTCGAATGATACCCCCCCCTGGTGGGATAAACCCGTATTCTCTGAGTTGTTGGAATGGCTGTGAGACGGCGATGGCTCTTGGCTCATACTCTCAATCGCTTGTTGAAGGTGCGTCGTGGGGCTGGTATAGAGTTCTATGTCCCGGATGGCTTCCTCGACGTCCGTAGTGACCATTTTGTGCTTTTCATATAGGTTTTCTATCCTCTTGAAGTGGCCATGTGCTTTTTTCAATCTTTCAACGCAGTATTCTCGTCCAGTAGCTTCATTCCAGCCCAATTCCCAGTCCGGCACGAGGCTTAAAGTCTTGAGGCTTTTACGGCTTGCATCGTACATCCCCAGTTCGTCTCCATGTAGGAACAAGTGTTTAACCATCGTTGAAAGAGTAGGCTTTAACCAAGTCAAATAGCTGATAGTTCCACCTTCAAGACGCACGCTTTGAGCTATAACCTGTCTTGTAAACGCTTCTAGGTGTATTGGTGATAGCTCAACGAGACTGAGGGTAGCATGTGCCAGTTTTCGAGCGTGTGAGGCTATAAGAGCTTGCAAATCTGGGCTCTTGTTCCGTATTTCTTCTGGCTTGAGCCCTGGTACATAATGGAATATATCACGGATAGAGTCAAAGATGACTCTGTATATCATGAAGTGGCGCTCGGAAAGCGCCTTGAAAAGCTCCTCGGAAATCTGGTCCGTATAGTCTGCATAGGCCGCCGGAGAAAAGATGGCCGGGAGTATCACAACAAATCTGTGATAGAACTCATTATAATATTCTTCTGCCAGGTGTGGATCATTTGTTAACTTCAGGTCGTCCAACTTGAGTCTATCCCAAACCTGAAGTTCTTTCAAGAGATGGTCGAGTACTATGATTGGGATCTTTCTTTTTATATTATCCATCGTTTCTGACATCTTTATTATAGGGTCGACTTCGCACAAGCTTATGTAGCTATGTAGGTGTCACTATTACAGACGCGGAAGCCGGTTGATATAGAGAGTGAATATGATGTGCCGTCATACAGTGGAGATTTGCGCATGTGTAGGTTCCCTAGCAGTTGGTTGATACATGGGCGGCTTGCTCTTTAAATACAACGGTTGGAGGCATTGAAGGGGTCAAATACTACATCAAACTCCGCAAAATACTTCAGCGGTGCAAGACACAAAGTTTTTGCAGGACCAAGTTGGCAGCAAGGTTAAACTTTTTTGCACATGTGGCGCGTCCCAAATTCTGTACACAGTTTACCAGTTTATCTATGAAAGAAAAGAAAATAAGCGGTCAACAGGGATAGAGCGAATATAAAATTATACCGGCGAAATGAACACTAATTATATCCAGACTAGTAGCGATAACGGAGAAGTCTCGAGAGTGTGGGTTGGAAACGACAGAAACAAGGTTATAGAATCCGGTAGGAAACGCTCAGAATCAGGTAGATGGATATGTAATGTACAACTGAGTGGTTATTAGGAAGAGCTTATCTATCAATCCACTTACCAACCTAACAAGCTGCGTGCATTTAGCTTTCACTATTGCAGCAGTGTTATGGTTGTGTGCGTATACACGGTTGGAAAATCACAAGATAGTTCAGCAGCGAAGACAAATCCTTGTGATTAAGGGTTTCCTTCTCTTTTTTTTCAGCAGGTTTATACCCATCACGAGCTATCCGAAAGTTCCGACTAGCTTATGAGACATGTGCTGCGCTTGATCGATGAATGTGAAAATCATGAAACTTGTCAGAGAGCAGACAATAGAATTTGAAGTATTCACAGTTATACATGGCAAGTAGTCATGGATTCGAGCTGCAGATTGCCTGATTTCGTTTTGCTGCGGGCATGTAGTGAGACGAAGAGTCGCATCCCGAACGAAAATTATGATATTCTGAAGATGGACGCTCCCCTCGTTACCATCTTAGGGACTATGGTTCCGTATGGAACGTTGGCGAGATCTAAAATAGTGCCTAGCTATGTTTGATAGAGCCAAAAATGATAATTATACTCTAGACTCCATCAATGCGTATTTCCAAGTTTTAGACCCAAATGATTAAGCACCGGATCTGGCGTCAGCACTGAGATGAAGCCCGTACCTCCGCGGACGGTAAGCGATGAAGTTGGCTATCTAATCTGTTCCGGTCGGCCCGCTTCGGCGATGAGCTCGGAATGCGCTGCGGGGTAGGCAACAGCAGGATGACTCTCATCTTTATTACATCATCTCTAGTTCATACTTCTATCCAAACGGTCAGGGAGCATTACGTTTTGGGTGAAGACGGCTTGTGAAAGTGTATGTAATATAGTGTCGTGTAGTGTCGTATAGCCTTGGTACAGCATGTCAGAAGTCTCAAGCGATATGGACGAGCAACAGCGGGTGGCATCGCTCGTGGACGCGCAGACCAAGGCGTTGCGGCTATTCAACGAAATCGCAACGGACCTCATCCGCCCCGGAGTGAGCGAGAAGGAACTCAGTAAGGAGATTCACGAGCTTGGCGCGCGTCGACACGGCATACAGACGCATTGGCACAAGCGAGTCGTGAGAAGCGGGCCTAATACCTTACAACCGTATAACGAGAACCCGCCCGACCGTATCATTGAAGCTGATGACATTCTCTTCGTCGACCTGGGACCCGTCTTCGAGGCTTGGGAAGCTGACTTTGGCCGCACTGTGAGTTGAAATACGCCCAAGAAGACGCCTCATAGTCATATAAAGCCCGCATTGGCGATGCCTGAAACGGCAATAACTGACCTCAAACACTATAGTACGTTCTCGGAGATGATCCGGTGAAAAAGAAGCTGCGGGATTCCCTCGAGCCGGTCTGGAGGGATGTCAAGTCGCAGTTCGACCAGAAGCCGGACATGACAGGGGATGAGCTGTATGCCATTGCGCGCCGCGTCGCCGAAGCTGAGGGCTGGGAGTTTGGCGGGGCGATAGCGGGGCATCTGATCGGTTCATTTCCGCACGAGCGCATCCCCAACGACAAGAAGACACTGTACATCACCGACGGGAACCACGAGTCTATGAAATCGCTGGGCAAAGACGGCAGACCGCGACACTGGATCCTGGAGATCCATCTCGTCGACCGGGAGAGGCAGATAGGCGGCTTCTTTGAGCAGCTACTCACTGTTGATTAAACATCAAGGGCGTTAAGGCGTCTTACACGTATCCATAGAACATATCAGCATGTGGCGCGCAGAGGCAAGCGATACATGGCTATCATATAGACAGAGTCAATAGAAGCAGGGGTTTGATATGGAAGTCTCGTCTCAAGAGCGATGTGAACTTTCAAGTGTGTGAGCTATCTGAAGACCGATTGGCGGACTATGAGAACGAAGCAGCCTTCCCTACGACGGGCTCATCGATTGGCGTCTTACAGGACGAAATGAGATATCTATCTAGCCTAGGTACTGACTGGAATGCACACAGGTGATAATAGTGATAATAGTGGCAAAGAGACACCACCCCAGCGAGGCGGGTAGAAAACTATGATTCTCATCAACTCACTACTCATAATTCACAATTTATTAACTGATCGAGAGATTCACGTTTGAGAAATAAGTGTTTTTCCCCAAGACATTGCTTCATAATATAGATGGAACCGTGCTATGGATTCGTCATGTACGTCCGGCATGATACTCATGTGCGTTAGCTCCAAGTATTCTGCCCAGAGTTCAGTAATCAAAATAAAAAAATTGATGATTGGTAACAAGTCGCGAGAATCCATCTCGTACTGAACGAATTCGAAGACATGGCAATCCCGCGGCAATACTACGTACATAGTAGGTTCACCTCATCTCAACGTGAGCAGGCCGTAGCTACTACGAGCGATTACAAATCGCAGCTCCGTCGCGTCGAATGTCGTGATAGCGTCGCAAGCTTAGGTCAAAGGTCAGGGCGAGATCTAAGTCGCCCGACGCTGCGGGGTCGGTTCGGTGCACGGCTTTCTCAGCAAGCCCATTAATAATGCAACGGGCTCACTACACTAAACCTCCACGATTGCTTATTCCCGATCGCGTTGTCCAAGTATATAAGTCGTCATTATATCTCCTCACCGTCGTCTCCAAATTGACTGTGATCTCGTGTGCGATTCTACATTATTTCATATTGACTCCGGCTGTTTCGGTTGAGTCTATATAATCTTTATTTACATTAGCAAACTATTTATTGCAAAATCATGGCGTCCAAGTTCTACGCAGTCATCGTCGGAGCTGGCGGAGGCACAGGTAAGCAACTTTTTCCCCACAACCCATCACAATGTACCCATCACGATGCCTATATAGCAATAGTTGGATTTGATCGAGAACAAATGCGTATGACTTGGAACCTGAACTCACACAAGTATAAATTACAGGTGGTTCTGTAGCAGCCAGGTTCGCAAAGGAGTACCCAGTCGTGCTCCTGGCGCGAACAGCCGCGACCTACGAGGGCAGTGTAAAGGCAATCAACGAGGCAGGCGGCAAAGCCATCGGTATCAACGCCGACGCAACAGACCGGGCCTCTCTGGACGCCGCCTTTGAGGCCATCGCCAAGGAACTGCCAGACCACAAGCTCGCTGCCGCTATCTACAACGCCTCGGCAGGTCTCAAGCCTACGCCTTTCGTCGAGATTGACCCCCAAGTTCTCGAGGGCAGCATCGATGTGAACATGTATGTGATGTGAACGCTGCTCACCGATGCATCCCCTTCTCTTCCTCCGCATCAATTCCCCATGCCAGTGTAGATTGTTCTGGAACAGCCGTCTGACAAATGGATAAAAAGCCGAGGCTTCTTCAACTTCGCACAAAAGACTCTCCCATTACTCGAGGACGCCGTGAGCTCCTCTCCACACCCGCCCTCGCTCATCGTGACGGGCGCGACAGCCTCGGTGAAGGGATCCGCCAAATTCTCTACCTTCGCCGCAGGAAAGTGGGCAAAGAGGGCGCTGGCGCAGTCCATTGCCCGCGAGTACGGGCCTAAAGGCGTGCACGTTGCGCATGCCGTCATCGACGGCGTCATCACGGGGCCCCGGACCGAGGCGTACACTGGTGTCAACGGCGGTGCGCCCGACGGCAAGATCAGCGCTGATTCGGTAAGTTTCAACTCTCTCGCATCTGAAATGGATTATTTGTAGAATACTTGCTAACGGTCGTTTGTCAGATTGCTGAGACATATTGGAGCTTGCACACGCAGCATCGCTCGGGATTCACCTGGGAGGTCGATATTCGACCCTATGTTGAGAAGTGGTAAAAGATGGAATGATGCATGAATAGTCCTAATGAATATTTGATAATGATTAAGTTTATCCACAGGAGTATATCTCTTACTCCCAGCCAGTGAATCGCGATGTCATAAGACCTGGCGAGACGCTTTAACAGTCTTCCCTGGGATACTCCGTGTCGCACTCACTGTACAGCACTTCTAAGCCATGCACTTCTTCATGGCCTTAATTATTTTGATATGAGCTATAATAGCATACAAATAGCATATTTCCTCGCTTTTAGTAGGTAGTATACGAATTTTGATCAATCACGCCGCCCAAAGCGACGCTCGACGTCCAAAAAAAGGCACTTCAAACCAACTTCAAATCTCCAGCGCCGCCGCTAGCGGAAGCTTCCGACTACTAGAGCCAACATAGATCTGATACTGGCCCTTCTGCAGCAACCAATTCTGCGCGACGACATCCCACGTGCTCAAATCCCGCCTCGTTAATCCAAATTCAACAGTTTCCGATTCGCCGGGCGCGATAACGCTCTTCTCGAACCCGCGCAGCTGCTGCACGGGGCCGCCGGGGATGCCCACATACAGCTGCGCTACTTCAGCGCCGCTGACATCCCCCGTGTTCGTCACCGTCGCGGAGACCGTGACGACGGTATCCCAGAGGTCCTCGTGGCCGCCCTCGACGACGGGCTTCGACGGATACTGCGCGAAATCCGCGCCCTCGACGAGGTTCACGGAGAGGTCGGCGTAGGCGAAGGTCGTGTAGCTTAGGCCGAACCCGAATTCGTACCGCGGCGTGATGTTCTTCGCGTCGAAGGCGCGGTAGTCGAGGTACACGCCCTCGGAGAAGTCGGACTGCGGGAACTTCGCGTAGATGCCGTCGGGCAGCGTCGCGTTTTGTAGCCCACCGAAGTCGGACTCGTTGCGCGGGACGGAGTACGGCAGTTTGCCTGATGGGTTGACGTCGCCGTAGAGGAGGGACACGAGGGCGCGTCCGGAGTCTTGGCCTGGCAGGTGTGCGAAGATGAGGGCCGTCACGTTCGGGTGGTCGATGAACTGGTCGACGAGGCGGACGCCGGCGTTGTGGAACACCACGATGGTGTTATTGCACCGCGAGGCGACGTTCTTAATCAGTGCATCGGTGTAGTCGTCGTGTAAGCCGAGTCTGTCCCAGCCCTCTGTGGCGAAGGCGTTTCCGACGACAATGCACGCGTCGGAAGATTGGTCGACGCCCGGGTTCGCGCTGTCGAAGTCCCACCAGAGACTTGTCCCGTCTTCGTACGCGCGGAGACTGAGGGCCTCGAAAGGCGAGCTCAAGTACGCTGGTTGATTGCCGCCGGAGCCACCGCCGCATATCAGCGTGCCACCCGGTGCGATCTGCATGCGCTCAGTCGCAGCCGGCTGGCTGCCGCCGTTCCAGCCGCGGGAGCCGGGTGTGTACGAGTTGAATGCCTTCGCGGAGTAGCCGAAGAGGGAAATCATATCAGGGGACTTGAGGGGCAGAGCGCCTCTCTCATTCTTTACTAGAACGTGGCCTTCAATGGCACCCTGTAGGAGCACGTCCCTGTTACTTTGCGATGTTGCGATCACCTTTTGGTGTGGTGCTCGGAGGTCCGATGGCATGCCGGCTCCGATAGATGGGAAATCTTCGGCTTGCTTCATTTTGAACCATGTCGCGATGATTCTATTGGTGGTCAGCGAAACAGTCCAAAAGCACGGTATAAAATCGACATAGCCTTACCTCGTCGCCATGTCATCAATGCGAGACTCGGGGACAGATCCATTGTTGACCGCCGTGATCAAGCTGTTTCCCCAGAACTGCGACCCGCTAGGCATCACCATATCAAGCCCTGCCAAAGCTGTCGCAACGCCGGCGTGTTGCGCACCCCAGTCTGTTACGACGAAGCCCTGTTCAGCTATTAATCATCATTTCCAATGTCGAATTAATAGGATATGAATTACCTGGAATCCGAGCTCTGTCTTTAGCAGCCCGTTTTGCGTCTTACTGTTGGCGCAGCCGTAGGAGTTGTTGACACGTTGGTATGAGCACATGATATTTCCCGTGCCCGCCTTGACGGCGTCTTGGAATGGCCTACAGGACGTACTATTAGCGACAAAATTCACTATCTATTTTCGTGTGCCATTGTACAAACCAGAGATATAGCTCATGCATCGTCTTATCGTCGATATTGGACGACAGTGCTGCCACATCACGCTCTGGGTTCCTGTTGGTCTCTTGTTCATTTGCAATGAAGTGCTGTAGAAGCCTTTAGCAAATATGATTAAGTAGAGCCATTACTGGGAACTAGTGATACCTTTGTGCTCGTGATGACACCTGTAGACTGGGTGCCCTGGACAGTCTCATACGCCAATGCACCACAGAGGTAAGGGTCATTAGAGAAGCCTACAGGCAATTAGTTTAAGCCCCTTGAAGATGGGCGACATGTTCCTTACCTTCCCAGTTACGCCCGCTTGAAGCGATTCGTCCTAGTGGCCCTACAACCGGGCCTAGCAGAATATTGACTCCTTTAGCTCGGAACTCGCCGCCCACTACATTCATTAGCAAGACTCTTGCAGTTTGAAGATCACTGATCTTTCGAGATAGTACGCACTTCCAACTGCTCTCTTATGAGCAAGTTCTCTGTTCCAGCTGTGGCAATGAGTAAGTAGACGTTACCAAGGTATAGGCTACAATCGAGAACTAACCTCGCGCCGACTGATAGACCTGCCGGCCAACTTGAAACGAAGTTCGTCGTTCTCGGTCCGTTCCCGGCATCGCTGAGGCAGAGACCCGTAAAGTTGACTCGTGGTATAGAAGGGATGATTCCTGAGCACGAGCTGCTAGAGCTTATGCCTCCCGTTAGGCTCACCTATAATGACCCATTCTTCGTATTAGTCGAATTGGAATAACTCTCTCACTAATATCATCTACCCACCTTTTCCGCAAGAGTCAGTTCAGACACGATATCTCTCGCACGCGAGTACGCGTCGGCCCAGTCACCCGTACCCGTCCCTTCAGCTGTCCTGGGTATTAGTGGAAGATTTCAGTTATTTCATGAATAATATGTGAATATGAACTCGGAATACATACGCGACGGATACACAGGAGGCGATTGGCCGTAGAAGATAGTATCATCGGTGATGACTTGCGCGAGGCCCGGCAGCGCCAGGCAGGCGACCAAGTAGAATGCGGAAGACAGCATGATATCGACAGAATGGACCAACGCCTCGACAACGATGTGCTCGACGTTAACCGTGCGCGGGCTCCTAGTGATTCCAATAGCTACGTAAGAGGAGAACAGCAGCACTAATGATTTTATACATGTCTAGCAATGCATCATGTGCGACTACCTCGTATTCGCACGGAACCTGCCGCCAGAGAATTCCTGGTTCAAGGGCCATAGGCGATCGGACACCGGTTGCCTACTTGGGTGAAGAACGATAATGTGACGATGTCGGTGACGCTCATGGTTGGATTTGAGGTGGAGAAGAAATGGAGAAGTAACGATCTGTCTTCGTCGGCAGCCGCAATGCTCTGCACCGACAGAAGCTAAATAAACATCCGATGCGGAGATCAGGGCGTGTGGGATATTCCGGTGTTGGAGAAGCTATAATTGCTACGCTGGGGTTGTATCAATTGAAAATTTCAGGCTTCTCGTTCCTTGTTCGGCCTCTGTTCTACCGTGTATGCTTCTTACTGTGTAGTTTCCCGATATATAGCTCGATCATGCCGTGCAGACCGACGTAGTGTCTTACTTGGGTAGTATCACTCTTCTAGTGGATTGTTCTCAGAGAGCTTTCTGGGCTCTTGCTCATGTAGGCGTTGCTAGGTGCAGGATGTGCGAACATACAGATGAATGGTCGTCGACAGGCTCGTATCCCATTGGTAATAGAGCACACGTGAGAGAGGTGATAGTCTTTTGCCCACCCAATTGCGAAGCGAAGTGCACCACATCGGGATGATCTGCCCTATGTTAAATGCCGGCGCTGCGGGGGTGGGATCGTAAAGAAAACGTGCACCCCGCGCCTCTGGTCGCGAGGTTACATGCGTGATGGAGTCCCAGGCACATGTTGCGGGGAAGCGTGCGGGCCGTTCAATATTTCGGCAGCATGAAGTCATAGTAGTCAAGCCTATAGTACACAACTGCAGGGATGACGGTGGTGTGAGCATGAGACTACAGTTCAATTGAATTCTCTGCTATGATGAATCTATCCCATTTCGAGGTACTTCCAAGCGCCTGTTCGGTGAATCCTCATGATATTTTCACCGAGCCAAGTAAGAAATATTTGCTGTCATGCCTGCCTACTGCAAAATCCCTGTTCTACTAAAGCTGCATTCTGGTCATTGCTCCGGGCCGTTACGCTGTGATGGAGATTGCCATAGCGAAGCACATGGCCGCAGCAACAATGAGTTTACTTGTTTTAGTCAAGCCACCGTTATCGTTCGTCTTCGTGTTTGTGGGTACTCCAGTGGTCAAGTTTGCGTCCCAGCCCGGAGTTGGCCAGAGAACCGAAGTCGTAACTGTAGTTGTTGGTGGGAGCGTCACTGTCTGTAAAGCTGGTCGAAAGGTTACTCCAGAGCTTGTAACGGCTGCAATCTGTTCCCCGAGGTCCATCATATACTTGTATTGGGAGGCCACGCCACTTGGAAAGTGTTCTAAGTCACTCTGTTCCCATTGGACTGTTACCTGATCGTGCATAATCCACTCGGGCGCCAAGGTCGTGTAAACATCGGCAGTGGTAATATTTGGGTCGAGAAGGAATGCCATGGGGGTCGTGACGCTCGAAGTGCACAGATAGTCAGAATCGTCAGACAGGGGTGAAAATCCACTGCTATTGTCAATATCGGTCTCTTCAGTAGCAGGGTAGAACACAAGCACCTTTGGCAGCATGCTGCAGTCCAGATTGTCTTGTGATCTTGCTCGTTGAAGGCATATCTGACGACTTCCATATTCGCTGGGCAGAAACCCGGACTGAAGGTTGGGTAAGCGGTCGAGTATTGCGCTGGAATGCACTTGGTAAAGGATGGGTCTATCCATCCACTGCTGGGTGGCATGGTGCTCGTGCCAGGTGCATCATCATCTACGAAGACGGCGAAGCGATCAGAGCACCAGGGAGAGGGTGTGAAAAGCGTAGTTAGTGCTGACATTATGCTGAACGTCTATGAACTGTGATCTGACTCCTGATTGTAGTGGATATGCTTAACCAAAACGACAAAATGTTGATATGTTCGTGCTGGGTTGAGTGGATGAACAATGAAAAACGGGAAGAGAAGAGAGAGACGGTTTCTAGGTATGAATGCAGTAGTGCATCTCATACGCTCTTGTGATGTCGTTGGCAACTCCGACCTCGATAGATTCCATCGAACTAGCCCGCCGAACCATCGTGCAGCCAAAGTGAGTCTCGTCATTGCCCGTCTAAGCAGCCGAGATATCCTTAGCTAGGAAGCTGTGAATGCTGCTGAGCTAGAAGGAACAGTATTCAGATCGCATAGGAGCTGCATCCGTGCAGACTGTCGCTGCATTCGTGAACTTCGAGCTCCGACTGAAAGTATTTGGCAGATATGAAGCTGTAGAAAGGTCGTCAGGCCTCAGCTGCCATGTAGCCCATGATGACGCTGATGACGCGTGACTCTCCTAACCTAGGTTCTTGGCTCCTACCTATTATTCCTCGTGGAGTCGGGCAAATCCCTATGAGATGTCGGGAGGCTTCAAACGCAAGTCACGATCTTCGGCGAGTGATCACGGAGTATACGATACATTGTCAAGATAATAGTATGAATCTCCTCATAGCCAGTTGCTTGCTCGTAGGTGCATATAACCTGGGAAAATTGCCGAGAAGGTGCGTCGATGTCGTCAGGGATGCGGAAATGGTGGGTTGGTACAGAGCAGTACATCTTCGACTTGGGGTATTAGGTACTTGCCTAGATTTGAGGCTCAAATAGACGCTCTCATCAAGTGCCATCTAGGCAGCAGTCATTGATTTGACTCTTGATGACACTTAGTGCGTCCGCGTTGATGAGGGTGAGAGAAAGTTATGCCGACGGGTGAGAGACGCGACATCACAGGTATGGATAATCGGGTATTGCTTAATACAGTATTACCACCCCGTTTTCCCCATATCCATATATGCAGCATAGGTCCATTTGATCGCCTCTCGATGACAAGATGAAGGTCAATGGACTGATTGCTCTTGGTATAAATCACCGTATACGCAAGATGGCCCCGACGTATAAAGTCGCATTAGTCCAGCTTCACCCCAAGGTGAGTGCTCAGTGTTCTGCGACGCCTAGGTCGGCGCCTTTGGTAGAGGGCGAAGTTGAGTTGGGATGACGTCCTAGACACAACATGGGCATCTCCTCAAACTGTCCACCCGCAATCCCCAGGACCGCTATACTCACTTACGCTTCACATAGCCGTTGGCCCCGGCTCAGAACTACGAGAAAGCTGCGGCATTCATACGCGATGCCGCCACAAAAGGATGCCATCTAGCCGTGTTACCCGAATACCATCTCACCTCATGGGTCCCCGACCGACCGGAGTTCAAGGAATCATGTGCAGATTCCCTACAGTACCTGCAAAAGTACCAGGCTTTAGCAAATGAACTACACATTTGCATCGTCCCAGGAACCATAATCGAATCCAATGATAACTCCTTACAGAACATCGCGTACTTCATCTCGTCCAACGGCGATATTGCTGGGCGGTATCAAAAGAAGAACCTATGGCATCCAGAGCGCCGCCATCTTGTGTCATCCGCCCACGAACCCCATTTGGCTTTTGATACGCCTCTTGGCCGTGTTGGTCTACTCATTTGCTGGGACCTGGCCTTCCCAGAGGCTTTCCGAGAGCTCATTGCCGACGGCGCTCAAATCATCTGCGTGCCAACATTCTGGAGTCTGCGCGACGTATCGGATGAGGGCTATGCCCTAAACTCTGATGGCGAGGCTCTATTTTTAAATAGCACAGTTATAGCTCGGGCGTTCGAGAATACGTGCGCCGTCGTATTTGTCAACGCTGGAGGTCCGCCGGAGAAGGGCGAGGACACAAGCTTCGCCGGCCTTAGCCAAGTTGGTGTCCCACACGTAGGATCGCTGGGACGGCTGGGCAGCGCCGAGGGTATGTCCATTGTCGATTTGGATATGGATGTATTGAGGATTGCCGATGAGAACTACAAGGTCAGAGAAGATAGTAAGTTATCCCAAGACGACCTGTTCTATTTCTGCCTTCGAGCATTTAATTCTAGTCCTATGCTCTTGATACGTAATCGACAACAATATACGCTTCACATTATTGAGTCAATTACTAATTTGGGTTTCCGTAGTGCAAGCAGAGGGATGGCACTACGCCTACACGCGCATTCGAGACGATAGCAAACTGTAGGATACTTCTCACACACATACAAACTGCTCATATCAACAGCATAGTGCATCATGAATTAAATGCATAACTACCGCTTGTATGTACTAAGTAGGGGCTTTATGAAGCTAGAGGCCGCCCTCGCATGCCTGGCGCAATTGTGGTATGCAAGCAAACCTGTTCGGCAGGCAGAAGCTGCCAAGCAGTTTATCTAAACCCTTTATGCTTATAATATATCTATCTACCTGCCTATTATGTATGATGCGCATAGGGACATTAAAAACAAACGTGCTAAATTGCAAGGAGAAGGAAGATAGGAGAAAGAAAAAAAGATAAGATAATTATTGCCCCCATCCCGGATCGAACGAGAGACCTTGTCATGATCTTGCAACTTTATACAAGTGACACGCGCTACCACTACGCCATAGGGGCTTTAGAAACTTGAGCAGGTTCTATAAGTAATAGATTTCAAAAATGAATAGATATATATTTATCCAAGCAGAAAAAAAAAATCCTGGTGGCTGCTGTGATATCTTGTTGAACATATATTCTCCCACCAACCCATCTTAACCTATAGCTGATTACCCAGCAATACCACATTTTCACGGATCGGTCGACAAATCTCTGTAACAAGGATCCGTAACAGTTTGCATAGACCTATCCATCACCCTTTCTTCATAGGCATCGTCATATGACACAGGCGAATATCCGCTCTCCGTCGCTACGGAACTTAAGCTAACCTTAGCTCTATATACAGATAATCGACCGTAACTAAACTCTGAGATGTACCCATACATCTCAATTAAACGACGGCTGTACAGTCTCGTATCTAATGAGTCCAACATCTGTCTCTACATGATCACCAAAAGATGCATACGACACTCGTGCATTGTGTTCGATGTGTTTAGCTCGCGTAATATCCCGGCACTGATGTTAATTATCAGCAGCATTGAGAATATATCTACAAAGCCAGCAACATTAGTGAATGAACCAGCGATCTGACGATTTAGGACTAACTTTTGCACAAATTTCTGTATTGCATCATTTGTTTCCTCCCTTGGTTCCGGATACGAACCAGGTCTCTTGTTCATCACGGCGTCGGATGCCCGTCGTAGTGCCCCCTCAAGAGTAGGTCGGTTTCTCGAGTCCTTGTACATGCATTCCGCAATGAGCCCTGCAAGGTCCGGATCTAGCCATTCGTAGGGGTTCCCCCAGCGCTGCGGTATAATGTCCCCCGCCAAGGTTGCTTTTCCTTTATATATTTTCGTTCGCTCCGTGTTAATACCGGCCATGTTTATCATAACGGCCACCAACTAGTTGACGGGAAGCATTTGTTAGAACAATTATATACAGAGAAATGCGACTATTAGAAAATAACATTACTTACCTCAGCAACAGCACGTAAGTTCCGAGTTGGTCCTAATGCGGGGCCAGCAGCATCGTCCGCTTGACCGAAATCGATCAACTTAAATATCTGTCCTATGTGGTGTTCACCAAGGTCGTCCCCCCCGCCTAACATGACATTTCGAATAGCAATGTCATTATGTGTAATGTCCCCCGCTAGTCTACCATCTCTTGGGATCGTCTCAAGTATTGGCTCTGTGCCGATTGGGCTACCAATAGGATACGCCATTCCAATACATGCTCGTATCACTCCAAGTTTTCATATCAGCTTATATTTCATTCACTATGGGGTATAGAGTATGATATGGCTGGGAACTTACAACACAAGAATAATGCCCAAAGCATTCTATTCGACATATGTACATCCTCATCCTGCATTCTCCAGAAGAAATCCAACAAACTACCATTCTCGATGTACTCCAGTGCAAGTACCGGCCCTTCAAGCTGAGCCAGGCAGTTAAACGCAGTTTGTGGGGGCAAAGGCTGGTGCTCCTGGATTTGGGGCTCTGTGTCCCAATCTGGTTGACTCGGTTTCTCGCACGACGCTACGATCCGCACAATATGTTTAGAGCCATGTACTTGCTATGGTTGGTTTTATGTTGTTAGCTAGGCGTAATTGTAGGAAATAGTTAGGAAACGGATGATGAGCCCAACCTTTAGCCACTTGATTTCATTCCGCAACTCGTCTGCTTCTCTATGTAATGCGACCTTCAAGGCAATTCGTTGCGTGTGTGGTCCGAACTCCGCCTTTTGTCGTAGAAGGATCGCTACACCATATCCGCCGTGGCCTAGGGGTTTCTCGAATTCCCAATACTTTGATGTCGCAAAGTAGCCCTTAATTTCATCGCTAAGTGCATTCGCCCTGTTTTCCATAACGTGTAGAATTTTGTCCTGAATCTCTATCGTGATGTAGTAGATTTAGAATTGGGAATGTGGGTGGCTGATTAGGAACATCTTGCTGTGAACAATGGGGATCAAGACAGTGAACCCTTTGTTCATTGCACAATACGTATTTTTTTTGTCAGCATCGCGCACTTCAATACCGTTAGATATATGTCTTTATTTTCGGGAACAAAATGGACGGTTCCGGTGCTGTGCTCAGACAGCCCGGCATAAGGCATGACGACGAAAAAACAGTGATTTCGCTTCAGCCGAGACATCAGCTAGAATGGTCCCGACGAGGTCTAAGTAAAGCAATAGAGCTGACCAGAACAAGGAGATTTCCTGTTTACCCTAAGACATTGAGAAAGCTACTGATGAGAATACCTTGACTGACTTGTTTGCGAGCTCTTCATAGTCCCATTTCGGTGTATCGGGTTGAAACACTGACTTAGGTGCTCCTTGGTATTCGTATGCTCCACGATGCAAGTCTGGACTATTCCAACATTAGGATACATGAATCCCCCGAGCACCCAGGAAATCATGACTTGAATAAATAAGGATGAAGTCTCGAAGGTAAGAACCAAAATTACATTTGGGATGGAACCCATGAGCAGCGCTGCCTTCATACCAAGGCGATCACTAACCCTCGCTCAAATCATGCTGTAAAGAGAAACTCGGGCGGTCGACTCATCGGCTTCTTCAAACAATGCAACCATGAGGTACACGTAAGGGAAATGCTAGTCTATACGATCGCCTCCACGACTCGTAGGGCTGCTCCATACAGCCAGTACGCGACAGCATTGCCCCTATTAAGCGCTGCGGTCAGCGCCCCTAGGCCTACTAGCTTATGGCTGGGGCGCTGGGGCAGGGGACACACAGAGTACATTCTGTGCGCCTCTTACGAGGAGTCACGCAATTCCCATACTGGTCCATTTTTATAGTTAATCTTTCTAAACAGTTGCCTAATTGACTAATTGGTGACATGAAGGGCCCGAGGACCCGATCGGACCCGTGTGATCTGTGCATAAACGAAACCGACAAGAGTACAACGGCTGGATGGCTACGATAACGAAAGCGAATAACGCACGCTGTAGGCAAAGCTTGTTGTAACTTGCGAGACTCAGAATCTCGCCCATCTAACCCCATGTCAGAAGGGCTGTACAAGGTACACAGTAAGACTTATTGTGGCACAAGGTCTAAAAGGTCAGAAGTCCGAAGGCATTCGGACTTCTCCGACTATATACAATGTATCTCATTGTTCCTCTGTCCTGAGACCCCCGACACCCCATTATAGAAACCCGGGCCCTAGTACGTAGTACAGTTTCTAAAGAGCGCAACGTGATCCACCTAGGTATCGCGCGTCTCCCCACACGCTGTAAGCTTCAAACACTCCGAAATTGTCGGTGCCTAGAAAGCTTCCGCGTCAAGCTAATAGTCGGCTTGGAGGAGGGATCCATAAGCCGTAACTTACCACCCGTACGACTGTTGGCTTTCAGTAGGAAAGGGATGCCGCTATGCGCAAAAGGGGATGAGGTTGCTATTGGATAGTATGCTAGGAGGTAAGATTACTTCGCTTTCGCTATCGGTGCAGGGTTCACACAGGTTTACATAATGACTCTTTGGGTCAACATTGGGGTTTCATTATGCTTCCAATATACTTGGCTCCCTTCGGACACAAATAGAAAGTATTGAAACAGCAAGTAATTAATACTTTAGCAGAATAGGTGGATTTACTATGTAAGGGTTGAAGTTCAGTCATTGTAAGAGCTAGACTAAGCTATTCCCCCAGTAAGTAAATAATGCGCATTGAGTCCATCAAGACCGCCAACTGCTAGTATTGGTTCTAGGGCTAGCTAGCACTAGCGTTGAGTCAGAACAAGCTTTTGGCGCCAACTTTTAGTAGGAAGGATCTGACAACCTCAACTAGTGTCGTGGCCTCGGGACCCGAAGCATTGGCTAAGGTACCTTTTAGACTGAAATGTCGATGTGGAGGGAACTAAAAATTCCAGGCAAGTGAAATGTCAGCATGGTGTCTTATCTATGTTCCTTCAACCCCTGGCCAGGTTTCACGCTGCTGAAGAGGGAGCAGCTATGACGGATGGACCAATACTGCTGTAGTAACCACGCAGTAGTGAGGCTATGCAGTACATTATGCGATGGCTGCTCATATAGGTGATGTTGTTACCGGCCTGAGCGTCTCCTCTCCACTACATGCCTACTTATTATTTAATAAAGCTCCACGAACAAGGCACACTCTTGGCCTACCCTATGTGTCATTCAGCTTGTTGTCACCATCCAGCCTCGACAATATATACTTCCACAACCCTTCTTCTTTCTTTTTATCATGATATTATCGAGGCTTCGTGGTGGTAGGAGGGGCCGAGGTGATGACTCCATCCTAGCGGCGCGCGGGAGGCTGCAACAACAGCCAGGCGCTGGCCCTGGAGGAGTCATTGTGCGAGGAATAGCGACGGGCATAGGGCTTGCTTCTGAAGCGTACCATCACCACAAGGAAAAGAAGGCACAAAAGGTAAAGGAGGACGGGAACGACTCTTCGCTGATAACGCAACCATCGGTGCCTGGTGACCCTAGTTCACAACCAGTGACCTTATCCCAGCAGGTAGACGAAGCAGCATGGCAGCTAGATGATGCTCAACAAGAAGTCATGGGTGCCAAATCTCCCTCACCTGATGTTACCGATGAACAGCAACCTAAGGAGCTTGCGAGCACATTCTTGCAGCGACATGCAGAGCCTCCTTCTCTGGCGTCATTAAATCAACGACTTGCTCTGCCTGTCGTTATTACCCAAAAGCGACCAGGCAAGCGAACGAGAGGTTTCATAAGAGCATACGCACTTGTCCTAGATGACGTTGGGATCAATGAGGCAACCTTCCTAGAGTTCATTGATGATTTAAACAAGGCTGTTCTGCCAAACCCATGGATCCAGGCTCTCAATCTGGCGTCACTCGCGGGAATGGCCGCACCGGAACCCTTCACTATTCTCATATCTATTGCGGTCCAGAAAGCAACTAATGCTGTCAGTGCGGTTCATAGCCGTTACAAGACGAACCACTTCATCAACGAGGTCAATCGATCCTTCTTCATGCCAAGGGGACTCATTGCACTCATCATGACCTGGAAGCCAAGTACACCCGGAGAGATATTGACAAACGTCAACACCGAGATGGATCCAGCAATCACACATGCTGTGAACGAAAGCGAGCAGAGTTCGATACGAAAGAAGTTCTCTCAGTCAAACGGAGCCACGGCGTTTGAGTGGCCTGAAACCGCGCCTTTGGTGTTTCCTATTCTGGACAATGTAGCGGCCACAGATGAAGCGCAGAAGCAGAATTCCTTGAAAAGAACCGGGGCTTTCGTTGCGGAATACATGGATTCAAGAAGTCGCGCGAAATGGGCAGGCCAAAATCCCGACAGTAAGATGGCTAATGTCGGCCCCAAGGAGCAATTTCATTCCAGATACTCCGATCCCAATCATCCAGCGAGCAGCGGCGACCCTATTGCCCTAATAACTGGAGGGCGTTTCAAAAGCATTGGAGGTCTTAGAGGTGTTGCTCCACGTCCAGTCCCGCGTTCTCTTGCAGGTCCGGTCAACCCTAGAGGGCTCGTGGTTGGCGGTCAGGGTATCGTTGGAGCGGGTGTCGGTGTTGCGAGGAAAATTTTCGAACAGGTAATTGCAGATTCTTCATATAATATTCGCCACTATTGAAACACATACTGACCAGTGCACAGGATATTCTTTATCTGATGATTGTGCAGCTTCCATCATTGGAACAAATAGCTGAAGCGCGCACATATATGCCAACGGCTGACTTGCAGACGACCGATATTTAAAACAATTAGGGTGATATGGATAACACTGGTGGGATTAAAAGACAGGCGTTGACAGGCTTCCCTCTGAAAATGTTCTCGCGGGGTAAGACATAATAATTGCCAATCCACTCGCGACCGTCTGTGTCACTATCAGCCCTATCGGAGCGGAAGCTCTGATCAAGATTGAGTTTTAGATCTCAGGAACGCTTGCGTGCGGTGTAAAAAATTTATGTTGGGTCTCCATACTGGATGTATGACGTCCCATCTTTAAATCCGGCACCAGGCACCACCATCTGCGTGGTGCCTTCAGCGACTTAGATAGACTGGTGAAAGATTATCTGAAGTCAATTAATTCTCCTGCGGAAAGATATCACAATGCAGGGCCAGCTTAAATCGGAGCAGAAGCTCCCTCTATTCCATTAGCATCAAGAGAAATTTTTATCATTAATGGGCTGATGATGTTATACTCCCCATCTTTCACGGCTAGATGTGGGACCGGAGATAACCTCCGTTAATTGGCAAAGTTGCATCGAACAAAGAGTCATAATAGTGCGACAGCATCTATGAAAGATGCTTGAGCCTATACTATCAAGGGAAACCCCAGAGTAATTTAACGAAACTCTTGATGTCAACGCGTCCGGGGTTGGAGCCATGGGGCAAATGTTAAGCGAATGCGCCTTTGCCTCTGCTTATATGACGTAAAAGGCGAGCCCAATACTTCCGGCCGATCTTCACACTCGATAGAGATAAATTCCACGGCATAGCCACCAAACAGCCAAACTGAACAGGAGAATTTGCCAAATAGAACAGAACGATGTCTGAAACCTTGAAGCGAGATTTGCAACAGTACGAGGGCAGATACTCTATGGACGTGAGCGATATGCATCCTGATATGCTTGATCCTGGACCGACTCCGTCTCATACACGAAATACAAGTTACCAGGGAAGCTCAAGGCAGCCAGAGGAACTGGAAGCTATAGAGAAAGATACACCCAGATCACGCGAGCGACATGATTCAAGAGAGCAACTAAGACCGCAATGGATCGCCAAGGGATATTACGATGTGAACCCATGGTATAACCAAAAGAAAGCAAAGCCGAATTTCAGTTTGGGGCAACCTCTTCCCCGCATGGTGCGATGGGATAAGTCTACATCTCATGAGGATGGGGTGAAGCCCAATGACGATCTGGCTGAGTTAGGGGGAGTGTCTTCGGGCCAGACCTCAGAGTCGGGGAGTGAAGCCAGCCTCAGGAAGAAGGGAAAGCACCATCGACAGACGCCTGCGGGAGTCACACTAGGTGGAAGGTTCAACGACGCTGGTCAACCTGTACATGAATACATTCCATCGAATAATCAGTTGGAAACGCAAGCCGACTCAGGAGCAGAGAAGCAGAAAATCGATGGTCCAGACTTTGGGATTGACAGCGAGCCGCTTGGAAAGCGCGAAAAGGACGAAGCCGAGAAGCCCAACAGTAACTTAGACGATTACAGGAACTGGTGGGCGAGATTCCGTGCGAAACACCCCGAGCCCCTTGCCGAGTTTCTTGCCGTAAGTAAACTGAACTCGCCCGCAGCCCCAATGCTAATCACGCAACGCTAACTCCATGAACCTACAGACATTCGCAGCAGTGTTCCTCGGCTTAGCTGGCAATCTCTCGGTGTATCTCTCGGCAAACCAGGCCGAGAAATACGGTACATACGAGACCTCATGCTGGACTTGGGGGTTCGCGTGGATGTTCGGCATCTACCTAGGAGGCGGTGTCTCGGGAGCTCACATGAACCCCGCCATATCGATCTCGTTATCCATCTTCCGTGGCTTCCCATGGCGACAATGCAGTGTCTACGTCATCGCCCAGTTCATCGCAAGTTTCGTGGCTGCAGCCCTGGCATATGGCGTCTACCAGGACGCTATCCACTTCGCCGACCCGAGGATGGAGAGCACTGCCAAGGCTCTCTTCTCGAGCCCGAATATTTCAGTATCGCTTGGCACTGCTTGCTTCAGTCAAATGGTGGGCAGTGCTGTCATGATGGTTGCTGTGTTCGCTTTGGGCGATGACCAAAATAATCCTCCGGGTGCTGGGATGCACGCTTTGGTGAGTCTACACTTCTTCCAAGATCTACTTACCGAAAAGGTTAAAATATACGCTAACATTGGACATGAGTAGATTCTCGGATTGCTCGTCAGCACTCTCCGGTTCTCGCTTGGGTATAATATAGGGTCATCATTCAATCCGGCTTCTGACTTTGGGCCTCGCGTGATAGCCTACGCTTTCGGGTATCGAGAAGCGACAGTATTTAGTACGGGATGGTGGATTTACGGGCCATGGCTATCAACCTTGGCTGGCTCATTGATCGGGTGCTCGATATACGACTCCTTCATCTTTGTAGGGTCGGAAAGTCCTATCAATTATCGCGCCCCTGAAAAATATAGGAAACGAGCAAAGAGGATGGTCAATTTAGATAAATAAGTTTTTAATCGGATATATCTTGAAGAGGATTTATATTGATACTATGACCGTATGGTTCCACCTTCTGGACTTGATATATTCGATTTCTTCTACCTTTAAACTCTTATAGAGTGAAGGTTCAAGTTGCTTGTATAATAATATAATAATGTAACACAGTTTTCCAAATTGCCGGTCACGTTCTGATTTGATAAGAAATCAAGCTGGAATCAGATGCCACACACAAAATTGCTATCCTGTTGATTCTTTTTCAACCAAAGAACTTAAAAAGTTTGATGTAAAATAACATCTTAACCACAGCGGTGATTTTCTTCTTCCCAGTTCGTTGCGAGCCTTCCACCTTGCCTAGATGCTTTGCCCCCTCCTAGCAGAGTTGTCTGTTATCTGGTCTGACTAATATCAAGAGATAGCTCGAATCGTACGTGAGACGCAAGTAGGAACTCGCTTGGCGTTGCCTCAGATTGACGTGTCTCAAGAGGAAGGGATTGTTGATGATGCTGCTCCTGTGCAGGCATGCATACGTCATGTGCAGGACCCCTTACTAGCAACACCTCATGTCACGTATCCTATGGAATTGAACAATATATCGACTTGAGATGGTATCTTTCAAGATACATAAATGAACTCGTTGCTCTATACCATAATTGCCAGACTGCATTGAGGAGAATAATAATACAGGCACTAGAAGATACTACGTCGGACATGGTATGATGATCGCATATGAGCTTCGAGCAAACAATCACACGGATCACTCCGCTTTCCTATTCCTTGCCATTACACAGCCAAAGTAAGGGAACCGTCCGGGGTTTCAGATGCGACCATATGTACGTGCTCTGGGCTCCCTAGCAGTAACATTTAGTACCCAGGCCTAAAAGCAAGTCCATCAAGATTATGCTTTGCTTTCAAAAAAGACTCGGACTGCCTTCCACAAAACCAACTGCTTGAGCTAGAAATTGAAAAGGCTTGGCCTTTGTGACAATTCGTAATTATGAGACTGAGTATTACTTCACCTACCAGTGACAGAAGAAGATCTAATATGGTGCACGGGTAAAGTCGGCCTTCTCCGAGATCTTTTTCACTTCTCTGTTCGAATAGGACGATTTCCTCCCTTATTCTCTATCACTCCAAACTTATCATAGTCATCGTCATAAGGTACAGTGGGTATCTCCCTTACATAAGGGATCATGATTCGTGTTGCAAAGATCTTAGATGAAGTATAGATAGGGGCTGTGTGGTTGGTTAAAAAGATTTCTGATTGTAATGCGCTATACCCTTTTTATTGATATCTCGTATATTTGAATCAATTATGTTTATCATCAGCCGTTCTTCTCCTAATTGCTAGTACGCCCTTCTTAGGCTCTCCCCAAGAAGCTAGCTACTAATATCATTACTTCAAGTTACTTATTTCGCCTCCTTGCAATTTGACCACCATCCTATGCTTTCCCCCCTATCACGATTCTAGGACCACGTCAAAGAACTCTACTTTACATAGTCCTCGTCTAGATATAGAGGCTTCCGTTGCAGTACCATATATAGTATACGCAGACGATCAGGGGTTTGATATGATAACTTTCTACTTTCTGCGTAGTGTAGCGGTATGGTGCCACATGTCTATTCGTCACAGCTTCAAACCCTTTGTACAACAACAAGTATCATAAAGTGCACTTGCAACTCTCGAGCCTCTGACCCCTCACATAGCCCTTGCCATATTGCGGTAAATCCGGAGCAGGGAGTCTCCTATCAACTTGTGTCGTAGTTTTGGGCTTGACGCGACGCTCTGGTATAGGGGCTTCTGTTCGCATGTGACTCGCCCTCATACATTCCTCCCTTTAGAGTAGCAGGGGTAATCCTAAATACCTATCTCATCACGAAGAGCTGGAATTGCACAGAAGGTCAACGAGGGCGGTATGTAGGGTCCCTCCAGGCCTTAGTGTCAAAGTATATAGCAATTCCCATTCTGCTTCAGCCAGAACCTTCCCACATACCACACACTCTAACTGCTATCGCACTCTACACAGTCCGCATCAATTCATTATATAACCGCAGCAACTTCAGCAAATATCTAAGCCTACCCTCAACCAAGCCTCCGTTCAGCGCTTTTGTCGTCTCTATGAGGTACTATCCCAGCTTGTCCTGCTTTCTAGATGTGTTATTACCTTAGCAAACAGACATCTTGCCCCGACTGCCACGCAGTTCTGAGCACTAGGTGGGACCAGTTTATACAGAGTTCCGAAAAGTGTATCAAAGAAGGGAAGTGTCTAGGACAGTTGATAGGAGACGTAGAGACGGAAGATGGCCTCTTTCGCTGTAACCAATGCGAGCTACAACATCTTGCGATAGAACGGGCTCGTCTGGAAAGCCAACGCCCTTAGAGCAACAACGGCGCCGCCGCCGCTAAAAAAACCACCCATTCCTCATTTATCAAGGTCTTTTTCCACACTTTAGTTATAACATCACAGTTCACACCGCATCATCCGTCTTCAAGAAAGCCCCCTTTATTTCCAAACCTCTCGCCCATTCACGCCATTCGTTAAGCGCATATTGTTGAACGTAGGTGGGGCTATATAATAACCGTTAGACCGCTCGAACGTCTAACGGCGTCGTTTTTGACGTTCGAGACATATTTCCTAATGTGTTATTACGTTCGAATCGACATTCAGTGCCCTTATTGCAGGTCTGTCATCGGCCGTCGTTGGGGCGCTCTCATCAATATTGCTACGGCTTGTAGAGACGCTGGACACTGTTTGGGACAGAGGAGAGGAGACACGAATTCCGAATACAGCCGTCGTAACTGTGCCACTTGCGCTGAAGGATTACGCCTTGCCCGTGAAGAACGACAGCGCCAGCAGCAAGAACGGGAAGAACAGGAAGAACGACTACGCCGTCGCCGTCACCGACGCTGGCGCCGCTATTATTACTAGCAGATTGGTCATTCGTTATCTATCAAGGGCTTTTATCGCACCCTAAAATACACCCATTTACATCACGTCGCATCCTACCTCCCCAAGTTCGCTATTTAACGAACAACATATTCAGCATAAGGCGCAAAGACACCTATCGCTAAAGAAAGCCTCCGAGTCTTGTTCTGATTTCGTTTAGCTTCAAGATGTGCTTCTACATTATCAACACCGTCTATTGCTCTCGATGCTGGTGCTATCTCGGCTTCCGTTGGGGGCCTTAGTTGGACAGTCTCAACTATGCGTGGAGCATGGGCGATGCTTGCCAAAGCAAGTTTTTTGGTTACACAGGGACCATCATTCTGAGAACGTCTGCAACTATTCCAGTCATAGACGCTGAGTTAATGGTGGAGAACCCCCTTTTAGCCCTCGGTCATAGCCACATCCGACATACTATCAATAACTATCCAGCAAGGCGAGTTGCGTTGATTATCCTAAGACAATAATTCCTTCCTTTCTCTTTACACGCGGGGCGTCTACTTGTCATCGTACAACAGTATCAACAGGGCGAAAGACGTCCTACGAGAACAATGTCCATTTTCAATGTCACTCGATTCTCTAATTTGATTTCCCATTGCTTTTCAGTTCTCACAGCAAGGTAAAGCAATGACATGTACCATGTTGGGGTATGGCGACGACTAAAGCAAGGTGGGTGGGTTTAATGATTATGTTACCAATTCTTTGGTTTAGATGAGTAGGATTTGGATATTCAGCTTGAGTACTCTTTTTCCACTATCAACTCAGACGACCTTTCAACGATTGAAGTTTGCCGTCAATAAGGTCTAGGATAATTCAATGTGAAGAATCATTTGCACCACATAATTGTTTCCATGCATTGTGTGCTTGTGTATTGAATGGCCATAAGACCCTAATATAGGGAAAAAGCTAATATATGAGCAGCAGTTGCTTACGGCGCTCATGCTTACAAAGCAATGGCAGCCAACATGGCTTTTGTGAGCTCATCAAAATAATATCGCTGTAAATTCTAGGTTTAGTAATAGAGTCATGTCAATGCCAAGGCGGGCCTTATGGCCACGAGATTGCAGGAAGAAATCCTTATATTGACACATATATAAATCACAATCTACCATATGGAATAGAGTGCAGCGAGAGTATCTGCCAATGCACCGCCAGAACAAGCTTTACTCCTGAAGCTTCATTCTTGTGATTCTAAACACTCCATACCCACTCCACGACGCTGCCCACTGCGCCAAGTCAATGTCCGCGTGCTTTACATCCTTGAAGCCACGATTAACAAAGAAATCATGATGGTTAGGCTCAGAGCATAGAACGATGGGCAGTTTTGCGGCTTCGGCAGCTTCTTGGGCGATTTGCAGCAACCACGACCCGATTCCCTGTCCTCGGCTAGATGGTTCGACATACAGATGAGTCAATTCTGATAAAAATGAAGGAGAAGTGTTAGTGTATGAATCAGACTATGGATGTTTTGTTTGTAGTAAGCCGTACCCATGTATTTGTCGGTCTCCAATCTTGGCTCCAGTTTCTCAACTGCTTCCATGACCGCCTGGTACACGGCGGGATTAAATGCAGCTGGGATCTCCTTCTTCACCTGGTTCTTTTCTCCCCCGGTGGTGGCTTCAACGTCACCTGCTGGAGTGGACGGCTTTTCTGTGTAGAATAGGTGTGCCACGGCTTGCCCAGTGGTGTTGTTGATCACTTTCAGAGAGGTTGTTTGGGGGTTGGATACACCACCTTCGATGGCTCTAGTATAATGTACTTTCTGGAATTGATCATTAGGCCAGTCCTTGACCAAAAATCGGTTGATTGCTAATTGAAGTTTAGAGGCCTGGAGGAAAGCGCTGATGAGAGGGATATCTTCTTTGGTGATGGGCACCACGGAATAATTTGGGACAGGCATAGTGTAATGAAGGCGGTGGGATGCTTATGTGAAGTTCTCAATAGTCTTGAGGAGAATCTACATTACTGAACTTTCAAGTGTTGGAAATCAATAATTTTATACACAAGTAGATAGACAGGCAGCAGAATTCTTGGAGGACGATTGCGTATGCTCCGGAAACTACAATGCGAAAGATTGATTCTGCCTACAGAATCAGGCACCAATTTAAGCGCTGAAGAGTTCACACCATGCATAGGACGTAGATAATCTTGTGAAAATTACCCAAATCCAGAGTTCATGCCAATGCTATATCAGAATATTACTTAGCATTCCCACTGATATGGAAGGTTCTTTTGGTGTAGTGAGAGTCACATGACCTCCGCTAGAGCTGGTCAGCTTAGGCACTTCGCAATTCGGCGATCTTCCACTTTAAGAACTCCTGCTAACCTAGTCAGTCTGGTCATCCGGACCCCTACGAATACAGCAGGCATCGCTGGTTTTACTCACAGGCTATGTAGTATTATTCTGTCGTAAATTAAAAAGCGGCAATTGCATTAAGAGCCTTGACTATTAAAGGTGGTTATGAATAACAATGAGATTTTCCCCGTCCTCTCATCCATCAAACCAAAGCCTTGTTGCGCTTGGCGATAACTATCTTGTCCCCATGCTTTTCCCCAGCCGGCCAGGCCATCGGTAGCCGGATGACTCCTTCGATTCAATATTAGGTTTGGAGCACAGATAACAGTCTCTAATTACACTGGATATAACCCACCGACCGGGGTCTAGAATACCACCTATCTATCACAAGGGTGTGAAAAAGGTGCTGCAAAAGACAAGGAGAAAAATAAAAGCTCTCGATCGGGGAATCGAACCCCGGCCACCTGCGCATTGCCTATGACAAGCAGGTATCCTAACCACTAGACCAATCGAGATGAAAGTAATCCAAGTACAGGGTCTGGCCGGGGATTGAACCCGGGACCTCTCGCAAATTTGCCGTAGGGTGAACCCTAAGCGAGAATCATACCACTAGACCACCAGACCAGACTGTTCACGATGATTCGCCGCTGAGAAACAGCAACCATCAATGCCTGATGACGACAGCAGAAAGTTTTCATAGCTCTAGACAAATCCAAAGACTGGTTGAATGCTGTGATGTACGCAGTATCCTGAACGATCGGGATAACGGCGTCATACTTGCTAAGGTGGCACAGGCCCTGGAGATATGACTGATGAGTTCAGGTCCCAGGATTCATTGGTGGCGGAACGCCTCCCGGGGTGTCACGGAGTGAGTAGAAGGCTAGACACAGCCAAGTAGGTAGGTAGAAGGGTAGTGTATGGGTCAATAATCCATTGATTCTTGAATCTCTCAACTGTCCAAGGGGTCCTATCACGCTTTTACACAACCAGAAGGCTAATAATATAGCCACCCTGAGGGTCTATTGGGACCTTATCCTTGGCATCCTCTCAGCCCAAGAGATTCAACCCCTCAGCACAAAAGACATAGAAAATAGACTCAAGGAGACGCGGATATGGAAATTCAATAATAGGCTGACAGTCACCGTCTCATTCTAGGTTGTGATGGTCTGTAAGAGATGAGTATCAAACGAAGGGGGATCCACGACCAGACTCCTACCCAAACAAGCACCCTAGCAATTTCTCAACATATAGATCAGCGAACAAGGTTAGGAACGGCCTTGATCCATCCGCACTGCGCGAAACATCTTCAAGTCGACGTCACGAAACTGTTTCTCGTTCTTCTCGAAATCCCAAAACTCGCTTCTCAAAACGACCAGGATCTTTAGCTCCGCCTTTGTGTCCCTGATCAAGGAAAGCATAGTATTAATGTATTCCGTGCAACTCTCTTCTAACTGCGCTTCGCACAACTCTGGTCGATTCAAGATAATGTCAACGCGACCTCCGCAGCAGTTGATAGTGCGAAGCAGAGCATTTCGGAGCCCCTCAAGCCTCTCATATCTCTCACTTAGAACACTACTCCTGGAAATCTGAGATTCAATCTCTCGATAATCTTCGGCCCGTTCAACAATTCCTGGGTTCCTTTCGAGCAATTGAAAGATCAGGCGCGATAAAGTTCTCTCAAGCGTGCTGTCTTTACCACCTCTATCATACGCAGCTAGGTTATTCGCTTCGAAGTGTCCTTCAGCTATCTCGGTTGCAATAGGGGATAGCCAAGAGTGGTTGCTGCTACTGCCCATCTCATTTCGACCGTACAGCAGCAATAGCCCGCGGCCTGGGCTTTGCCAGAACTGCCCACTTGGTGTACCCAAGAAATGCCGTGCATCTATTTTCTGTCGACGCCTATCGCCTATAAACTGATGCTTAAGAATTGATTGTTCCTCTTTGAGCTCTTCACGCATGTGCTCAGTTCGGTAGTTCTGTAAGTTCAGGATTGTCACTATCTCTCCAATAATTCTCACGTTCTCTCGATCTTGAAGCACTGCCTCCGCTTTAGCTTAACTTTCACGGCGAGAAGCAACAACACGTACTCTTGTTCTTGATAGTAAGGTCATCGATCTTCTCCGCAAGTAGCACGCTGCATCTCTCACTTATACGATTTGAGGTTTCTCGCATTTCTTGCTCCATAAGTTGGAACTCAGCAACTCTGTTGAATTGCCGCATGTATCGTACTACTCATCATTAGCTCCTTCTATGGTGGGGTGTTGCTAAATGTGGCCCGAGGAATCATCATCTCTCACGAGGACATTGTAGTACTCACCAAATCCGTGGGGTTGGAAGTAGATTGTGACTTTTCGTGCGAAAAGAACAATACCGCGGTATGCTTCTGACAGCATTAAACCCAGTTTAGGATCAGGATAGATGCGCTCGTATACTTTGAAATCCGGCATCCGATCAGAGATATGAAGGATGCTCGATTGGATGGATGCCTCTGCCTCAGCCTTTGCTTTCACGGTCTGTTTTGATGGTCAGTAAGGGCACGTCGATCAGGGGAAAATACTGAGGGATCCTTACAGCAAATAAGAGGGAGAGTGCTGCAAATGCAACATTGCCGAACTGCGCATCAGCATTTTGGATAATGCTGACGACCCCAGAGTATGCCTTCAGAAAGTGGCTGAAAGTCACTGCGAAATCTTGCAACCGCGCTGCACGTTTATGAAAGCCACTCGACCTTTTCTGGCTTAAGTCTTCGCCAGCGTCTCTCATTTTATCCACACTGAAGTTTACATAATCCGAGAGCTGTTCGAGGGGGAGTGAATTGATGTACTTAGTGAGGTCTTCCCCAGGCTGTTTGCTTGATTCCTCGGAACCCTTGTTGAAGCGTATAATAGAATTAAACTCATTCTTAACCTTCTGCCCAAGCTTTAACAGACAGTCGTCAAGAAAGGCCTGAGCACCCTTAAGTACATCTTGGGCTGGCTTAATCTCGTTACTTTCGAAGTCAGCGGGATTGTATGGAGACGCGGAGACCATTGAACCTACGATGCATCTCCGTCTGGAAACCATCTATTTCTCCAATCATTCTCCATGATTCCCGATAGCCTGTGGGCGTATGAAGTGGACGGGCTAATAAAGGAGTAATAATGAGCAGTGAAAACTGAGTGGCCTTTTGGTATCCGCAATAGCCTCTCAGTTCTAAGCTATTTGTTGAAAGTTATATCACGCAATTATGGCCAATTTCTAATTCATCATATTAACAATTCGGTCCTGATTATAGCTATTTGAATTGTGGATCGATGTACAGTCGAACGACTGCAAGCATTGCCTGGGGCTCTCTAGCACAAACGTAGTACTGTGCATCAAGCCGGAATGGCGAAGTTCCTCTGCAGGAAATAGTTGTATTCCGACAAACTATGAAGCGAACAATGGCTCCTTATCTGCATGCAGACAATATCCCCGAGTCTCCCCTGCTAACCATCCTCCATTCCATGATGAAATGTACCGCTATCGACGAACCTAGACCACTGTGTTTGAAAGTACATGATACCCCCGCTCGTTTACAAGGGGTGGGTTGTATACCCAGCTTACAGCTCTGACGTGGCCAAGTCAGCCTGCTGAGAGACACGCCGACACTCTCCAACAGACCAATGGGTTGAATAACGGCAGTTTCTGGGTAGCCAGAATAAGATCAATGTTGGTCAATTGTGCATTTCATATCCTTGGTAAAGGTTCTGTTGCGTTGGGGGCGAAGACTGCAGAGCCTGAGAATAGACAGTTAGGACTGCTTTAGTGTGTATTCCTTCCTTCACTCCGGATAGCCGTAGCGTTGCAGGTTTTCAAAATACACTGAAGGGCAAGTATTCCGAGAGCGAAAAAAAGGCCGGCCATTTTCGTGCACGCTTTGCGGTAGTATATTATCTGTTCACGATGCCGCTGTCGGGAAAGGGGCAGAAGGTCGTCACCGTTATAGTAGTCGCTAACAGCCTGATAGATGCGGTGGAAGGCGGAGGGTACAGGCCAGGGTGGCGAATGCATGTTACTGTGGGCAGGTTGATATCGAGGTAGAGGCATTTCTGAATAGAATTGTCTAAACTTATCTGTTCCTTTGCGCTATACTTGAATATACTTGTAGAGTTTTGATCACGTTGCCAAATTCCAGATCGCCCGGAATGCCGTTGATATGAATGTCTGGAGATGCTAAATAAAGTACCAACAGTAAGATGCGAAACTTCTAGGCCGCATGCACCTAAGAAAGCTAACTAAACAACCAACAGCCATATGCGTAGCGCTGTAGCCTCAACGCCGTTTGAAGACACAACGAGAGATAAGTTCAGATCAGGTTTTCGTGTTGCGGTAGAGGTGGTGTTGGGCCCTTCAGGTTCTGATTTCATGGTCACTCATTGGGTATACTAAGCGTCTTCTCTCCCCAGTATACACATCATTCCGCAGTTGGCGCCTCTGGATGCATAGTTTATAATTTATATTAAACGTGGGGGCTAAAGGAGTGACTTAGCTGTCTCTTATTGGCCCGAGAGAAAGTAGAAAATCTCGAAATCTCGTCCTTGCATGTTATCAACAGGTTAACATTCTTGAATGAAGCATGTAACTGCGATCTTGGTATGATATTGATTGGTCTAATAGACTGTTACACGCGTACAAGCCGTACACGCTGAATATGCAGTTCGCCTTGAACTTCGGCCGGACGAAAGGCCATTGCAGGCTGTTCATGATCGTTCAAAGACATGCAGGCAATATTAGGCAATATCGGAAAGTGAGGTTATACAGACTTCGCTTTTTGAAACAAGTCCTTGAGACCTAGGCGGTCTAGGCTGGCAAACTAGTTGTATATAGAGTCGAGTCAAGCCACCAAGACTAAGATAGAATTGGTTGATCAAGGACTAATGCAGCCCTAGTTGGTCATTATATTGTGAATAGCTTCAATTCCAAGCCCAGTCACCGGCCTTTGTTATAGTACAGACCTAAACTCTGTGCTTCGCCCCTTGAGCAAGCGACCAAGTCTAGCAGTCGCTGGTAAGAAAAAGCATGGAGAGCCTCATCCCCCTCACGAAGTGTGGTGCACATGTAAGGACCCCTGATTAGCTGTTGGTTAGATTCGCTGCACATTGATAGCTGAAATATGCAAGTCCGTACCAACAATGTAACAGTGCTCCGTTTGATTCCGATAGAGTAAACCAATTAGAAGCGCCTAAAAATAGCCGCACTGCTTGACACGATCAATGAAACCAAATGTTAGGTCCAGTAGGCTCTATGAGAAGGATCTGTGACCAATCTTGTAGTCAAATGTAACCCATGTGCATGTTAGAGTGAGTCATTTCTCATGTTACCCATCAATGGCTGTTACATCAATACTTTATGCAGTCGACCGCATATGGCCTTGGCCGTAATCAGACCACTTCAGGCTTACATGATTGAGGCTCATTCTGAGTGGAGTGATGCCGCCTTAACACGGAGATACAGTGTGCGATATATGGTACCGTATTGTACTCCTAATGGTGACATCGTACAAGTGTACCTGCCATCGGGGTAGATGTGATCCACACTTTATTACAACCCTCACTCAACAACATGGAATTGAAGCAGGCTGGACTGTAGTCCCAACAATAGAAATAGCGGAGTGTATATGCCTTGCATGGGTAGCTGTTGGCTTGTCGATGGATACGCGTTATAAGCTCTGGATAGGCCCCGTAAGCGGCTACTAGAAGTCACGCAACGTCGCCCATCGCCATCCAAGATACTCGTAGTCTATAACACCAACCAATACTTGCCTGCTGACGGGTTTCTTGTACTTGATTGTAAAAATGCCTGAGGTGGATATATCCATCTCGACTCATGCAGCCACAGAGTCGACTCCTAAGAAAGATGTCATTGCTAGTCTCGAAGATCGTTACATCCAGCTCTTGGAGGCGAAGATTGTCCATCTCGAGTCAAAGATTGAGTTTCATAAACCAGAGGCTGCAATTTCAGAGGTTAGTGGAACACATTCTACTGCCTATCCCCGAGAGAACAGTAGCATCAGAGCATGGTATCATACTGATAAAGGTATAGGATGGAGATACCCCTGGCGACGTGGATTTAGAGATTCGATCTCCAATGGTTGTGACCAATCTTCATTCAGTACGTACTCTAATGAATAAGACATCCCGTACACCTACACTGACATGTGGTTGTCAAACATTAGGGCCTGAATGGAAATCCTGCGCAGCAACCTGACGAATCTCAGAAGCAATCTCGATATCAGATGATACTCTCCGGATGGGATCCTCGTAAAGGACAATTTGAAGAGCAGTTACTGCCGGATATCGAAAATGGCTCCCCAATTGGACCTATAACAAAGCCTAACCGGGCATTTACTTTCCGTAAGATCACAAATGTCAGAGGCTTGCGCCGTCATATAGAGGCCGACTACTACTCGTCATCAGAGGTCGATGTGATCTTCCCGGAACTACAGAAACTGCTCGGCCGTATCACATACAAGTGGGGATGGCCAGAAGTGGTTACTAAATGTTCAAGCCCATACATCGCCTTGATATACTCGTGGGAGGAAGCCCAGAAGGAAGCAACGACTATTGTTGATGACGAGTCAGACGACGAGAAGCAAGCCCGCGATGATTTGAAAGAATTGCTAAGAATAATCTCGACTTCTTCTGGTGATGTTCGCCTAGATCGGTATTTCAAAAGCCGCCAGGCTCTTTTGTGTGAGGGCTCCATCACACATGAAGCACTTTGGACCTTATTTCCACCAGGAACATTGGTAGTGGGCAGACCGTGCCATGACGAACTCCAAATTTTCGTCGTGGAATCCTGCCGTAACTTTGTCAGAGACGAAGATGATTTCGCAATGGTGTGCTACAGCTTCGACTGGAATGGCACGGTTTTCAGTAGAGTACCGTTCGAGATCTTCATTGAATCATGGGGCGGTGAGAGAAAAAGTGTGACATCGCTTCCATATTACCCGCTGGAGTTCTACGAAGAGGATGGGTTGAGTCGTGAGGAGTCAATCACTAAACTGAAGGAACGTCTCATTAGGCGGGGTAAAAAGTTCATGGAATACTGCGTCGCTCCAAAGGGGAAGCAAATGTTCAAGTATTCGAATGGCGCGGCATACTTCCATCAAAGCGGCACCCTTTTGCAACGCAAACAGACTGATTCCAGCATGGAGTTAGAGAGTCAACGGAACAGTTCGTCTACAAGAACAGATAACAACGGAGCGGCAGCCATTGGTGTGAGAGCCAGCTGGAAGCCTGTGAGTTTGCGTGGCGGGAGTTCACCAAAGTCGAAGCTAATAGTTACAGATTGAGGGCGCAGTTATCGTTGATTTTGCGTCGTACCTAACATACCAATCAGCCCAGGCGCCGATACTAGGGCCACTCGAGAGATATGAAGGGCTTCTTACAGAACTATCCCCTTCACGACGCACCCAGGAAGTGTTCAAAAACATGTATAAGTTCGACTGGGATAGACACACTCCTGGGCATACCATGAGCGCTGAGCAGTTTCTTTGCTGTCCCCCAAGAGTTCTGGGATATGCGCTAAAACAGAAAACATGGGTACAGCTTCTAGTCAGGCATCTCGTCCCCCCCAACAAGGCCGATGATAGCACCTTCAGAGATAAACTGCAGCTGGAACAGGACGCCAAAAATCTCATTTACAAATCTGTAAAGGCGCACGCATTGTCAGGAGAGACAGCAAAGGAAGGGCTTGCTGATTTCGCGCCAGGAAAAGGAAGGGGATTAGTTATTATGCTATACGGTATGACGCATTCGTTGGTGATATCCAAGCCCGACTCGTGAGGCTAATGTCAATAGGACAACCCGGCGTGGGGAAAACGCTGACAGCAGAAAGTGTTGCCCAAATGACAAGTAAACCTTTGCTTTCCGTGGGCGTATCGGATATCGGCATTCGCGGCGACAAGGTTGAACTGAACCTTCAGAGAATCTTTGCCCTTGCTGGGTTCTGGGAAGCCGTCTTACTATTGTAAGATTCTAAACTCACGGAATCACCTGTGCTGACTAACGCGCTCCCAGTGATGAGGCAGATGTCTTTCTCGAAGCAAGAGGAGAAGGAGACAACGATCTTCAGAGGAATGCAATGGTTTCAGGTAAGAGCCCTGCATACCCCAAAGTTTGAGGCATGCCGCTCACCGTACAGTACTACTACGCGTCCTTGAATATTATGATGGCATACTGATACTGACCACGAACCGAATGAGGTCGCTCGATATCGCTGTACAAAGCCGTATTCGTAAGTGCTCACGTGTGCTATGCATCTAGTAGTAGAAAAGCTAACGGTCGATAGACCTAGCCATCAAGTTTGCGGAATTGAATTCGGAACAAAAAATCGCCATCTACGAATCCTTCTTAGAACAGCTTGACAACAAAGGCCTTGTTGAGGATCTGGAAGACGTTCAGAGGTGGACTAAGAAGGAGGGGAAACGGTACAAATTCAATGGTCGGCAGATACGCAATGTGCTGTCAACCGCGTTGGGTATTGCGCGGGCAGATGGTCGAAAATTAAGCAGAGAAGATCTCATCAGCGTTGCACAACAGACTGAGGAGTTTAAGCAAGACCTGCATGAACAGGAGACCATCTACAAAGACAGGCAGCTCAACAATCGAGCTTGAGGGGTCGCCGAAGAGAAGTAGGAATATTATGTTAGGCCATGTCTAGGAATCTCTCTCTCTCTCTTTTTCTTTCTAAGTACTTACTATCAAGTTTTTTAACACTAGGGTAGTTTAGCGCTAGATTAACATGGATATGGTCATTCCCTTCTAGTTAAGCAAATTCAACACAATACCATAGTATGCCTACGCATAACTCAGCCCCAGGGTAACTAACTATGTAGGGCCACCTGATACTCGAAAGGTTATTTGTTTATTTCTTGGGGAAACTGATAGCTACTTACGTGTAATATCTACAGATAGAGTGATGAAGCGGAGATATGTCGGAGACTAACAACGATTAGCGAAGCGGCAAATAAAGAAAGCGGACCGACCAAGTCTAGGCCCCGATCAGGAAAACCCCAGCATTCTTGATTCAAACGGGTCATGATTCGCCAATTCTCCAATTCGCCATTCTGCTCGGATGGCCAGCTAGCTGTATCTGGTGTAGTGGCACATTGCGTGATCACCGTCTTTCAGTGCGAAATGCAAAACGCGGATTCGCCGCCGCGGTGCTTTTCAGCCTCTGCCACATGCTGAATCCCGCCTGGCCGCATCGCCAACCCGCCCGAGCGGATACGTGCATTGCCCTGTCTGCCAATCGAGGCCGACCGACATCCGCTGCCGACACTGCTTTGTTCTTGCGCCATCGCAGTATGCGAATAACACAATGGCCACCGTCAACGTCTGGGGCGACCATCATCTGGGGTAGTGCCAGAGCTAGAGGTGGGCAACGGCAGGCTTTTTTTTTTTTTCTCTATTTCCTTTAGTGTATCTATTAATTTTCTTCTTCGCCTGAGGCCGGTGTGTCTAGGTTTGATTCCACTTATACCTTGATGCTGCTGCTGCATTCAAGCGTTCAACTTTAATTCAAAGCCTCTAGCTTACTGCTGTGATTTGAACGCCATCCCGTCAAGAAAATACTTTTATTATATTGCTCGGGGTGTGCTAAATTTTCTTCTTTAGGTTTCCCCCGTGCCTGTTTGTATCCTGGACACGGCGCATCGCATATACCTAGTAGCAAAATAGGGATGCAGTTGCAGCAAGCCGAGAGTGCTGGTGGTCCGCTCGCTGATCAGATCACAATGTCTGACTCCCAAAGCAAAAGTGCTGAATTCGCTAAGCAGTCGGCGAACCTGCCCTTTGGCCAAGCTGTGCCGCTGTCTTCGATATCCGGCCCTACCTATGTCACGGGCCAATTGCTCGTGCAGCAGGTCGCTTATGCCCTGTCCGACAAGATCTTCTCCTACTCCCCCGAGACTTTCGACCTAGATGTCGCTGTAAAGGACTGGGCTGCGCAGCAAGATAAGAACATTCATGGGTACACAACTGCTGTCTTGCCCCTGCAGACTCGCACCGGTGCTGGCGCTTTTGCGCTGGGCTACATCTTCTCCAAAGACTTCGATCTGAGCAAGCGCCATATCCCGCAAACACTTTTGGCACCCTCGCTCAGTTTGCGCCATTTGCGATCAGCCTTGGACCAGCTGTCTCTGCTGTATGGGGTCGCTAGCCCCTTTGTTGCCCACGTTGCTGCCGTCGACTATGCCTCGGAGAGCGGTCTTGTTGCTGAATACAGCGCCGCTCTGCAAATTGCCGAAGAGCTTGGCCTAGCTCTGGTGTCGAGCGCATCTGCCTACGAGTCTCAGCACATATCGCTTCTCGCTACTTTGATGGCCAAGATCGTTCCTACGCTGCATGTGTACGATGGTGTCCGTACATCTCGCGAGACACTGCGAGTCATTGACGCGCTGAGCCAGTCCGGTATCGCTGACATCTTCAACAAGCTGTCCCAGTCTATTGACGGCTTCAATTCCCGGCTAGATAGTGCTGGAAAGGTTTTCGAACTTCTTCAGGCCTTCAATGGTGAGCTTGGTACGGAGTATGAGCCTTTCGAATATGTCGGGCACGAATCTCCTGAAACCGTTTTCGTTGTTTTTGGTAGCGTCGAGGCCCAGCTTGCTAAGCAAGTTGTTTCAAAACTTGCTGCCGATGGTGCTCAGATTGGCGTAGTCAGTGTCCGAATCTACCGCCCATTCATCGAGGAAGCTTTCATCAAGGTCCTTCCCTCTTCAGTTCAGAAGATCACGGTGTTAGGACAGGTGTCCAATGACACTGCTGTCGCAGACGCCTCAGTGCAGTCGATTCTGTACTCTGATGTTTTGACCGCCGTTTCTTTCTCTTCCAAGTGGACACCAGCACCGGCTATAGTTGATGCCAAGTATGCTGCTTCGCAGGTCCTGACTCCTACGAGCATTGCAGCCATTATCTCCCAGAACGTCAACAAGTCAGCAACAGAGTCTAAGGTGAACTTGCCTCACCTACAAACTGTTGAGCAATACGTCTTCTGGGACACCGACGACTCCAAAGCACGTCTCGCCCCTGCAGTTGTGGGTAACCTGCTTTCTCAAGATTACAACAACAACATTTACCTTGGCGAGTCTCACGACAACCTGGTGCAGGGTGGAGTTGTTCGAACAGATCTCCGGTCCTCTCAGAAAACAATTGACGCTCCTTACCCGACTGAGGAAGCAGATGTCGTCGTTGTTGGCGAGGAGAAGCTCTTGAAAGAGTTTGCCATCTCACAGAGCGTTAAGAACGGTGGAAAACTACTCTTGCGACTCTCGAATTTCAAGGAAGAGGAGGTTGAGAAGAGGATCCCAGAGCCGGTGCGCCACGATGTCCAGAAGAGGAACATTTCTCTCTTCGTCTTGGACACCGCTCTCTCGCCTGCTTTTGAGAACGATAGCGACGCTACTAAGCTACTGGTTGAGCTCGGCTTCCTCAAACTTGCAAAGCCGGACTTGAAGCAGGATATTCTTCAGAAGCTGTCCGAATCGAATGGTAACAATACCAAGGTGGAAGAGTGCGCCGACGCTGTCGAGAAGTGTTTGAAGCAAATCGAGGTTCCAGAGTCCTGGGCGGAGGGAACGAGCGAAACCCCAAGCGAAGTCAAGCCCCTGAAGACTAACAGCTTCGTCCCCTTCGACAAGGAAGAAGCTGAGCCGGACCTCCAACTGAGTAGCTGGGAGGCCGCTGCTAAGGGTCTGCTCTTCAAGGAGGCATACTCTACCAGTATCAACCTCCGACCCGACCAGACGGCGCAGACGTTCACTATTCACGTCAAGGAGAACCGCAGACTCACACCTACCACATACGACCGTAACATCTTCCACATTGAGTTCGATCTGGGTACCTCTGGTCTTACTTACAAGATTGGCGAGGCTCTCGGTATCCATGCTGAGAATGACTCCGAACTAGTCCTTGAATTCATCAAATCTTATGGTCTAAATGCTGGCGATCTCGTGCAGGTGCCCTCTCGCGAGAACCCAGCTATCGTCGATACCCGAACCGTATACCAGACCTTGACCCAGACTATCGACATCTTCGGCAAACCACCGAAGCGATTCTACGAGTCGCTGGCCGAGTATGCCACCGATGAGCTGGAGAAGAAGAAGCTCGCTTCGCTCGGCGGGTCAGAGGGTGCGGATGAGTTCAAGCGCCGCTCCGAGATCGACTTTGCCACTTTTGCCGATATCCTCGAAGAGTTTAAGTCTGCCCGTCCTAGCTTCCCCGAGCTAGTCCGGCTGGTCGGTCCCTTGAAACGTCGTGAATACTCCATCGCCTCTGCCCAGGCCGTCTCGCCTACCAGCGTCGCCCTCATGATCGTCGTGGTAGACTGGGTTGATTCCCAAGGAAGAACCCGCTACGGTCAAGCCACGCGCTACTTGAGCCGCCTACCCGTCGGTGCCGCCGTGACTGCATCCGTCAAGCCTTCCGTCATGAAGCTGCCTACTCGCGACGACGCTCCTCTGATCATGGCCGGTCTGGGTACTGGTCTAGCACCCTTCCGAGCCTTCGTCCAGTACCGCGCGATGCAGAAGGCTCAAGGCAAGGAGATCGGAGCTATCCTGTTGTACCTCGGCTCACGCCACCAGCGTGAAGAGTACCTCTACGGTGAGGAATGGGAAGCCTACCTCGACGCGGGCGTCATCACGCTTCTCGGCGCCGCCTTCTCCCGTGACCAGCCCCAGAAGATTTATATTCAGGACCGCATGCGGCAGACTATGAACGACATCGTGCGCGCATACATCAAGGACGAGGGCTCCTTCTACCTCTGTGGCCCCACGTGGCCAGTCCCGGATGTCACGGATGTGCTGAAGGAGGCCATTGCCGCCGAGGCTAGGATGAGCGGTCGCAAAGTCGACCCCACGAAGGAGATCGATAGACTGAAGGAGGACGGACGTTACGTGCTCGAGGTATACTAATCTCGTGCCTGCTGCATAAGCGACGTGTAATGAAGTTACGATTCCACATTAGCATAGATCTGAACCTTCTGCATTACCACACTAGAATCAACCCCTTTCTTGTATGGGGCCGTAGCTAGCTACACGTATACTATATAGAAGAAATCCCAATGAGGAAGTTCTCTGATCAACCATGACATACCCATATCGTGCAATTTAGATCCAGGGGTCAGCTGTGTCGTTTAATAGTATAGCGTGGACGATCTGCTAGGATAGTACATGCAGAGTCAGCAATTCCGACCTCCCGCCCTGCAGCGGTGCGTTGCGCTCCGGATATCTATTGCCAAATCTGGGGCGAAAACGTGCTTATAGGTGTAATTGGCGTGCAGTTCCGATGCTACCCCGACGCCGACTGTAATGCTCAAGCTGCTATCACGACATATTTTTTTTTCCTTTTCCTCACATCTTTGTGAAGTGTTGACATACACTTGCGCTCGCTCACATTCGGTTGTTATGATGCTCTACTGTTGGTGGCATGACACCTACTGTAAGCTTTGCATCGTATACCTACACCTTGATACGCAAGTGGTTGGCATTAAGACTCTGGGACAATTTAATGGACGTTGTCTGTCTTTTTCCTCGTACAGCGTATAAAATTGGGGTCTTGTCTCAAGCAATAGCGCAATATCCCCTCTCATGCCCTGTATAGCGCCAAGCCATGGCGTTATTTTCTCCTATATGATGCCTTTTGGCTAATGTGTAAGTAAGCAGCAGGCCCGTCTATAAGAGACCCCTCGCTCCCCCGCACGAGGCGATCGCGTGCATATTGGGGTACCATGACGCGAAATTATACTGCAGAACGCGACGAGCAACAGCTTGCGCCGGGGCTTGGGAAGCTGTTGTGACTGTGACTAATATGTCATAAGCACGCACGCAATGTCTTGTCCATTCCATTGAGGAAGCTCGCTTGCCTCTTTTGTCAGGGGGCTTTGCTAGCCTGTGGGCGGACACCAAGGGAGGTAACAGGGTGTAGAAGAGGCAATAAATGCATACATAAAGCTCGCGTCACCCAGGCGCTTCCGCCTTGATCATGCTGGGCGCGCGCTCTCTTCGGTCCGTAGTATAATAACCGACTCACTCTTTCGCGATGAAGCTTCTCCCAATCTCGTCCGCGCTTCTCGCGGCCAGCTGCGCAAGTGCCACGGCCATTGAACGCCGTCAGAGCGGCGGTGGGTTCGAGGACGGCCAGCCTATAGATGGCAATGGCAAGGGGGCTCCGATCGTAGGTAAGTTTTCTCGCCATTGCCCTCTCTTATCTAGAGCCGAAGTCGTGAGGGTGGTGTTGACTAACTACCCTGTGTGCCGCAGGCGGTACGAATCACCAGATCGACCTGCAGAACCCCGACAACCTTGGGCGGCAGAGCACCGACGCCGGCGTGGTTCCGAACCTCAAATGGAGCTTCTCCGACTCCAAAACGAGGATCGTGAACGGCGGCTGGGTGCGTGAGTCCGTGATCACCGACTTACCTAGCAGTCACGATATCGCAGGCGCACAACAGCACCTGACCAAGGGCTCCATTCGCGAGCTTCACTGGCACCGCGTTGTACGTCTACAGCAGGCCGCTTATCCAAGTACCCGGTGCAATGCGCAATCGATTATGCTAACAGCAACACCACAGGCGGAATGGGGTTATTTGTACACGGGCTCGCTCATAATAACAGCGGTTAACCAGGACGGCGAATTTGAGCTCTCTAAGATCGAGGAAGGCGACATCTGGTATTTCCCCGTGGGTGTTGCCCACACGGTGCAGGGCCTCGAAGATAACAACGAGTTCCTCCTGATATTTGACGACGGGAACTTTGACGCTGTCGGGTGAGCTCTCGCTCCATCCCTATCCTACATGACCACATTGTGTCACTCTCGAAGGAAACGGGGTATTAACGCTCTTCACTCTCGAACACAGCACGACGTTCAACGTAGACGACTGGATCACGCACACCCCTAAGTCCGTTTTAGCGAAGAACTTCGGCCTTCCTGAGTCCGTCTTCAACTCCGTGCCAGCTAGCCCATACATTGTCAACGCGACGATCGACCCGCACGACGTGACGGGCGGCAATGGCCAGTTGAAAGGAAACGCGTCATTTGTGTATTATTCTAAAGATCACCCTCTCGAGGACGTGCCAGGTGGCGGCGGTACTTTGAGAATCGTGGACAGCACGACGTTCCCCGTGGCAAAGACCATTGCAGCAACGGTCGTCACGCTTTCGCCGGGTGCGCTGCGAGAGTTACATTGGCATCCTAATGTATGTAACCATGCCTGTCTTGCGCAGATATTTTCGCTCAGAAAAGCTTGGTGTGGCTAACCAGGGGTATCATATAGGCTGAGGAATGGCTGTACTTCCACAAGGGCCAAGGGCGCGCAACCGTCTTTATTGGCAGCGGCGCGGCGCGGACATTTGATTTCCGGGCCGGCGACACGGGCGTGTTCCCGACTAACAGCGGTAAGTCAAGTCAATTGCCTCCTCGCACGAGCTGCGCCTTCAACATATGCTTTGCTGTAATTATCCTGGCAATCAAACCGGCTCACTGACCTTCTTCTCCTTAGGCCACTATATCGAGAACACTTCGGAGACAGAAGATCTCGTGTGGATCGAGATCTATAAGAGCGACCGTGTGGAGGATATCTCGCTGACACAGTGGCTCGCTCTCACCCCGGCTGACATCGTCGCTAACGTACTCAAAATCCCGCTCAATATCGCCGAGAACCTAGTCAAGGAGAAGCAGCTTTTGATTAAGAACCGATGAGCATAGGTTGAGAAGGATACGGACAGATCGCCTTTGGTTTATACTGCATCTCCATATATTTGCGTTTGTTCGCTCCGAGAGTCACTCCTAATATCGCATAGCGTCCAGTCATCATGCCATGTACAAGTATATTGTTATGTCTTGACAGGTAGATACCTAAGCCGTCATTCGTGTTCTTCGACGGCACCTTCGACCTAGCACCTCCGCCCGATAATTTAATATTGATTCAAAACTTAAAATTCTACCAATTTCCTTGCCTGGTCAAATGTCAATAAAACGCCAACTTTAGTACATCCTTAGTCATTCGACAGGCATTAGATACGCTCTGCTTATAGTCCCGACCAGGCCCGACCGACACTAGAGTGATATAGAGTCTCCTTGTTTTCCGAACCACTTATAACCGTGTTACCATGTGATATGCTCCCCAGCTTCCAGGCCGAATATATCGAAAATGGGTAGGGGTAGGTTCATGGCTGTCCAGTCAATATCAATAGCATCTTGTAGTTGCAATCCTTGTATTTCTCCCATGGTGTCGTTGCCCATTGTAGTCTGCATAACAGCGGAAGGGCCGGCTGCAGCATCACTAGGTAATATTCGTGGTTCCGGAGGCGCCTGGTCCGATTGTTTACCAAGCCTTTCGCCGCGATGCTGATTGAGATGCACCATGGTGTCCCAGACTATGGAAGCACCGAGGCGGTTAATGGTAGTCAGCCCACCAATAGGTGAAGATACATATGGAGATTCGTCTAAATTCGCGAGGCAGATGAGATGTTGGATTACATCTAACCCGGTCTTCATTTCGGTGTGATGTGGGAAGAGCCTGTACATGTTATAGACCTCAACCAGCGCTTCGACGGTGGCCTCGCGACTTGTGGTTGGCCGCATATACGACGTCCGGAAAATGAAAATGGCCGCGAAGAACACTACCGCGAAGTAGAATCTCGGATAGCACATAGGCATGGTCACACCAGGCGCTTGCTTTTCGGGGTCTAGAGCATCGCGAATCATCGTCTTCACGTCACCGATCGCACGCCAGGCAGCTTCCGTGCCTTGAATAATGAGCGTCTGTGCCTCGGTAAACTGCAGACAAGATCCTTCCTCGTCTTCCTCCAACATTCGCACGAGGGCCGTTGCATTCAGAGTGAACTCCGCATATTGTGAGATCACGTCGACATCGGTGCTCCATTCCGTTGAGTAGGTCTGTCTGATCATATCGAGGGAGCGGCTAAATGTCTCCACGAGGGAAGGTTGCGCCGACGAGCCGTCAATCTCTTCCAGGGCTAGTGTGTAGTTACAAATAATCTCGTTTATGGCAAGCTTGGGCCTCGCGCCAGGTGGCAGGTGACCTTCCAGCGCGGCCACAGCCTTCCGGCTGCGTTTGAGATGGGGACGGCTAGACAGGGGCGGGAGAAGGCCCAGGAATGTAGCCTCTCTGTAGACTATTTCAGCATTGAACTAGTGAGTAGAGCGATACATGGTTATAGTCGTACAGTGAACTGATGGCAAGGCATGCTAACCATGTTAGTCTCCGTGTCTGTATGTTGACATCTTCGGGCCTGGTGCTCGATCGTGGCCAGATGGGAACTGGCGGCGCCGGCGCCGTTCTGTTCAAGTCCAACCGCATGCAGGCATTTACAGCAAGACCAATATGGTTCCAAGTGGGATTCGATTCCTCCACCCGCCTCGATATTGGCCAAATGCACAATAAAAGAAGCGCATGGATCTCATGAATTGACTGGACAGCGGTGTTTACGAACGGCCTCAGAAGTTTCTCGTGTGGCAAAAGTAATTTATCGTATAAGCTACTATGCTCTATATGGTAGTGCGATGCAATCAAGATAATAGTCCAGAAGAGCAGCGGGGATGAAGTGTAGAAGTGCGCCAGCGATTCGATGGGTTGAATGAATTGAGCATAAGGGTGATACTGGTCTCCGAAGCTTTATCGAGATCAGTAGTGGCGAATGAGGAGGAGTGAGAGCAAGAGCTGGTGGTATTATACCTACTTACTGTTGTATCAACTCAACTGCGGCTCTTGCGGGAACGGTGAGATTCTCTATGGAAAAGTCGGGCAGAGGTTCCGTGAGATTCGTGTATAGGAACGGGAGGTGGATTGATAAGCATGGTTCTGGCTGCGAGCGCTGCAATTGCATTTGCAATGGTGACCGTCGTCTCTGCCTCAACCCAGAGCTCTCTTGCGAGGTGCGCAATTGATGGAGCTCGTTCGTGAGGCTTGCGGTGAGCCTGGACCGGATTGTAAGGTGAGTGAGACATGTGAGATGAGGTGACCACGGAGTACAAGTATAGCAGACTCACTTGCGGGTAAGGATTCTCTTGAAGTTCTTGTCGAATCGGCATTCAAGCTGGTTCTTAGCGCAGCGTGTGCACGGCGCATCGCCAGTCTTCCTACGCGCATCGCAAGCTACCTTGGCCTGCCGGCAAGAGGTGCAAGACCTTGGAGTCCCAACCATATCGCGCAGTCAGACATACAGAGCGGAACTCTATGTACGTGTTGTCATGTCTCAAAGATTGCTGGATCATTCATAAACCTGTCAACTAACCTAGCGTCAGGTACGGCGAGCAAGCGTTCAACTATCTAGTCGCGTTCCGGTCTAGAGCTTTCACTAGCGGATAGCTCGGTAATTCCTAGGCGCTTGTTGGCCCGATCCAAAGCGGCCCGCCCTCGCGACTAGGGGTACCAGTCAAGTAGTGCCCTGTCGGTACGGAGTACACGCTTCAGAATAAACGGATTGGTAGGAATGGATAGCAGATTAAGCAGCCAGGTTAGATATCTCTTTCAGTTAACTTCAAAAGCACCGCGACTTCAGTGACTCCTATTTGTAATAATGACTGGGTTGGCAACTTGGCGTTAATGCACGTAACCTAAGACTATGAAGGCACCGGAGTTCCAGGTTTAGGGCCTAATGCCATAATTCAGATAGTGAATTTCCTCCTCAATTCGATAAGGAGCAGAGCGACTGCACGGAGATAAATACCTACAGTAGGTAGGGGAGATACTCATAAGCAGTTCCGAGATTGCATATTTACTCAAGTACCTAGGCTAGGCATCACCCTCAAAGAAAATTATCGACTTCTCACATCTTCTTCATTACCTTAATAATGACACTTGTTGAGTAGCTTCATACAAAGGTTTTCGTACATTCGAAGTAGTGGACATAGTCTTTTACTACGCCACGAGGAAAGAAAGGAAAGAAGGTTACGAAGGTCCGTAAGAAGCGAAGGCTTCCTTTCAAGTTCCAGTTAGTGTAAAGGCACGCGTGCTGCGCACATGCAAATGTAACCAACACGAATTTATATGGCGTTTGGTGTGTACGCGCGTAGGGTTGCAGCGTAACTGTTCCCTACACTCTGCATCGCAAAAACCACCTGTACGAACCCTGACAGACTGCCACACGGGCCACCTCCCCAGCCACGCAGGCTGTCAAAATGCAGACTCGAATTGTCAGGAAAATAAGCCGCATAGCTTACTGAAGGAAAAAAAAAAAAAAAAAAAAAAAAAAAAAAAAAAAAAGGCTGGTATAGTATACCTCCGGTCAATGCGTACTTAGGTAAATAAATCTTGGACCAGATTTTCATTAGAGAGATATGGTTAAATATGGTTAAATACATGCTGAGTTAAGCTATTCGCAGCCATAGGGGAGCAATTTAGCAGTACCTATCCCTTTGAATACCACGAACGCTCCAATCCTGCCAAGACTTTAGATGTCCAATCAGAATTTCTTGTACTTGTATCTCACTTAAATATATAATCACGGGTACGAATTAATACATCAGTTTTAGTGTCGTCTTAAGAGGGATTTAAGTATCAGTTATTTGATCCACTAATAGAGACTGCAAGAGACATAGCACGTGATAAGACTGGGTCAGCAATATATTGGAGCGTTCGTGGTATTCAAAGGGATAGGAAGCTGTTGTACCATGATGAGGATTCCGCTAACTTTAGTGAACTATGCGCTTGCTTCTACTATGCCATCCGAACCAGCAACATTAATACTGTAGCCACTAAGAAGGTGCGCCATTGAATACTTATAAATAAATCTTCCTTAATGGTTTGATTTCCGTAGATATGGAAACAAACCAAGGATGAAGTTAAGCAAAACCCCGGCTTCAAATTTACTATTGAACACGATCGTGTGCTGTGTCAAGCGGAAGAGCATGAGAGGTCACACACATGCCAATCAATTTGCATAATGTGTTTCTGCCTCTCTTCTCACAAGCCGGAAAATGGATATTTTCATCCAAACGGTGATATACCTCCTAATTTCTAGCTCAGAACTGATAAGACAATCCTATATTGCGATTCATTCCTATGATGTTATATTGAGCTCTGAACCAAACCATAGTCCATGTTAGTGAGGCCCGTCTTCGAGGGCCAGAAAACTGACGTCCTGATCAAAAGTTATAAAGACATAGTACAAGCTTATTGCAATGTTGCGAAACAAAGCCGTTGTGGGTGATAATACTATATCATTGTTTGTTAAAGTCTGGGGGATGGAACACGGGCCTAGTTTTGCGTACTCCGGACAACAACCACCGTTGTTCAATTGTCTATAAAGAGGAAGGCTTTATCTGACCTGGACTCTTGAAACCTTAGCTTCATATTCTATAAATATCATTACAGAGATTACCATTACAGAGTTCGCCCAACGCTAATAATTAACTACAGCAAGCATCGATATTACAATGTCAGGGTCTCGCGACGTACAATCCTTTCAGGAGATCCGTGACATTATTTCATCAACAAATCCGCCAAGAGCACCCGAGGCAAGATTCCTTCTTACACTAATTCAAACTGTTGCGTTGGCGTTTCGAACTCCAGACTCGCCTAGGCTAACAGAGCTTGTAGAATTCTTTCATCACTACGAGAATGTAGCTGGCAACTATCCCGAGAATGAGACAGACATGCCAATCCAATTAGTCAACCAGTGGTTTTCCCTTATCGACAAATGCTTTTTCTTCGGCGTTCTTACAAGTACATTGGACACACAACAGGGTCCGCGTCAGGTCGTAGAGCTCCACGTCGAGAACAACCCTTCCTGCTTTAAACGCCCAAATTGGCATGCGAATGGTTGTTACGACACTGTCAATCGTAGACTATGGATATGGCTGAAAGTAGTTGACCCTCTTGACGATAATACCGCTAAAATTGCTCGATTGCCAATCCTGAGACCGTTATATACAGTCATCCATGAGTCTATACATGCCTACCTCGACCTCTTCGCAGATAAGAATCATCCGCTGTATTTCGAAGAAGTAGGCAAGGATCGTGGCCATGGGCCAGTGTTCAAAGAAATACTTCATCTAGTTTCAGAGAAAGTTGAGGTACTAACAAGGTCCACAATGTTTGCCGGAGAGCGCTATATGGATCCCTCTGGCCCACCTGGCTCAGCAGCCCCTCGGCCTCCCCCTGCTAATAATTCTGGCACCCCTCATCCTGCCAATTCTGACAGCCCCCCTTCTTGTAATTATGATTGTATATATCATACACACATAGTTTAGACAATTCTCAAACAAGGTTAAAAACTTTGTGACGACCTTAATTGTTTATCCTACTTATGGTGGCTTTACCCCGGGATAGATAAGTAGTTAGATTCCCCGCTGAGGAGGGTTGACATACGATCAATTGCTACAGTTAACCTCGCTGTACAATTTGAATCTCATATCTATCTATTCCATGCTTGAAATCTCTACAGTTACATTTAATACTTCTGCTTACTAAGTTCTCATTTTCATATGAAGTCGACCATGGTGGTCATATACATGAATAATTGCAGCTCATATAAAAATACTACAGCTTAACTTATCTGATTAGCCTATCGTAAATTCTAGCCTGTCATTCTTTGTAGAAAGAGTGGACCAATAGAGGACTTCACCATCGATGACTGACTTGACCACGCCACATTCTACCTAGGTAATTATTAAAGGCCACGAACAATGTTAGAAACCATGAAGGGAGCCGAGTCACTCCTTTAGAATGTAAAATGTGATCTCATAGAGTTCATGAAAGCTGATCCAATCATATAAAGTCAAGGTCATCCATTCTGACCAAGGCAATGAAAGGGGCTAAATGGAATTAACGAACCTTAGCAGCCATAGTATATTATTGCGAAGATTTGACGCGACGCTCTATCGATTTTACTAGCTACCATATATTGAAGTTCCGCGCTTAACATCTAGATGTCCCTCCCCTATATTTGGCAACTGCAGGCCAGGCCCTCTAAAGTATTTCTTGTTTTCCCTCTTTTATGCTGCTTATGATTGTATCAACTTCTGCTCCTCAGGCAACCCTTTTCTTGTTATCTGTAAATAACCGAAATGGGTTTATGTTAGTTGTGAAGATATGCGACTTCAAATAGTGACCACTTGGGTAATATCGATACTTTTGGTCAGGCCATCAGAACTATCCATAGAACATTTTACCATTCAGTATTACAGTCGATTCTCTTTATTATCAATCAAGCAACCAGGTAACATGCGTGTGACCATCTTGGTTGGTAGGTCAAATGAGGTTGTGTTACCAACTTCCATTGCACCTCAGAAGGTTGTTAGACGTAGGTGGGGCTCACCTAGGGTGACCCCTGGTGATCTCATACGATCTTCAGCGGTCTGACCGCCAGGCTTCTGGCTATAAAGGAGCCTTCCAGACCTACTCGAGGAGATCTAGATAGTCAAGGCATATAGACCAATATAGAGCTTCGTTTCTGGCCCCGTAAGTGCCCCGCCAACGTCTGAGAAAGGTATAGGTATTAGATTAGGTAAGTAACCCCCGCGCCGGTGACAAATTGCTGCGAGGTCGATTATCGGCAGGATACGGCGGACTAATCTCGTCCTGTATCGTGTACCTACATGTAGCAGCCTTCCCATCCTGTTCAACTGTGCTAGCGTGATGCAGAGAACGATCCGTGACAGTAGAGATCATTGTTTTCAAGTGTATTTGAAAGGTGTGCTATCCTTGCTCAATGTTTCAACAATATGATGACTCAGATCTCGCTGGGGCCTCGCCCACGGAATCGGAATCATCTCAATCTCCGAGATCCCGATCGCATGCAGGGCAATTCAATGTTTAACTTCACCATTGCCGTACAGCATGCCCAGGACCTCTCACGTTAACTTTAGGCATCAGTATCAGCGAACCTTGTGCCCGCGCGTCGTTCCGAGATCGACTGCGGCTACACTGTGGACGCAGCCTGTCAGATTTGCAGCTGCCCTTTAAGACCACGCGACTAAGAGAATGACAGTCCATTACCTTCGGTGTCAAGTCAAATGACATATCGTGCACCACTATGCTACGCTCAAGTACCACTCAAATCACGACGTGTTCTACTAAACTAGCAAGCTACTACGCGAGATAATGACAAGGCGTCGACGGTCGACCCCGACGGATCCTATGTATTTCATTCTCGGTCCGCGCTCCGTCATTAGCGCAGCTTTGATATATCTCTCTTGAATAATCGACTAAATCAAGATTGAACAACAGCTGTGTAAAAGACAACTAGGAAATAACAGTATATCATTTAACATATATATCCTGGCGTCCACATCTATCAACCCATCCATCGCACGTCTCGCACTTCGTTCACCTACATGACCTTCAACAAAAAGATTCATTTTACCGGCGTAGCTATTTAACATCGGCTAAACTATCTGGTGGCGGACTGGGCCTGCCATCAGCATATATACTATTTATCTGCGCGCGACTAATCGCGCCCTGCTCTCTATGACATAAGACTATCCTATTTTAGCTACCAATCCTCTCATGAAAACCAACCATTTAGAACCTACTCCAAGTCTCTGGGTGTCTTGGCTTTTGGATCCAACGCATGAGGTCCGCGACCGTAATAAGAAAATGGAAGAACTGCAATACAAACACTTCCAGATCACAAACTGTTAGTTAAGCGCCGACTATCGTAACATCATGTAAAGATTTAAGAAGCACGTATGCATGTTAGGTGTTGGCATGACAGTAGCATATAATCTCAAAAATTGCTTACAGTCAATGAGATTGTATTTCCACCCTTCCATCAGAGTGAGGTGTTTCACAATGTCCTCTCTGTCACGCAGTAGCTGCAGTTCAAGGACGGCAGAGAACCAGCTCTGGGGGGTCCAAGTGCCTCGATTATACGGGCTGCCGTTGAGCTTAATCGCCAAGGCCGTGTCAATATGGTGTCCCGTCTCATGGCTGGCTTCGGTGAAAACACAGGCTAGCGCCGCAGTCGTAAGGACGAGAGAAGGGCCAACCATTATCACCCAAGTATAGTAAGAGTACCGACTGAACTTCGCAAACCATCCCGTGCGGTACTGTGTCAGGTTTCGAAGCCAGAGAGAAATAAAGCCTAGGACCCCGACGAAGAAAAACGCCGTGACGGAAGCGACGTTGCAGAGATACAGCTGGTAGCCTATGAAGTTGCGCGGTATCGCAGCAAGATGATGCTTCCCCCCAAAGGCCGTGAAATGGAAGGCCTTGTGGCCGCTGGCCAGTTTGCCCAGCCAGGTGAGGGAGCTCCCGGCGAAGGCTACCTCGACAACGGCATCCAAGAGGAGCAATGCCGTCGCTATTCGCAGGGCAATTGACGTGAAGGAGGGACTCAGTGGTGATCTCTCCCCGTAGAACACCATGATGCAATTGTCAGCTCGAGAGAAAGGAATACAGACCAAACTTATCTCAGTGATGGCTTGGTTGGGCACAGGCGCCCTGTTTTATGAGATTAGCAACCATGTTTTAACTTTTTTTAAAAGGCGCAGAGATGAAACTTAAATATGGGCCGCGTGAATCTAACATCTAGTCATATGCAAGGACAGAGGATTATAGTGTAGACGTGCTGTTGACGATACGTGACAGGCTCACTTCGCTTGATTTTGTGTCAACGTTCGAAGTTTGCTACCTTCTTGCGCATGGGAAGGCTAGGTTGTCACTTCTAGACAGCCATTTGCGAAATAAAAACCAACAGTCAGACGCCTCTACTGACGCAAGGTCCCGATTATTCAGCGCCATACCGCTCTTCGTTTTATGCTCGGCACCTCTCGGGAATAAGTTCGATGAGAACTTCCATATCCATTACGTTTGCGCGATTAGCACCGTCGACAATGTCCCTAAATTCCCACAAACCACGCTCTGTGCTTACTAAACGATGTCAGCTTCAGTGTGGCAAATGAGTGCAGCCATAATTCGATAGATTGCTACTTTATCATCTTATATGAAGAAGCCACCTTAGTTATAGTTTGAAGGACCCATGCATACATAGCAGGGTCAAGCAACGGGTGTAGCTAAGTATATATTTAATGAGTGAGTGAGTCAAGCTGCCATACTAGGACAGGGGACTCTCAAACTGAGAGTACCGTTCTGTCTCGACCAGACTTGCGTAGGTACCTTGGTATTTAAACGAACCTCAATTCTAGGAACTCCTATTTTGAACACCCGTACTATATTCATCCGCCAACCTCCAGCATCGCTTCAGCCATGGAAATTCGAAATATTCGATTAGCGTTGTTGAATATCCGGGGACAAGTGATGTGCTTGGCTTGGGTTCATGGGCATGAACGTTCTCGCTCCTTGTTGAAAGGATAGAAGGAATGTAAGACGGCGAATTGATGTTGGATGTAGATCTGGTGCGGCGAAAGCTGGGTCTTCTTCGTTCCTCATCTTTGTCGTTGCCTTCATCAATAACATGGAATTTATCTGAAGCATGGGATTGACTCACCAAAGACCTTGGAATCTCTTAGGGTTATCTTTGGCGTATTTCTTCTTTTTCTCTTGCAAAATTCCGCATGTTTACCAAGTTATGGAATTCAATCTATGCGTCTGCTGGCACATTCACACCTAGGATGTCAAGTCTACGCCGTGCGTAATTGAGAGCCTCAAACGCTCTGTAGCTGAACTGCATCACCGCGTCAAGCGTCCAATTCTGCCACTCGGCTTGAAATCTCAAGTAGAGAGGTTATGTCACGGAACGACATAAGGAGTGCAGTACCTATGCCACTACGCCACCAAAAGGTAACGACGAGTTATCAAGTCGAGGGCTTGGCGTCTCTGCACTCACTATATATATATAGTACTGTACTGTGACAGGTTCCAAGGTACTATATTCCCTGATAATTTCAGCGGCGGCACGGCTTCCGTCAGCCATTGTTCTGAATAGTGTTTGGTGGTAGTTGCTCGGGTACGATACAATGAGTAGAGGGTGCTGGGACTAGGAAATAAACAAGATAACTGGATAGATTCGGAAGATGAAGTAGAATACCAACTTGATATTCGCTCGATGGGACTGGCATATTTGTATTGGGAACGTCTACCTATCCTACATATGCAGTGAGTTATTGAAATAATGGGCAATGGAGAAAAGGAGAGTCAAATACCAATCAATCACACCGGGCTCAAGGGAAGCCAAAGTGGCATACAAGCTCTCTATGCTACTGGAATGAAAACGTTGAGGGTACGTGGGAGGCGCGAGGTTGTGGGGAAGATCAACAAGCAACTCTCTTATAACAACCAAAGGTTTGATGTCGTAGTGGAACGTGATGTACGCCACATCTATACTAAGTGTCGCCTTGTTTGCACTGGTCGTTGAACTTAACTCTTCCAACCCGTACTATCATGTTTGCATAAGCCTCTACCATCTCTAGCGATTATGCGCAAAAACAAAATCAATCGACATAGTGTATTGAGAAGTATGTAGTAACACCACGATCGAGCCACGAGTCAACGCTAGTGTAATATGAGGCAACTGATTGATATGTTTTTATATTGGCGGACCCTCCTCGGCCAACCCGGTGCACTCAAGGGATGAGCTTCTCATAACATGTGACGTGGAACGCAAGCCACTTTCTGAGAACCAAAATGACACCAGAATATCATCAGCCAACCAGTAACAAAGGGAACAACAAGCTGAAGTACCCTGTTCTGGCTCCTCAAAACTATCGAGATGTATCCATGAGTGTGCCTCAAGTGGAATATAGCAGTCTAATCAGACTACATGATTCTTAGCTGGGTCGATCACCTAACGTCGGGGCTACATCCCCTCTCGTGAGATTGTAGGGAGTCATAATAACGTAACTAACCGACGTCGTAACCAAATATCTTACTTCCAATTGCCGTTTTCTCGTCTGCAACTTTCGATTCGCAAGTTGAAGGTCCTGGTATAATTCTCCGCTGATTTCGCAGAGTTTGTTCGTCGCTGTAACATCCTCATCAGACGTCAGGTATGTACTCACGGCGAGCATGATGACTTTAATTTCATTGACGACTTTCTCTATTTCTTCAGGCCACATGACTGGCCAGTTCTCCAAGGATGGCACGTTGTCCCTCAAGGATTGGATATAAGCAACGGGATCTTTGTCAGTTGCCATTGTATGTGGTAATGTGTAGTGTTATGTTGTAGTATTTGGGCCAGTAGATGGGCGAAGTAGTATAGACTAGAGCCGAAGGTAAAGGCAAGACGATGAGTAGAGTTGGAGAATGATGGAAGCTGACTTGAATTTTCAGGTAACAGCGTATTATATGATTATTGTGCGCTGAATATCGAGAACAGCTGCTTGCCTAATGCACTCCCTTGTCCCTGGAATAACAGCCCAATGAAGTGAGCTAAGAAAACAATCACGTAGTGCTATGTTCAAGGGGGTGGAAAAGGGAGTGGACAAGGCGTCAGATGGTAGCATTGACGGGTATGGCAGTCATTTTCGTATACTTATGACGAAACCCCCTTTGAATCGGTATAACGAGGTGACAAGTCCGTAAACGATGCTAGCAAGCATTACTAGAATGAGAAACAGGTGTTTGTTAAAGGGAACGCAGCACGCTCCCTGCGTTGCTACATATAGTAAAGGGTGCGGCAAACCGGATATATACAGCATAGACAAGTAATTGGTCAAAAGCTTTCAGAACCTGTAATATATTGCTTGGTGATGGCCTCACCTACTGGCTCTGAAAGAACGAATCTTTGAATTGCCCTGACACTCTAGATTGCTATCTACCCGTCAATATATGGCCGGCTCGCAACTACTGAAGTCACAATTATCCACTTTCGTACTACCATACTCCTATGAGTCGCTAAGCCTTCTGAATTTATGTAGTATACAAGTACGCATTACTTGTCAAGCTTCTGTGTGCCCCCATCATTATAGATCCGTGTACATGGTATACATTAAGAAGGTTATCGCTGTGCGAAGTCTTGTAAGGCAGTTTTTCTTTACTTCTAATGCGTGTAGTCTTTAGTCACCTGCGATCTTGATCTATCCTAATACAATAAATGTGCTACGTGCTGCTTCTAACTTTTGGTCTATGGGGCTCTTCTGGTGGGGTCAGATTCCATACTACGCAAGAGGTTAATGATATAGTTGCCTTGTGCACTTTAGCACTGTTCTTTCTGAGGCTAAATCAAAACAAGTAGCAATGAACAATGAAATCAGCCTTGTCATATGGTGGCGACAAGACTGCCTGTCAGATACATGGATGATTGGGAAACTTGAACGGTATATCTTAGGTGAGTCTACCGTAATAAATGAAAGAAAAAGCAATAGGAATAAAAAAACGAGGAAATGAAAAGGGTAAAAAGAGAAAGAGAAATAAAACGTTAACGTACAACACAGAGGATTCGCTGGTCATCACCGGCCCAACTACTAATTCTGCGCTCATACCGGCTTATCTATGGGAGAGCGGACGGGATCCCGAGTTTTCCGATGGCTATGGTCGTACGTGACAACTCCCACCTGTAATACATTTCATATATCAAAATTACCTGGGCATGGCAACCTGCCGATATCCAGCTGAGATGCACTTAACCCATGTGAAAGCATGCTACTATACCTTGTTTGTCATGGGAATAGGCGATAGTCTTCGACTTCACCAGGTCCTCAACTCCTCAATGGAAAATACAGATCTTATACTGCGATGCCAATCATAAGGAACAGAACTAACTATGGCAATGAATAATATGAAGCAGGTTGTCGATTAACCCATGCTTTCTCTTCGAGGAAACGCCAAGACACGTTTCCACCCACTCGGGTATACAACCTTACCAGCTATGATGTTGACCAATTCGGACAAAATTTGTTGCCGTGTTGCAATCATAAAGGCTGAATAAACGCACCAGTGTACAAGTAAACATTGCTTGCAATGAACATGTATAAGCATAGAGTAGTCTATGATAAGTCCCTTGGAAAAGCTGCGATCGCGAAGTGAAGGGGAGCTTGGGGCTCCTTACTCCTCAGGCACCAATCATCCAGATGCCCCAGACCTGCAAACGGCATCGTTGACTGGCATCATAAATCGTCTCTAGTTAGCGAGGCAGTCCACAAGGAGACGACGGAAAGTTAGTAAGCTGTAGAGCCCCACGATTCCAATTCTATCTCGCTAATCTGCGCGCGCGATCTAGGGTACCGAGTATCTGGGGTAAACCGGGGCTCTCCCGCGAGAGAGGGTGACCGGGTCCATGCCATGGCATGACAACTTAGGAAGCTGTGCGGATGCAGTAGAATCTCTTATTGGCGCGCATTTACACTTTACAGCTAACTAGCTGGCCTTTGGTCCTCGACACGAAAAGCTAGCATTGGCACTTCCCACCGACAAGTCTCGACCACGTCAGTAGGTAGACAATCAGCCGGCCAAGGTGGTCAAGGGCCACACCAGCGCCGTTCTGTCTGCGCTCTTTTTATTCCGAGCGCTTTCTTTATTTCCAAGGACACAGCGCCGAGGAATGCTAAGAGCATTGCTATCACGCGCAGAAGACTTGCTGGCGAGCTAGCTACCATATAATTGAAACCGACTAATGCTCTGCGTATTTCCCCCTCGGCCGAACTGGTCGAGTCTTTTCCTCCAATCATGACGCTGGCGATGGAGCAAAATTGCCGGATTAGGAAACCATGCTACGGAGAGCTGGTGCCGACCAAATAGGGACACCCTCTGCATGAATCTGGCCGTCTCATCGTCAAGTATAAGATCGGCGAGGGCTGTCAGCGAGGAAAGCATTGAGTTACGGCGATGGGAACGGGCGATTCCTAGGATTTTTGTGCTGGAGAGATTAGCTTGGGTTGATTGACGCCATATAGAAGTTTCCTCGTTGTTAACATGGTGTTGCTCGGGACTTTGATCCTGGGCTTCATACCCCTGCTGGGATCAGTGCTAGGCTACGCCAACCCAAAGGCGTGCTCGGGAACTTGCACCAACTCGCACGATCCGGCCATCATCCGCCGCGCCGACGGCACCTACTTCCGGTTCTCGACGGGCGGGAAGATCGCCATCCACACGGCGCCAGACATCGCGGGTCCATGGACGTACCGGGGGGCGGCGATTCTATCCGGCTCCTCGATTAACCTTCCCGGCAACCAGGACCTCTGGGTAAGTGAATTTACAAGCTATCTTTCTACACGTGGAAAACGATAGTTAGTTAGATAGAACCCCCCGACTAAACACAGCACATCTCGTAGGCACCGGACGTGACCCTCGTTGGCAACACATACTACCTGTACTACTCGGTAAGCACATTCGGGGTGCAAAACAGCGCCATCGGCGTCGCGACATCTTCCACGATGGACGCGGGATCATGGACCGACCACGGCGCCACGGGCGTGCGCTCGGACTCCTCCAAGCCGTACAACGCCATCGACCCGAACCTGATCAACGTCGACGGCACGTACTATCTCACCTGGGGCTCGTTCTGGAAAGACATCTACCAGGCGCAGATGAAGGCGTCGCCGCTGACGCTCGCGAGCGGCGTGTCCTCGTACCAATTGGCGTACGACCCTGCGACGACGGCTGTCGAAGGCGCCTTCGTGTTCAAGTACGGCAATTACTACTACTTGTTCTACAGCCAGGGGAAGTGCTGCGGGTACGACGCTGGTTTGCCCAAGCCTGGGGAAGAGTACAAGATTAAAGTATGCCGGTCGACGACGGCGACAGGGGGCTTCGTGGATAAGAATGGTGTGGCGTGTACGCGTGGTGGCGGCACGGTTGTGCTTGAGTCGCATGGGAATGTGTACGGGCCTGGTGGGCAGGGTGTCTACCAGGATCCTAAGTATGGGCCGGTGAGTAATGCGAGCTCGTCTGTGGTGATTCTGCTATGATACTAATGTTGTTGTTCTGTGTGGATCCTTTACTACCATTATGTCGACAAGACTATCGGCTATAGAGACGGCGACAAGCGGTTCGGCTGGAATACGATTGACTTCTCCAGCGGCTGGCCTGTCGTGTGAGTTGAGTGATAGGAAGATGCATCTTGTTGAGCATCACAAGTAGAGCTCTGTATAGATGCTGTGCCTACTACGAGGATACAACCTACTTCATTAGATATACCGATCTTCGCAAGAGAGCATAACTTACGATTTGGCATAAGTGAATAATGGTAACTAAATGACAATAAGACATCAGTTACAATGTCCTAGTTGGAACAAGCAGTCCGTCCTGTGGCGGCAATCTGATGCCACATTGCATGTACAACCACCCCATAGAGCTTGATGAGACGGCTTCTAGTTTCGACAACTAGCTTCCAATCATAATAAGGGTCTAGATGTCCCGTCCTCGGAGCATGCTCAGCTCCATGTAGAATGATCGGGAATCTGGGGTACATACGAAGTAGGGTGGCAGCGTTGACGAGGGCCGAGACAGAGAACTGACAGCACTAGCGGCCTCTCATGTCTGCTGAAAAGGTAATCAAGTGTTCTCTGATTGGTCGACTTGTTGTCAATACAATCATACAGCCAATCAGCAAACAGGTGATGACCAACACTCCATGATGTCACGAGAGGGCATCGAGGTACAAGTGTACATGGTAGAGCTGTATAAAGCCCGTTGTTCTTCAGTTAGATGGTCAGTTATTGTGTCTGTCGATTATCAAACAGAATATCATCTACTTCTCCTCACTGCTATTCCACTCAACTACAATATAACTAAAGGGCCTCATCTTGTTTGACCGCCCAACTCACCTCACATTGCCTCACCACCTACCTACCAACTCACGCTCACCCTATACAACAATCACCATGGCCTCACAAGTCACTCAGGCAACTCCCACTTGCTGCGGCAAGAAGTCAGGAAACGAGTGCGTCTGCGGTAAGTAACCTCACCCACTCGGGATCATCACATCCACCAACCAACAGCCGTGAATACTAACATATATCCCAGCCAAGCAAGCAACCTGCTCCTGCGGCAACCAATCCGCCCTCCACTGCACATGTCAGAAAGCCGCCACAGAGAACGCCTTAAGCGGCGCGCGCTGCTCCTGCCGCGCGCGACCAGCGGGACACTGCACGTGCGACAACGCGGCGAAGGAGAACGCGACCGTCTCGGGCGACACGTGCGAGTGCGGTGCTCGGCCCGCGGGCTCGTGTACCTGCGAGCGGGCAGCTGGTTTGCCGAATCCGAATGAGATTGACTTTACGACTCGGAAGTAAGGCGTCACCACGACGCGGATAAATCTTGTTCACTGGGATTGAGGTCAGAGGATAGGGTGGGAGGTTAGAACGGGGCTATGTCTCTCGCTCTGACTCGGCCTGGTGCTGTTTGTACACTATTTGCGGGAGCACGGTTTGGGATTCTGTGAAACAAAGGGATCGGATAGGGTAGGATTGGATTGGACGGTATGGCATGGATGAGGCGGCGGCGGTTATACCACTGTGTTGTGTACATGATTCAGCAATTTTAGCTGAAAGTCATTTTCTCGGGCGAATCTATTTCTGCATCACATCTTGGTTTGGTCTTTGCCCCGTTTATGAGTGCCTGTGACCATGATAATGACTATGTTGAGATTGGGACGTGGAAGTCTCCCGATGGGTGGGAAGGACAGGACTGGTTGTTCACCGCCTTCCGTAGGTATCTATCCAGCACACCAAAACGCTAAATTTGGCTTACGAAGTACTATAACGAGACCTTGATCAATTGTTTCTTTTGGTAAATTCTGCCGGACAAATTCCCAAGCTAGCCTGGGCAGTACCTGGGCTACCCTTGCCAGCTGTGATTTGGCAGGTGCCCTCATAGGTATCTAGGAGTCTCTAGGAGTCTGAGTAGGTACTAATTGGCACGCGCGAATAGAGAGAGGCAATGAGCCATTCAAACACCATACCTACTGTTTCTTTATGTGATACAGGCCGTAATGACTGCCTTGAATCCCGTAGTTCTTTACCCGTATGTAACCATCACTGGCGCCCACGGGTAGTTACATGTAGGTATTTCCATGTATGTAGGGGAGTACAGATGCTAGGTATGCTCCCTTGGCGGGCGGTGAGCGAGCTTGTGTGGGCTGGTGGGCATCGTGGTTGGTTGCATGCAGCGCATCGGCGCTAAGTACTGGGTACTAGCCTGGCCGAGCAGGGAGACCCTGTTCGCTTGTCCAGGTACTTTGGATCATCTGTCTGATCGGGATGATATACTTGGCCAACATATGCTGACTATCAGCAATTCATAAGTATTGCAGACGCTGCTGTTCGTACCCATTCCAGCAAACTACATGCCAGGGCCAGGGTGATATTGTGTCATCTACCGTACCGGCCATTCATTGTCAGCTCTTTTTTTTTTGTTGGTTTTTTTGACAGACAGGGCGATAAGGCAAAAAATAACAGCGATCCACCGGCGCGTCTTTTTCTCTCTGCTGAGGCATTCAATCACTCCCGCTTGTCTGAGTCCGGCCGCGACCCTTTCTCTCCCATTCTCTCTACATACAAACAAATAACATCAAGCCAACAAAGGCATATCTACCACCCTCCCCTTTGGCCTGCCTTGCCCTGCGAGTCATTTCAAGTCCTTCAAGCTACCTATTTAGTCCCATCACCATCACCCCAGGTTGGGTCGATATCAGGCCATCAAGAAACTCGCCCTCATTCGCGTCTGTCCTACATTCTGCACTTCACCGCGCCATCCACCTTGACCTTCTGCTATCTGCCAAGTAACTCCTCTTCTTCCGCTGTCCTCCTACCGCCATCACAGACGAGCCGTCAAAGACTCTTCCCCCGCTTCCGTTGTTGCCTGTACCTCGATCTCGATCGGTCCATCCTCAACGAGTCGCGACCAGTGTTGGAGACAGCCCATACTCCGTCCCATCATATTGACACATCAATCGCTCTACACCCTCACATAACGCGTTCCACATATCATCATGGCGCCGCGAGCCAAGAAGCCCGCTGCTGCTGCTACAAAGAGCGCACCCGCCAAGGCCACAAAGTCTGCTACTGCGACGAGAGCCAAGGCCACCACCGCCAAAGCCACTTCTACCACTGCCAAAACATCTGCGACATCCAAATCTACCTCTAAAGCTGCGCCAAAGTCTGCGCCAAAGTCAACCGCCACTGCTGCTGCCAAGAAAGACACCGCCGCTGCGAAGAAGTCTACTACTACAACCAAGACAAAGACTGCCACTACAAAGAAGGCCACGGCTACCAAGTCCAAGTCTGCTGACAAGCCTGTTAAGAATACAAACGGAAAGCGACCAATCGACGATGATGAGGACGAGGATGAGGACGAGAAGCCCCAGGGCTCAGCTGAACCAAGCCAACCGAGACCCGTAAAGAAAGCTCGCGTTACAGCTCCTGCTGGTGCTCCCACCGGTTGGCAAAGGCAGGTCGCTTTGAGAAGGCGCAAGAGAAACCTTGTCAGCAATCCCGTCCCCACCGTTCCCCTTGACGTCTTTGTCTTCGGTGAAGGTAGCTCTGGTGAGCTTGGTTTGGGCAGTAAGAAATATGATGGCAAGAAGCCCATCGATGTCAAGCGACCTCGCATAAACCACAACCTCGATGCTACCAAGGTCGGTATTGTTGATATCGCCTGTGGTGGCATGCACACCATCGCTTTAACAAAGGATAACCGAGTCCTCACCTGGGGCGTCAATGATGACAAGGCTCTCGGTCGTGATACCACCTGGTCCGGTGGTGTGCGCGATGTTGACGATGAGGAGTCCGATGATGACGATGATGATGACACTGGAATCAATCCTCTTGAAAGCACCCCTACCGAGATTGAAAAAGGCGAGCTCGGAGACTTGGACATCATTTGCAAGGTCGTTGCCACCGATTCTGCTTCCTTCGTATTGACGGCAGATGGTTTTGTCTTTGGCTGGGGTACTTTCCGCGGCGCTGACGGAATTATCGGATTCGCCAAGGACATCAAAGTGCAACCTACTCCCATGCTGATTTCCCCCCTCCAAGACATCACCAACATCGCTTGTGGCTCTAACCACGTAGTAGCCATGGATGTCCATGGGAAAGTTTGGACATGGGGTAGCGGCGGCCAGTTCCAATTGGGCCGAAAGCCCCTGACGCGCCATGGCGGTCCTACGGCGACGCTTCAACCGGAACCATGCGGTATGTTTGGCAAGAGACACTACGCCGTGAGCATTGCTGCCGGCTCTTATCACAGCTTTTACATTGATAACCAGCAACGCGTGTGGTCTTGGGGTTTGAACAACTACTCGCAGACTGGCCAGTACGATGACACGGGCAAGGATGATGCTATGGTTCTCCAGCCAAAGCTTGTCGACTCTCTAAAGGATTTGAACATTGATATGATTGCCGGTGGCGAGCATCACACAGTGGCCCGTACCAAGGATGGCAAGCTCCTGACATGGGGCCGCGTTGATGGTCATCAAGTTGGCCAGCCATCCAGCCTATTCAACGAGGACAATGCCATGTTTGACGAGAATAAGCGACCTCGTATTCTTCTTAAACCTACTGCTGTTCCAGGTAAGTAAAGTCTATGGGACAACCTTAATCCCTCATTTCAGCGACTATGACTAACACTGTAGACAGATGTGGATGCTCGGTTTGTTACCGCTGGCGTTGATACGAGCTTCGCCATCGATGTCAAAGGCCGAGTGTACTCATGGGGTTTCTCTGCAAACTACCAGACTGGCCAGGGTACCACGGATGATATCGAGGTTCCAACTGTGATCGATAACTCTGCCATTCGCGACCGAGAAATTGTATGGGCAGGTGCCGGTGGACAGTACTCTATTGTTGCAGCGGAGCATGGCTCTAAGGGATCACCAGCCGTCAACGGCGTTAACGGTCATTAAGCAACAATTAACAATAACGGGGGAGCATGCGCGGTGTAATGGATCTTTTGCATTTTGGAGAGGGGGCTGTACTAGTATATAATGTTTGCATTTCACTTTGAGATTGGAGAGTTCCATGGGCAAGGGAAACTATGTTTTGGCAGTCAAGGGACGTTTTTTCCACTGCACCGGTTTAGATGTCCGATGTGTTAGATGAAGGACGAACAGGCAACATCGCTTTTACAGTTGCTATTGCGATAGGGGTATTAGGAAAGTTGGAAGATCGCCTACTCCTACTCATTTACGTTGGTTTTCGAAATACACGTTTCAGCGACTCTACTTTTCCAGTGTAGTGCACAATACAATTCTACGGAAGTCGATGCGTATGCAATCGAGATCAATTAATGCTTCGCGCGATAACCTTACATAATTGAAACGGAAAGAAGTCCGGTCCTGGTGTGAAGGTACAAGAGTTTGATCCATCTGCAGTTGGGGCAACCTGACCATATCTTTGAGAAATCGCATACCCGGTTTTTTATTTGCCTCATGTTCTCATAATTTAGAAAGCCTTGCGTCATCCAATATGCCTTGTCTATTGGCCTCCTTACCCGGTTGCACACCCATTGCCAACGAACCGGTTAACCGACCCTGTGTCTGTCTAAAATAGTATCGCAACCAGTTAGTGGTTAAATTGATTCAATCGATGCGAATTGAGTTGCGATGCGTGTCGTAATTGTATAGTGCCAAGCAAGGATGTCGGCCTTGGAGGTTCCGGGCCAGATCCCAAATCTGGGATCTGGAAATAGATATGCTGTGTGGTCTAGATGCTCGTGGTATAATGCATCACTACAGATGCTCCATATTAGTCGTGATTGTGAAGATCGATGGTCTGAAGGAAATGCCTAGGTAGGTAGGTATTGAGGAGTTTGAGCGGTGTTACTTGCCTAGCTAAACCAACCTTCAAGGAAGAGCTGGAATGGAAGTTTCGTGCCCGAGTTTAGAAGCCTACCTAGTCTTTTGATCAAAGCTATTATTATCCCGGCCGATCGCTGACGACCAGGGTCTCCGCGAAGTGTCAAAATCTAGTCGAGCGCTACCCTAACAAGCCAAAGCACTCTAGCTCCCAACGAACGGTTAATTAACCATATCTTAACCGGTTTACTCCAACTTTTGGGGAGAGATTTACATGCGTACCATCTGCGATGTCTATCTGGATGGTCTCTATCTACCTATTAGACAATGAAAGACACACCGAATATTGCAAAGATAACGCGATGTGTTCTATATTGTAATATCGCGGATGGGCCTGGGGACCTGGGATCTGGACTCGGGAGGAAAGACTGCTTAAACCCAGTCAAATATATCTTAAGTGCTTAATGCCCATGACGAGTCAAAGATGCCAAGGCACGCAATTTCTTTGCACCACTAGAGATTTCTGCTGTTTATTATCTTGTGTGACACAATGCTCAATCCATGCAGGTCCGCGGTGGTGTCTTGGCTGCTGGTCGTCGCAGCCACGAGCACAACCGCGAAGCTGAATTGTCCGCTCTACGGCCTGGGATACCCGAAACCCACCAACTTGCTCGCCAGTCAGGGGATCAAGGGCGCCGCGAGCGCCCTCGACTCCGTGTTCCCGCAGTTCATCGATAATGCGAACGGGACGGGCTCAGCGCGCTTCTCGTACAGCGTTGAAGTCTTCTCCGCGAGCGAGGACAATGCGCCGCTATGGAGCCATTACTGGACGGCCAAGAACCTCGCCATGATGAACACCACGGGCGTCAAGAAGATTGACGGCGATACGGTGTATCGGATCGGGAGTCTGACCAAGGTCTTCACGATGCTGACGTTCCTGGCTGAAGTCGGGGATTCCGTCTGGAACGACCCGATCGCCAAGTATATCCCCGAGGTCGCGGATATGGCGGCGAATAGTTCCGGGAGCTCGCATTCGCTGACGACCCCGGATTGGGGATCGATTACCATCGGCTCGCTGGCTAGTCAGATCTCTGGGTTGATGAGAGATTGTGAGTTAAATACTCCCTTATGGCCGGTAGGCATTCTGCAAGGGAGATGACGATGTTGATGCGTGAATGGATTTGTTAGATGCGATGCTCGGCGAACTCACGCAGACCCTCACCGTGCCGCAGGCCATGGCCATAGGCATGCCGAATCTGACGAGCGGCGATATCCCGCCTTGTGGGAGTAATCCGGTGTGCAGCAGATCGCGTAAGAGATCCCCATTCCATCCCATCCTTCCAAACACCTGCTGCATTCTCACTTGTCTCGCTATGATTCTCACATATTACTTAAAACCCCCCACCCCGAATTTTTCCACACTTACTTAATATTAACGACAAAAAATGCCCCGTAGAATTCTTCAACGGCCTGACGAAACTACCCCCTGCCTTCCAGCCCTTCGTCACGCCAGCGTATTCAGACGTCGGATACGTCCTGCTCGCCTACGCGCTGGAGAAAATGACCGGAAGATCGTTCCAGGAGTCCTTCGAGGAGAAGGTCATCAAGCCCCTGAATCTGACCCGCACGTTCTACAGGGCGCCTGCGGATTCCCTCGGCGTGATACCCGGCGACAGGTGGAAGACGACGTGGGCGTTTTTCATGGGGAATGAATCACCGTGAGCGCTGCTTTTCCTAATTCTGGCCAAACTTATGGTCGTTAGGTTGTTCAGACTAACGCCCCGAATTAGTACAGGGGGTCTGTATAGCTCGTCGACAGACATGGCGAAAGTGGGGAGAGCGATTTTGAAATCTACTTTGTTCCCTGGACCCGTCACGCGCCGCTGGTTGAGGCCCGTGACATTCAGTTCGGACCCTTCGTCCTCGGTGGGCAGTCCCTGGGGCGTCAGGAGATTAACGCTGATAGGGCAAAGTACGGCATTCTTTCCCTTGCGTCCCCCTATTCTATCTCCCCTATTAGGAGAAACTCTGATATTAACACGGAAAATACTAACATTCATAACTAGACTCAACCTACCAATTTGCCACAACTTTCAACAAACTAGGCAGCATAGGCACGTACTCGGCCCTGCTCGCCGTGATCCCGGACTTCGACATCGGCTTCAGCGTCGCCGCGGCGGGCGAAATCCCCGCGGCCCTAGTAACCAGCATCGCGGATACTCTGGCGAAGACATATCTCCCGACACTGCAGGGTGTCAGCCGTCTCCAAGCGAACGCGTCATACGCAGGATACTACAAAAGCGAAACAATCAACTCCTCTGTCACCATCTCCGTCGACGCCACCGCGCCAGGACTGGGCGTAGGGAACTGGATGAGCAACGGGACGAGCATGATGGGATTATCCGTGGCGCTGTCCTCGAACATCTCCCGCGACTACTGGGACGCCATGCAGCCTAGCGTCCGCTTATATCCCAGCGGGCTCTGGGACGCGCTGCCGAACGGCGGGAAGAAGGTCGGGTTCAAAGCTACCTTTGAGGACCTAGCGGGGCCGAGTGTGGCCGAGATGTATACCACGGATTGCTCGACGTGGATCGGGATGTCGGGCATCGTGTATGGATCGCAGCCGCTGGACGAGTTTGTCTTCGAGCTTGATAAGGACGGGGTTGCGGTCGCGGTGGAGAATGCTGCGCTTAGGAGTCGGATGGTCAAGGTTGTTTGATGGGTGAGGGGGTGCGTGTGTATTTACGGATTTGGAGTTTTTGATTTAGACGCTTAGTGTAGGTGTAGTCAATTCGAAGAAGTTGAGAAACTTTGAGGATATGTCTGATCGTTGGGAGTTTGTGTGTGATATGGAGCTTGCACGGCGACACGACTTATTTAGTGAATTAAACCCAAACTTATGCGTAGAGCGGGATGGTGAATAATAGGAGTTCAGTTGGAAGCGATGCAACTCGTAAGTAAAAAATGACAAAGAATGCGGACAAGATCCTCTGATGGTGAGGGACAGAGATAGTAGAATTCTTTCAGCAAAGCTCTATTTCAACTTGAGTAGAGCGCCAAAAACACCCGAGATTGGAACTCTGCAATTATTTCAATGGGGCATGCAAACCTCAGTGACGCTACATCGAGTGAAAATCTCATTGAATGAGCAGTATTCTCATGCGGTGGTTAGGTTGAATGTGGTGGAGGCATGGTTGCGGGAGTAGTGAATGTGGAAACGGTGAGGCTTGGCATGAGAGAGTAAGTTGGGGAAAAGGGGAACAAGAGGTTGTCCGAAAATCATGGCCATGAACTGGGAATAGTGAAACGACTATAAGAGATGACATCTCTTTTACTGACACGATATAATATACGCAACGAGCTGCCAACCATCATCATTGCGAGTTCAAGTTCGAACAAAGAACTGCATTATTTATAACCATATCGCCGACGGTGCACTTGTTACTCCGCCGCATCGAGCGTACCAACAGCTCGGAACGCATACTTACAGTACGGGCGGAATCAGGGTGAATCTCATCGGACATGCATAGTCTTGCGGCGCTCATATCAATATACCTTGGGCCCGATAGGCTGTGTCGCGACTAGTAAGTGCGATGAAAGGAATGAATGAGCACAAGACAGACGTAGGTGATGGATGAAGAGAGTGAATACAAGCAGCATACCGCGAAGCAAGCTAGGTGGCATCGCCTATTATTGGAATTAGGAAGACAGGGATGGATAATCCTGGTGGCTGGTACTTCGACCCACACACACTCTACTATATAAACAGATGTACCACCCTAACCTATAGTACCTAGACTTAGTTCCTTAGTGCAATATACAGTATTTCCTCACCTACAGTATTATTTACATTGTATTATTTTAACTGGTTATAAGCCCGGAAGTCTGCAATCCTAAAAAGAGAATAACTTTTAGCATTTTACCTTATTTAATCTATTCAATTATAAGTATATTGCATTAAATTAAATACTTTATTTATAGTAAAGATTGTTACCCTTTTATTGAGCTATAAGGGTAGAAAAATGCTGGAAATACTATAATAGTAGGAGCATTGTACTTTAATAGCGTACCCCTAACTGTATACCCTAATATATAATGTATCTATTAAGAATATAATACCTATTAAAATAATAGAAATTAAAATAACTATACTTCCTTTTAATATATTAACGAAAATATCAAAATTTTACCTTTGTTATTAATGGATATTATTATTTTATTATTAAAGAAAACGCTTTAAAGTAATAGATAATGCGTTATAAAAGTATAGACTATTAAAAGGAAATTAAAACACTATTTATTACTTTAATAACCGGAAATTAAACGGATTAAAAATAATTAAAATAACGAAAAGATAATACTAACCTTAGGATTTAAAATAAATTAATATTTAAAGGCTAAGTTAAATTCGTTTATAAAAATCTAAAAATTTGCAGTTAAATATAACCTTAAAATTCGACTATTTATCCTACCTATTTATTACCGTTTTTTAAACAAAGAGAATTTTCCCTTCCTTATATAAAAATTTAAAAACGAATAATGGTTAAAACTCTTTTATAAAGACCTTATTAATTATAATTATTAATTATAAATATTATTATTATTTACTTTATTATTATAATTTTTATTATTTCTTTTATTTAAAAAAGTATTATTAATCTTTATATTTAATAATATTAATAAAATTAACCTATTTAAATTAAAAGTTATTATTAGGTTCCCATTATTAAAAATATTTTTATTATTTTTAAAATAAGTAATATTTAAATATATTAATATTTTAAATAATAATAATTTTAACAAATTTATATTAAATCCGTTTACTTTAAAAAACAATACCCTAAATAATAATACTTTATATTATTTAATTTTTAAAATAAGTTAAAATAAATGAAGAAATTAAAACTAATTCTTTATCCTTTAATTAAATTATAATATTTAAATCTTCATTTAAATACTTTAAATTTAAAAAAGAAATAATTAATTATATTTATATAATAAAATATACTAATTATTTATTTAAAAAAGTTAAGGAAAAATAACCTATCGAAATTAAAAATATATTAACTAGAGCTACTTTATATAAGGCTTAAATAAATTAAAAGGTTATATAATAAAAGGTATTAGGCTATATTTAAAGTTACTATAAAAAAACGTATTTAAAGTTATTTTAAATTATAAAATATAAAAGAAGGATATAAGCTTAAAGATTATTATAATAAATGTTTAAAATTTAATTAAAGAAAAATTTAGGTTAATTAATAGTTTAACTTTTTAAAACCTATTAAATAAATAGTAAATTACTTTATTAATTATAAAAGGATTAATTTTAGCCTTTATAACGCATCTCCCACTTGACCTGGCCACCCAATTGACCTGGCCACCCCAATAACCTATATAAAACCCCATTATTTCAATCTTTAATAACTTTACAAATATTAATCGTACGATTTAATAATTAGTACCGTTGAATCCGTTAGGTAAATGGGAATCCAGAGGTATTTTTTACTATTTTTTATAAAATTTATTAAGCGAGATATTCAGCAATACGCTAAAGGGGCGCTAAGCAAGGATTAATTTAGCGCTTACTTTAGCGTATTGCTTAATAGCTCCGCGAATATAAGTCGTAAAAGTTAGTAAAGGGTACCGTTAAATAGCTCTTTTTATTACAAATCTAATGGTATATTTTATTATTTTATACAATTAGTATTCATAGAGTTATTAAATTATCACGTGATTAGCGCACCGACGTTATTTGTATGGGCTAGGGGGGTGGCCAGGTCAATTGGGTGGCCAGGTCAAGTGGGAGATGTGTTAGTTAAATTAAGGTTAATATAATTAAATTTTAAAGAATTAAATATAAAAACCTATACTTTAAGCAAGTTATTTCTTTTTATAAAGTTTTTATTTAGCTTTAATAATAAATATTTAATATTTATTTTTACCTTCCTTTAAATAAACTATATTATTACTATTTAAAAAGCATTAGGTAAAAAAATAGTAAAAGGAATTACCTTTTAATTAGCTTTAATAAAAGTATTATAAAAAGAATAAATAAAAAAGATAGCTATTTAAAATTCTATTAACATTTCTCTTTTCTTTTAATAATATAATTAAAATAGAAATAATAATAAAAGGAATAATTAAAATAATTGTTAAAAGAAGTAAAAGGTATTTAAGGTAGAATATTATTATTATATTATTATTAATAAAAAGAATATTAACTATAATAATAATGAATATTTTTTCGAATATTTAAAAAAAGCTTTAAAATGGTAAAATAGTAATAAGGGAAATAAAAGATTTAAATTAAATAAAAATAATAGTAATAATAATAACATAGCTATTAATAATAACGTTAACGTTATTATATTTATTATAATTAATTCATTATTACTAATTTAACCTTTAAATCTAATATTCCTTATTATTAAAGACGATATAGAACTAATAGAAAAGTTATTAAGTTAAAAGCTAGGTATCCTAAGTTGAATGTTTAACAATTTTAAATAAATAATAGAACTATACCTTAAACAAGCCTAATTTAAAGAAGATTAATTTGAAGGTAATTAATTTAAAAAAAATATTAATATTAATTAATATTATACCTTAAATATTAATAGTAATAATCCCTTTAAAATTAAATTTTAAGAAAGTTCTATTAGGAATTAATTTCTTAAATTTACTAAAGTTAAAGGTAAAAGAATTTATAAAGCAAATATTTAGCTATATTATTTTTAATAATAATTATAATTAAATAAACTTTAATAATAAAATATTATTTATAAAAATTTATTCCTATAATAAATTATCCATTTATAATATAAGAGGTATAATAATAATCCTTAAATAGATAAAAATTATAAAGTTTTTTATAATTATTAATAAATGAATTAAAATAGTTATTATTTATAATGCTATTTATTGCCCTAAAATGGGTACTAATTTAATCTTTATTACTTAATTAATAAAAAAGGAAGCTGAATTTCTATTCTATTAGAATAAGGTATAGGTAATAGTAAAAGAATATACCTTTATAATTATAAGGAAGTTTAAAGAACTATATATAATCGATTAACTAAATAAAAACCTTTAAATAGTTATTTTTAATATTACTTTTTATATATATTCCGTTAACCTTATTTTAAAAGTATAATATAAACGATTTAAATATATAAGTAATAAAGAAATTAGGGAATTAATAGAAATAATAAAAGAATTTACTTTTTAAATTAAATATTACTTTTATAAAGCTTATATAAATAATAAAATATAAGCTTTACCTTATTAAAGGAAGCTATTAAAGGGAACTTACCCTATTAAATTACTTTATTTTAATAAGATTAATATATTAATAAATATATTATAAGGTTATAAAGGTTTAATAGGGTAACTAGCTATTATTTATAACTTTATAAGAATAGTTTAAGCTTTAATATTATTTAAACTAAACAATTAGTTTATAAAATTTAAAAACTTTTTATAAAAATAAAAAAGGCTTAAAAAAAAATGTAAAATAATTACCTTAAATAAATTAAGCTTTTATATAAATAGAAATTTTATTAATTATTATATATTAAAAGGTATTATTATTTATTATATAGTAATAAATTAATATTAATAAAATGGAAAATTTAAACGAACTATATATACCTTAAAGAATTTAATAAAATTATTGTTAGCTATTGTTAAAGAAAAGGAAATACCTTTAAAATACTAGCCTATTTTTATTAAAATTATAACCTTTATTTAAAATAAAAGAAGATTTAAAAAATTAAGTATAACGCCTTATAAAAATTAATATAAAAAAAAACCTAATATATATAAAATAATAACCTTTAAAGTAAGGGGTAAATATAAGTTATAAATAAAATAAAGCATACTTAAGAATAAAATAATGGATTATTTTATATTAAAATATAAAAAAAAAGTATTATAATTAAAAAAGTCTTTTATTGAAATAATTATTTAGTTATAAATGTTTATAATATAATCTTTATAAAAAAATACCTATATATTTTAATAAAGGATATTAAAAGGATTATTATAATTATAGTTAAAAAAATAAGGAAAAGGTAAAGAATATTATTATTATTAAATTATTAAAAAAGATATAAAATAGTTAAAGAAGAAATAAAGGAACTTCCCTTTAATTTATTTCCAATTTAGCTTTTAAACGTTTATATATTATTAATATATATTAAAGTACTATTAGGTTTTAAATTAGAAGATAAATTTATAAAAGATAAAGAATAACGTTCCTTTATATTACATTTTGGACCATTAAATTTTAAATTAGGAAGTTTAATTAGAAAAATTCTAGGTAACTATTATAATTTATAGCTTTAAATATAAGTTTCCAATTAACTTTGCTATAATTTATAAGCTTTATTACCTTCCTTTAAATTTATTATTATAGCTTTATCGTTTATCTTTTTAATAATAAAAATAGAATTAAAAAGTTATAAATAAATAAAGGAAGATATTAAATAGTTTAAATAATATAAAGCTATAGGAATAAAATATTAATTTTTAATTAATAATTGAATTTGGAAATTTTATAAACTATTTATTAAAAGATTTTTAATAAATAAAAAATAGATATATAAGATTAAATAAAGTTTAAATAGCAGAATTATTAAATATAAAGTATAATAGGTTAACGCATCTCCCACTTGACCTGGCCACCCAATTGACCTGGCCACCCCCTTAACCCATACAAAACCCTATTATTTCAATCTTTAATAACTTTACGGACACTGGGTGTACGATTTAATAATTAGTACCTTTAAATCCGTTATTAAAAGGGAAATTCAACGGTATTTTTTACTATTTTTTATAAAATTTATTAAGCGAGATATTAAGCAATACGTTAAAGGGGCGCTAAGCAAGGATTAATTTAACGCTTACTTTAACGTATTGCTTAATAACTCCGCAAATATAAGTTGTAAAAGTTAGTAAGGGGTACCATTAAATAGCTCTTTCTATTACGAATCTAATGGTATATTTTATTATTCTATACGACTAATATTCGTAGAGTTATTAAATTATCACGTGATTAGCGCACCGACGATTTTTATATAGGCTAGGGGGGTGGCCAGGTCAAGTGGGAGATGCGTTATATAAAGCTTTAAATAAATATTTAAAGAAGATTATAATAAAATGTTTATATTTATAATAAAATTAATAAGTTATAAAGCTATTTTTACTATTATTATAACCTTTAATTTAAAAATTAAATAAATAGATATAAAAATAACTTTTCTTTATAGCGAAATAAAAGAAAACATTTATATTTAATAGCTATTTAAATTTAAAAATAAAATTAATAAGGTTTATAAGTTAAATAAAGTATTATATAGTTTAAAATAAATATTTTAAATTTAATATTAAACTTTAATTACGTTTTTAAAAACCTTTAACTTTGAATTATTAGATTTTAATATTAGCATTTTTATAAAAGGATATATTTATATTATTATTTATATAAATAATTTATAAATAATTAACCCTTTAAAAGAAAAAATTGTTAAAATTAAAAAAGTTCTATTTAATAAATTTAAAATATAAAACTTAAAGCTATATTTATTTTATTTAAATATAGCTATTATATAAAATAGGAAAAATAAAAGTATTAAATTAAGTTAAAAGGCTTATTTAAAAAAGATTATTAAAGAATTAGGTTAATAAAAAGTATATATTATTATTATACCTATAAATATTAATAAAATTCCTAAACCGGTAAATAATTATAAAGTATTAAAGGAAAATATATAATAGTATATAAAGGCTATTAATTACTTAATATATATTATATTTAATATTTAACTTAATATTATATATATTGTTTTATATTTAAATAAATATATAAAAAATTTTATTTTGATATATAATAAAGTTATTTAATAAGTTTTATAATACTTTTATAAAATAATTAATTATAAGCTATATTATTAGGGCGAATTATAAGATTTAATAAGTTGGATTAATATTAATTAAGCTAGCTATATATAAATTAAGCAATTAATTTTAAGGTATATTTTTAATATTAATAATAATATAATTAATTAAAGTTTAAAAAGGTAATAAAGTATAATATTATTTTTATATAAATTAAAATTAATAAATTAAATATAAGTTATAAAAGAAGTAATATAATTAAAATGTTTACTTTTAAAGTTAAATATTTATAAAGAATAAATAATAGTTATTATTATTTATAAAAATAATTAAGGGGTTATAGCTATAATAAAAAACCTTTAATTTTATAATAAAATAAAGTATATCTTTATTTAATAAATCTTTTATAGGGAAGCTTTTTAAAAAGGAAATATTAAATTTTAATAGATTTATATATTTAAATAAATAATTAACGGTTTAATTAAACTATTTTTAAAGGATAAATTTATTACCTTTTAAAATATATTAGGTTTTTAACTATAAGGTAAATAGGAAAATTATTAAATCTTACCCTTTATTAATTAAAAACCTTATAATAAATTAAAACTTTAGCTATATATATTAAAAAAAGTTAAAATAAAATAATCTTAAAAATAAATACCTTTAACTTTAATTTTATAAATATATACCTTTTTTAAAACTTATATAATTTATTTTAATAAGATTTTTATCCTTTAAGGCGTTTTATTTTAAAGGATTTAAAACATTTTAATACCCTATTAATTAATATTTAATTAACCTATATTCTAAATATTAATATTATTAGGTTCCCTACCTATTTATAAATTAATTAATATTAAAAATAATAAAAATAATTAATGTTATTATTTATAAAGTAGTTAAATGGGTTACCTTATAGAAAGATGCTTTAAAAGGGTAAAATAATTAATATTAAGGTCCTTCCCTTAAAAAAAATATATAAGGATAAAGATTATAAAAAGAATATATTTAATAATTTATTTATATATTTAAATATATTAAAATTTTTAAAAATATTAATAATATAATTATAAAAGTTATTAAGGTTACTTTAATTATAATTATTAAGTTTATTTAAATTATTAAACTTACCTTTATTTAAATTATTTAAGTTTTTAATAAATTTTAAAAATTTATTATTAAATTTAAAAATATTTAAAATGAATATTAAAATATTTTTATAATAGTTTTAACTATAAAAAGAATTACCTTTAATATTAAGCTACTTTAAACTTTATTAAAGGTAAGAAAAACTATTATATATTTATTTATAAATTATTTCCTTTTATAATAAATAAGATTAAATAAATTAATTTAATTATATATTAAATATAAATAGTAAAAATACTTTTAAATACTTTATAGAAATATTAAATATTAATAAAAATAACTTTAAAATTATAATATTTAATATTTCGAATAAATTTATTATAGAAAATTAATAGGTAAATAAATAATAATATATTTTTTTTATTATTATTATTAAGTTAAAGGAAGCAAAAGGAAAATATATTTTAATTTAGGATTATAATTTATTATTTATCTTACTTAAATTAAAACGATAAAAAAAAATACTTTTTAAAAAATAATAAATATTTATTAAATATTTTAAAACTAAACGAAAAATAATTATAATAAAGGTCTAATATAATATAAATTTAAATAAGGGAGGTAAGGATAAATATCTTCTAAAAATGCTATTAAAGTTATTTAAATGGGTTAAACTTAAGGACTTACCCTATTAAGGAAAGGAAGACGTACGCTTTAAAAACTACGTACGATTCTATATATAATAAGAAACAGTTATAAATTAAGGCTTACGATAGCCTTAAGAGTATATATGGTTTAAGTGGGAGTATTGGAATTAGGAAGATAGGAATGGATAATCCTGGTAGCTGGTATTTCGACCTACATACATTCTACTATATAAATAGATGTACCACCCTAACCTATAGTACCTAGACTTAGTTCCTTAGTGCAATATACAGTATTTCTTCACCTACAGTATTACTCACACTGTACTATTTCAACTCCTATTGAGTAGCGGCAATTATAAATAACGAAAAGAAAGTTGTTACTTGCAGAATTTGCTTGAGTTGTTCCAACAATGCATCAAATAATTCCGAGGCCGATGGATGGCGTACAAGCGATCTTCCTACTGGTTGTTTTCTACCATTCGAAATCCTTATTGTGACTGCCAAGGTCTTGGTCAGCTATTTACAGTCTGGTTTCTGGTCTGTATTCAAACATCTTCACACGACGTTTCGTCTACTTGACCTATAAAGTTTATCTGTATCCAAACCGCAAGCCTTGGTATATGCAGCCCATTGTCATGCATCGTTCGATGCTGCTACAAACTGCACCCATTCCCCATCTGTTAAAATCATAACCCCACCATCTCCCCCGCCCCCGCCTACGCCGCCTCACTCGGTTTGATCTCCTGGTGATTGATCTCAAACTACCAAAGTCCTGTATTCTCTATCCTATATTTAAGGAATCTCGCTTGAACTGAGCAGGATGAGGTTTGGATTTCTAAACAGGGATCGTCGTCCGCCACATACTCTGCCTCAGGCGAGTGACAGACGCGCGCTACGGTTCCTCGAAGATGGCACCTTTCAGATTACCGTATTCTCGGATCTTCACTTTGCTGAGGGTAAGTTGACACGTCCACAGCGGAAGAATGCACCTTCTGACTTGAAAACCACTCCAGATGAAGACACTATTCAAGGCCCAATGCAGGACAAGAGGACCGCGGAAGTTGTGAAGAAGGTGCTTGAACGCGAGAATTCGCAGTTGGTCGTGCTCAACGGCGATCTTATCTCGGGCTATGGCACAAGGGCCGATAACGCGACCCTTTACTTAGATCAAGTTGTCGCGCCAATCGTTGAATTGGACCTGCCATGGGCAACGACATATGGGAATCACGACAATGAAGCTTATGTCAGATCTCATGACCTTCTCATACGAGAGCAGGAGTATGAAAACAGCTTAACGAAGAATATGTTGCCAGGAAAGTCTCAAGCCGGGGTCTCCAACTACTTTCTGCAGGTATATCCGGCGTCCGAGGATCAGGATGTGCCAGAGCTCATTCTATGGTTCTTTGATAGCAGAGGAGGGGCTGAGCCACATGACTGGGTTGATGATTCGGTAAGCTTAGCTTTCGTCTCCCAGTCTAACTGACACCCTGACTTTGACTAGGTCGTCGACTGGTTCAAGGAAGCCAGCGCGAATCTTACCCAACAGTACAGCAAGACCATTCCGTCACTTGCTTTTTTTCATATACCTATCACTGCAATGTACGACTTCCAGGAGGACCCAGGCGTTGATCCTAGTAGAGAACCAGGGATCGACGGAGAAAAGGTTTGGTGGCAAGGCCGGGGGTATGATGGTAAGACCGGTCACGATGTGTCATTCATGAGCGCGTTAGCGAACACGGTTGGCCTATTAGCAACTTTCAGTGGTCACGACCATGACAATGACTGGTAGGAATAATTTCTCCTATTATGGGAAAGCTTTGGTCACTCATCTTCGTTTCAATAGGTGCTACAAGTGGAAACCCCCTACTGCCCAAGCTGGCGATGGCGTCAGTGTGTGTTATGGCCGCCATACAGGATATGGCGGTTATGGGAACTTGGCCCGGGGCGGAAGACAAATCTTGCTTAGACAAGAAACGGCAATGAAGGAAGTCATTACATGGATTCGACTAGAAGACGGGCTGGTTCCCGAGAATGTGACTTTAAACGCAACCTACGGCCAGGATGAGTATCACCCCTTGCGACAGAACGTTGAGTTGAGAGGAGGCTTTCTTCATAGTGCCGGAAATAGCTTACAAAGCGCCCCAGGATTGCTATCGGCGACGTTTTTCCTATCCCTGATTTTGTATTTCCCTCTTAGGCTATGGAGATGACCAACGTACAGGGAATCACAGACTATCACATTGAAGTATAGTTGGTATAACTGACTGCTCAATTGTCTTGGCCTACTCTAATCCATGCTAAAGGAAATAGTCATAGTACTGAGGTAAGGCAGTAGACGGCTTTCTCTACAAGAAGTGTCAAATAGGCTACTTTCCCATTAGTTCTCCATTATGCAACTACCGCTTCGGCCATTGATTCCACGCTCAAGCTAAGAGTAGCGCGACCGCTGTCAAAGGCAGCGCTACTTGTAGCTACCTGACCATTGCATTGTAGGAGAAACTTCCGGAGTCATTCTGACCATTTTGATACTTAATCGCGTCCGTACTGAAGAATGTCTTCTCCAGCCCAGTCAGCCAGTACCAAAGAAGCTTTCCGTTGAGTGTAAATTACTGAGACAAGCGTTGCTGGAAGGTAGTTAGATCAACGTGACTATAGTGACAATCCTCACTAGAATGGTTTCCTTCTCCATATTCTCTGCTCATTAACTTTGAAAGTGCTGTACAATCTGGAGAATTATTAGACTGGTAGTTTTTAAATTTTATACGCACCAGCTGCTTTCGGCCATCTGTGATCTTAAGCAGGGTAGATGCCCGTTGAACAAGATGGTCGATATCTGAGATGAATTCTTCAACCTGGTCCCTGAAGATTTCGATAGATTCAGCAACATCATGTCTCAGATGGAAATGTTCATTTTTCCTCAAACAAGAGTAGAATTTGTATAATGAGGCAAACACTCGCATGTTGGCCTCGAGAGCAGCAAGTGTCTCATGGACCATTTCTTCGTGTCTTTGTAGTGTTTGAAGGTCTCCGGGCTGATATTTCTGATCTTCACCTGTTTCACGGAGCCCTAGAACTGCCAAACCTGTCTTGAACATTTTTTAGCGTTAAAATCAAGTCATAGCCACTTGTTGATAACTTACTGCGTCCTCTAAACTGTTTTCAAGTGATTCGATGTACCATCTCCAATTTTCAACAGCCCAAGCACCAAATATACTATGAGGCGCCAAACTGGACCGAAAGCATTCAATTGGGGTCTTATATGATTTGCCCTCGGCCTTTGCACCCTCGCTCGTCAGATCTGGGAAGGTTGGGAGATACCCCACGAGAATTATATCACGATAATACTTACGTTTATATCTTTCCTGAAGATCTCGCCTCCCCGCTGTCACAATCCACAGGGCCTTTCCAGTGATAACATCAAACTTGTGGTGAAAGGCCGCCTGTCGGGCTAAAAATATACCATAGCAGGGATTCGCTGTTGTCCCCCAACTACAAAGATACCGCTTGTAAAAAAAGATGTAGGAGAGCGCTATCTAGCTTAGCTAAGCATGCGACTCTAAGTTCTTGAGGTCTCATGGCGGTACTTTATAAGGCACTTCTCTATATAGATTAATAAAGAAAGAAATTCGAAAGCAAAGCTATACTGTCGATATAAGCGAAGAAAACATCGAGTTGACCACCAAGGCCCTAAGTACCTACAGTAGGCGCTGGTTAGGCAGATGCTACAGTGGATACCCACTGAATATGTAACTATTAGAAGCACCTACAGCAGGTAGATTAGGGTACTAGTTGAACCCTGTAATCTATCTACCTAGGTCCATGTTAAGACCTTTAGTTATGTGCACCGCACCCAATGCTCATTCAACAACATCCAACATTAATGCGGTCAGCACAGCTGTGCAGATATTATACAGAGAGAGGGGGGAGGTCGGCACATCCCAGACTTTGTCACAAGGTTAGGCACCTTTGATATTGCTGCTAGATTGTTGTAGCTTGTTCTAGTTGATGATGGAGCCGCGTAGACCGAGGCTGCTAGGGAGACATAACCGCTTCTGTTGATCGAGGTGCAACATATACTTTTGGCGACAGAAGAACTATTAGATGTGATAGCCTAGAGAACCATGTGGCCACTATCTTACATGTTCTTCGGTGCACTCAGACTCGTCAGCGTCCATCAACTTGTATCATGCAGAATCCTAACTCACGGGGGCTCAAGATGACATGCCACTACTGAAATCCTCGACCTCATGCAATAATATATCTACGTATCCAAACACCTGTTAATAAGTGGTTCAAGAGCCCCGAACTTTCTGTAGATTCCTCGTCCTCAAGTTCTTTCTCCTTTTCTCTGCGTTCAAACCCCCCCGCGTCACACCCCTATTGCTTGACTCGTGACTATACTCCTCAGCCAGTAAAAGGAGCTGCTGTATACTATTTCCATATCGTACTCCATGATTGGCCTGATGACAAGGCAATTGAGATCCTGGAGGTCGTACGTGACGCGATGGAGCCAGAGTACTCGAAGATCCTGATCCACGAGGCACTAGTTGCGGCGAAAGAGCCTTCGCTGACTGCTTCTACGCTCGATATAACCATGATAGCCCTGTTTTCAGCATTGGAGCGAAGCTAGGGTCAATTGCACAAGTTGATTGGTAATGTCAAGGAGTTGCGGATCACCAAGATCTGGAAAGCAAGTCACTCGGTAGAGAGGATCATTGAGATTGAACGGGTGTAATTATTGAGATAAGGAATGAAAGGCAACATTGGGCCGATTGCTCATTATTGATTGTGTTTTCTTCGGACACGTTCTATTTATTAGTCTCAATCTCAAACTTAGCTTAGGTGCTTAACATTCCGCTCGTCCCCGGATGTTTCGTGCTATATTAGTGTTATGCATTCCGGAAGTAAACGCCGTCAGATCAACCATTCACAGGAGATAAGTAGTTAACTGATGAACCAATCCATTCTCGCTGAATAATTATGGGATGTGTTCAATATACTCAATGGGACCCCAAACGTGCCTCGCACTACACCGGGCTTATTCGTGCACCGTTAGAAGATCTTTCCAATGATCGCCTCGCGGTTGAAATGTCAGATCTGGACAATCATGCGAAGAGGTGAAAATATCAAGTAGCTTAAACTCGGCACTCATGTCTCCGTTCTTTCTCGTTCTACTGCTGCCCTCGATGGGAAATCAGAAGCAAGTTCGAAGTCGAAATACCACAGCGCTTTTGCCATTGCAAGGCTAATCTCCGCATACGCCATAGTCTTACCCGCACATCCACGTCCACCGAGAGAGAATGGCATGAAAGCGGGGTTATGCTTGAGACCGCTGTGCTGATCTTCTGGTCGAATGTCGATTTCGTCGCCCTTTGCAGGGATCCAACGATCTGGGTCGTACTGAAACGGATTGGGGAAGTATTCTGGATTACGATGGAGTGTATAGATATTCACACCAACTTGGACGCCTGAAGGAATTGTGTGACCGTCGACAATAAACGGCTTGCCCGTGCTAGATGGCATCTGTTCCCTCCACAGTGTTCCTGGGACGGGTGGTGACATCCGCAGTGCCTCGTAAATGCAAGCGCGAAGATATTGGCATCCTTGTAATCGCGAGACTTTTATCTCTGAACTACTAGAGAATTTTGATCGGATCTCTTGTGCAAGCCTGTCCCGACACTGTTTATTTCGAGCCAGATAGAATAATAAAGCGCTCAGTGCTGTAGAAGTCGTATCGCCGGCAGCTGGTAGGAAGAAGATGCCTTCATTCCATATTTCCTTAATGTTGATCTTGTCGCCTTCAGGGGTTTCCGGAGCACTCGCCATGAAGGCGTACAGATCATGCTCAGCATTTGTCTTTTTTGCGAGCCGTGATTGAATCATCTTTGACAGCACTTGAAGAAAACTCTTCCCTTGAATGATTGCTAGGGCATAAAAAAGAATTTCAAGACGTAATCTTCGTAGAGCTGGAAACTGCATGTACATATTGAGCCGCCAACTGCCGATCATCATCGCTTTGACAAGGAGTCAGTGAGTCGAATCTGTCTGAGTATTGAGCGCATACCCGAAGCCAAGGTATCCGGTGATATCCAAGCCGAGATACTTGCATCTTTCAGACATGTTGATGGGTGTTCTGGGTGTGTTTTGATACGTCAAAGGTATCTCCCTCAAAAACACATTGATTTGCTCACCCATCTTGGGTTCAAACGTTCGCACAGAACGATCTGTAAGGAGCTGGCCCACATGTCTTCTCTTAATACGGTGCACATGTTTGTCAATCGTGTTGAACACGTTAGTCATAGACGGATTGACATTTCCAGCCTGGTAACATTGGGCTTTAGAGACACTCTCGCTCATATAGATGTCTACAAATAATAAGCTTGAGAACAGCTACAGCGACAAATACGGCGTATCTTACCATGGACGGCGGCAACTGAGTTAAAAATCAGTTTATTTGGGCCTTGTCTGACAATGGGGCCTAGTGGCAGTTAACGCGATGCAAACACATAAATTTTTTTATTGTGATGTGGCCATTTGAAGTTTTACGTACCATACTGCTTATGATCTTTCCAGGTCTTAAAATGAAGAGTCCTCTGGAAGGAATATATGCCACCGTAGAAGTCGGTGAGATTACTCAGCAGTGGACCCGGGTAAGACTTAAGGAGGTGCAAGAGCAGCCTGTAACTAAGTACAGTGATATACTTATGACAATCAGCAGTGTGCCAAAGGACTGTGGAAACGAAAAAACTTACATATGACGCGATCAAAAGGATAACGTAATTTGCCATGCTGAAGGCAACAGTGAGAACAGCCATCATGATGACTCAGCTATTCTGTAGAAAGAGTTCAATAGCGAGATTTCGTTAATCCATCTTTGTTTCTAAGGGATCATAGTCGTATAGGCATGGCAAATGTCGTTGATCTACCGTATTCCGAGTGTCGATAGTTGTAGATAAATAGAGGATTTGGAAAATCAACACGCGGGGTTTCGATAGTAAAAAGCATTTGAAAACGGGATGCAGTTCGAGAGAACCAACAACATTCTCAGTCCCACTAGAATGGTGAACTATGGAACTTGCTACAACCCATCATTAGCTGCGTTCTCATAAGCAGACTAACGCTATGCAGATGACAGCCAACAATAACAGCAATACTATATATAGATGCACGGGATGCAGGCATTTTCTACTCACCACTACCATCTATCGATAAGGTGGGCAGCCAATCGCCATATGCAAATATTACGACGCTTCCATTCGGGTACGTGGCAAGATATACGTTAAGGTTTTGCAATACTATGAATGAAAATATGTCAAGGGACTATGATAGCGTTGTGAACAAGTAAGCGTAAGTCCCATCCACCTAACAGAAGCCGAGAAGCATTTTTGTATGTTCCTAGTGCACGAGGCCTCCAAAGAAATCCTGTACGTCTTTAATCCAGATTTCAGGCTCTGTCTGGGCCGGGAAATGTCCACCATGCTCATGTCTATTATAGAATGTGACGTTGGCCACGCGCTCTATGAACGAACGAGGCTACAAGATTCGTAAGCGTTGGCGAGATAAATTAAGAATTAATGCGGAGAGACTCTTACAGTTAATTGAAGGTAAGCAAACGTTGCGAGTGGACTATTAGACAAACCCCAAACACTACCAGCAGTGGGGACATTGACATATGGCAAGTTGGATAGTGACTATCGTGTTTGAAAAAGGTCTGTTAGCTATGCTGGAAGAGAGCATGGTCCACGTGATATGGCATCCTTACCGGAATTAATTCTCTGTAAGCTCTGATATTCCCAAATGGACCTGGGATCCACAACAGTAAGGTGTTAGTGATGAGTTCGTCGAGAGCATACTCGTACCCGTCGTTAAACCAGTGGACGATATGCCAAACCCAGCCTGCGAAGCCCACTGGCGTATCAGCAACAGCCTGACCTATGGCCAGGGGGGATTGTGAATGTAGCGCTAGATGGTTAGCGTGATTAGTGATGAAATCCTGGGCTGAGTCAATGTACAATGTCTCTTCCTCCGTAGTCTGATTTTGTGCACGTCGTTCGAGATCTGTGGCGTTTGGTAGGATAAGCCAGAAGTCGGAGAAGAACCCGATCACACTATCGGGCACTTGATGAGCCAGGGTATGACCGACTGTCCAGCCCAGATCGGTCCCAACGATACCATACTTGTCATAACCCAGCAAAATCATGAGCTGGTGCATGGCAGCTCCCATTTCGCGCGCGTTCAAGCCGGAATAAGTTGGGGATGGGCTAAATCCGAAGCCTGGTAGGTCCGGGGCAACGATATGGAAAGCTTGAGTACTCGAGTTGGTAGGTGACCGCAGCGGATCAATAACTTTAGACCACTCCCGATGGGTTGAGGGCCACCCGTGTAATAGCAGCAAGGGAATTGCTTCATCGGCATCGCTGCGTTCGTGAACAAAATGCAGCGAGACGGGATGTTTGTAACCGCTGGTACCAGGGATAGTAACCGCGAAGTGGGAAAACTCGCCGTTGATCTCATCTTGTGCTTTGTTCCAGTCGTAGTTCTTGCTCCAGTGTTTCGCAACGGCGGTCATATTTGCTCGAGGCGGGCCTTCACCCCATCCTGCGTCGCTTATATCTCCATCCAGCAAATCAATGGATGGGCGAAACAGGCTCGCTTTGAATCGGGCTTCTTCAATAATACTTGTCTCGACAGAAGCTTGAAATGGAACGGGGGTGGTGGAGTTGTAGGGAAAAGGAAAGTTTATGTTGCTTGCGCCGGCTATGGACGCCAATAAAGTTGGGAACGTGGCCCCCTTCATCTTTCAAAATGTGATAGAAGTTTTGGAGTTTATTGCTAGTAATGGGTTGATGAATGACACAGGAGGAGAACCATGCATTGAACAGGACCTGACGGCGCAATATATATATTATCGAACATTATTAAGACGTATCTCAACTTGGCTTCAAATCTTACATGCAGTGCACTCAACGTCTTGATTATAAATCCAGTTGGGGCGTAGGCGAGCTGATGAAGAGCTCTAGAAAATATCTTCAAAGCACGCTTCTGATTTCTCAGCATCTGGAGAAGATGATGGTTGGTTTCCCAAAGTAGTAATATCTCACTACCAGAAGGAGAAGCATACGACCCACATAGATTACCTCACACAGTGGAGCGTAAAATTCGTACTTGGCCCATATGCTTCATATTAAAACTTGAACCACAATGTGGTAACCCCTCAAAACTATTTCAACTATCGGGAGCACAGTCGGTCCTGCCCTGAATGCATGCCATTAGATCCCGCACATCTTTCAGTTTTATTTGTCCTATAATGGGGTGGTGTGAGATGACAAGTTAATCAGCAAAGTGGCTTCCGAGTTAATTTCGGGGTTAGCAAATCTATAGGGGCTGGAAAGGAGCTTGATAGCATAAAAACAAACGGTTTTCATTGCGTTTCTCCTTTCATTACCAGCACAGCTCCCAGAGTTGAGGCTATTCTAAATACCTATTGAAGTGTAGACCCAATTTTACTGAGCAATCAATTCATTCGTCCGTATCTGTAGGTACTTCGCTGTAACTATGAGAAACCTCTAGCGATTAACAATAAACTTATCGGAAGTACTATTCATAAGAGTCTCAGTTACCCTGAGATCACTTTCATAAGGGAAAAGAGGGATACAATCGTCTGTTATGGCTGCTAAGGTCGGGAATTCCGGTAAAAACCCTGCTACCTGCATGGCTGACCTCACCCTGCTTCCACATAAATAGAAAGACTGCCATTGCCAATCTTAGACACCGAGCCGCATCTATATGTCTCATATTCAACTAGGTCTCTTCTAGGCATATATACATGATTGATATCAGAGAAGAGATGAAGGCGATGCTAGTTTCTTCTCTTCAAGTTACGATCCGACGGTCCTAGGGCTACAAACAAAGAGACTCACTGTATATAGCCTCAGCCTGGTCACAAAGGCTTTTGAGACCCTCGAGCAATTACAAGTATCAGTGCAGTACCCCATGGTTGCAAATCTCACACTCAACCAAGTATCTGCTCAGGCCTCTGCAGAAGCTTAATTTGAAAAGACCTGTTCAAGCGGAACATTCTCTGTACTGTTTCTGTAAAGCCACCGATACGTTTATGAGTAGTCTGTCCAAAGCAAGCTGTATGTGACGAGGTAAAAACAGGCTAGCACTGGTCAGCTTTCAACACTTCCACCAGATTTTGTCTCACAGTTGCGCTGTTACAAGACTTGATAATAGCTGTGGGAAGCTTTGTTCGCCTGGGTAAAGAATGCCCACATTCAGTATCAGAAACTGAAACTCTGATGATCCGAGGTTAACATACTGATGGAAATCATTAATTAAGATTAGTATGGGACTTACTCCCCGCTCCTACCTACAAACGTGAAAAGCAAATAAGGTGAGATCAAACATTGCTAGAATGTTTAGAAACTGCAGGAGAGAATTTTCTTTGTTGGGAGCCTGATAATCTAATGGAATACTAACTGTAGGAGATACCAACAAACCCAAAGGGTACGTACCATCTGCCACAATTGACCTTGTCCTCAGGTTGCCATGGCACAAAGGCAAACAACAGAGACATTAGTAGAAATACCTCGCCCGCCCACGACTGATGATTGAAGTGGTTAGCAGATATTTCCCTAGCTGATGCAGGAAGTACAACTTATTTGTACTGATTCCCCAGAGCCCATCTTGCCAACTTCTTTGACCACCCTCTGCGTTGAACTTTACTCAAAAATCCCACCAAGTCACCGCACAGCATCATGTCTTCAGAAACACGTGTGCAAATCTCTCGCGAGAGCCTAGCAGCGCCAGGCTCTGAAGCGGCAAGAATTGAGAATGTCAAGCATCTTGCGTCTTACAGCTGGATCGAGTCGCCAGTTCCTACTATCGCTGTCCCTGGCATTCCGCCGCGTTGGGCACCTCCCACAGTTCCTTTCCGACTTCCAAAAGACTCTGGCCTTGTTTATATTGCTCAGAATGCTGCACGTCACCCGGAAAGTCCACTTGAGCCGCTGTTTCGTTCTCTCTATGTGACCAATCCTGGATTCGACATCCGCCCCGTTGACATCATCACCGACAGAAACAACATCCGCAAGCTTCTAAGCTTCATCAATCCTTCCTCTAGTCGAAACCGTCTCGAAGTATTTACCATCATCGCTGAGGTGGTTGATGGTACAATGCTCATGTGTCGAACTGAGACCAAGACCTCTGAGATCATAGCACCCCACGAGTTCAAAGGTTACGGCCATGAATTTGAAAAGGCTTACACTCGCCGCCAACTGAAGGGTAGCACAGGATACCACCGCATTATCTCGTATCACTTCGGAGGGCTCAATTTCGTCCTTCGTCACGAGGTTGATGGTTACGTATCGCAATCAGAGACTTCCAAAGTGATCCAGAAGGAAGCAGAGACCGACGGACTTTCCGGACTGCTAGGGTCACTATCACTTTCAGCAGTCAATACGACATCTCCTCAACCTCGTAGTTCGACTCCATCAGAATCGAAAATGATCATTCGAGAAGAAGGTATCGTGGTGCCAATCGATTCTACTTTAGAGATCAAAACATGCACCAGCCGCAGGCGACTACATATCCGAGAGATAGCTCCCCAGCTCTGGGTCTCGCAGACACCTAAACTCGTACGAGCATACCACAGTCGTGGTCTATTCCAAGATGCAAAGGTCGAGGATGTGGCAAAGGAAATAAAGACTTGGGAACTCGCCAATCAGGAAAATCTGAGAAAACTCGTTGCATTGGTCAAAGCAATCTTCGACGCGGTGAAAGCATGGGGTGGGAAGGCAATCATCAGATATGACGAAGGCTCTGACAGCATCATTGTCACATCGGAAGTCTCTGCAGAACGACTTCTGCCCGAGGATCTTTACCTCAAATGGGATGATAATGAAGAAAAGACGGCGGCAGACCAGACGGAAGTGTCTGCGTCTAGTTGAAACAAGATTGTGGGAGGAGCATCCGAGGCGATGATCGAGGCTAATACTGGCGAAGCCGAGAGTTGTCACCAACCACTTGTGATAATTCGGGTGCGCAATAGTCAAGAATGACGGAAATTTTAGCAGATCCCTCAAACTGACAAGACACTGTCATGATGCCAAAAGACGCAAGGACTACGATGAAGACACGTATGTATGTAGCCCTAGCTCAGTAACATGACCTGAACACAACTGAGCCAGACGAGATATGCTATGTGAATTCTCGTATCCCTAATGACATATATGTTCCAGGTCAACTCAAGGCTGTAGGAGTGCTTGACTAACCATTTTCTTCTTGGCGCTGGTAGCTTGACTTGACTCTATATGCAACTGGTTTACCAGTCAGGCATATTCGTCTCAAGGTGTGGTGTCAACTCTCTCACTAAACAAGCGATCCGGCTTATTTCTCGAGGCCTGATCTCTACTAGAACAAGGGATGGGAACTTGTATCAATTACACCTCACATCGCAAGTATTCTTCTACATAACTCAATGGGATAGTCGGCGTTGTGGGAGTGTCTTTGATACCTACATGGTACCAAAGTACCTAAAGATACGTATAGGCACTCCCTTAGGTACTCAGCTAGTGGGTACGGGTCGCGAGCCCCGCCCCCCTCCACTAGGTAGCCCGTTAGCGGGGTAGCTAAGGTACCTAGGATAGGTACCTATGTTGGTGGGGTAATGAGGCTATTTTCAAGGCTTTTTGCCCGCTTCCATCGGATTTGTTCCGTTTCACCAGCAAGAGGGTGGCATCATCTACATGACTGTTTGATCACTTCCTCCGATCGATTGGGTAACATGTAGTGTAGTGTTGGCAGGGAGACTTTCTAAGGATGGCACCGATCACAAGGGAGCGTGTGTTTGGCGGCAACAGCCATAGCCGCCGCGTAGCAATCAGCTTTCCTCAAGCTCAGCCATGATCCTTACGAGGCCCCTTACCTCGACCATGTGGGAATTAGCAGGTGTTTATATGAATGCAGTGGCGAGCAGCGCCCGTTTGCCAGGCAGCCTCTCGTTGTACCCGACGGTAGGCAAACATCTACGTGGTATGTTTCGCAAGGAACAACATAAGAGAAAATTGTACTTAACGTCCCCTCCCGTACCGAATTACACAGAACATAGATCTTCCCCATCTGTGCGCGTATCTTCCAAGCTTCGCTTTTCTCTCGGCTTTGTTGTCCTAACCTTTTCCTGTTGACACTCACTTGCAAGCTGGCCCCTTTGGGATAAGTCTCTTGCCACAGGTGTATGGCTGTTTGACAGTTTCCTCTGCCTTCGGTTTTCTACCAACGCTCTTCCGAACCTTTAACGTCATACTATACATTTTAGAACAATAAGCAGTACTTGCGAGTCGATCAACATGGGGATTGCAGAGCTTCCCACTGAGCTTCTAGATATGATAGTGGACCTGCTCGTTCCATATCGTTGGACCTGTCATCCAGTGTCGAATCGCGATGGATTCCTTGACCTAAGACTTGTTTGCAGTAAGACTATACTTTCCATTAATTGAAATAATGCGTCTAACATTCTGTTATCATCAAGGGCGGTTCGACTACTCCGTCTCGTACCAAGCTCTCCGAAAGTTCGAGCTGGGATCGATGCCTATTGATATAGAATTCTCGTGTATCAAGTGGCTCCTGGTTACCAAACTCCAGGCCAGTCGCGGTATTGAGACAGGGCTCCCGGCAGCTGTTTGGGGTGCTGTATTATCGATTGAATTTTGGAAAGCTCCCGGTTTCGAGGCATCAATAGAGAAGGAATATCTTGATTCTGCGTGTGGCTTGGTGATTGCAAGCCGGGGTACGAGGTGGGCAGGCGAGGAGATCGATGCCAAGTTGAAGAGTAGGCTTCATTCACCGCCTCCCACCATGAAGCCTTCTGGTGAAGAAACCGAACGACTGTCTCCAAGTCACGAGCGGGCATTAGAAGCTATGGACTGTTTCCGGAGTCTCCACGTAGCATCGTACCACGGTGATATTTCAGTCGTGCGCACATTGCTCGATAATAGCATTGACCCAAACCTGTCGAACGAATACTTTGGTTCTGCATTGTACGCCGCTTGTTACCGCGGCCATGCGGATATTGCACGTTTGTTGATCGAACATGGCGCCGCTCTGGATGGCGAAGGATCTCTTGGGACTCCACTAGAAGCAGCAACTCATCTAGGACACACAACAGTTGTAGGACTGCTTCTAGATAAGGGGGCTGCATTTTACCCCGGTAGAATCACAACCAAATGTCTACTCGACGCGTCTCGAGAGGGACACACAACAGTTGTAGGACTGCTTCTAGATAGGGGGGTTACATTTTACCCCGGTGGAATCACAACCAAATGTCTACTCGACGCGTCTCGAGAGGGACACACGGAAATCGTGAAGCTACTATTGGAACAAAACGACATTAAAGTCAATGCTATAGACCACGCCGGCGAACCTCCACTCATAATTGCAGCGAAAAGACGACACCACGGGGTAGCAAGACTACTATCTGCACGAGTTGATGTAAACCCAAATATTGAGGATAACAAGTGGAAAACGGCATTACATTATGCATGTCGTTACGGGTCAAACGACTTAGTACAGTGTCTTTTGTCACGGAAAGATATCAATCCGAACCCATCTTGGTCTGAGGCACCACTATTGGAAGCGATAAAGAAAAACCATAACAACGTTGTGCAGCTTCTTTTAGCATGTAGTCGTCTTGACCCGAACCACTCGGGCGAACCGAATAATACCCCACTAGGCTATGCCATTAACTTCGACAACAAAATCGTCGTTCAATTACTGCTAGAACGCCAGGACATTGATCCGAATAAACTTGACGACCAAAGGTCACCTCTTTGTATAGCGATACAACGCGAAAGTTTGGATATTATACGGCTTCTGTTGAAGAGGACTGACATTGATCTCAATAGCACAGCTTCAATCAGCACACCACTGTGGTGCGCAGTAAACAGCGGCAACGATGAAATAGTAGAATTACTACTATCGCAAGATGGTATAGACCCAAGCCTGCGTCCACATTCTTATAAGGCGGTACATGAATTTGGTTATACAGATACACTACTCCAGAGAGCGGCAAAGAAAGGATATGTGGCCATACTACAACGACTCTTGGGGTATAAGATCTTGGATCCTAATGAAAACAGCAAACAAGGGACACCGCTCGGCCAGGCAGCAAGGTATGGTCAAATTGAAGCCATGAGGTTATTGCTAAAAAGTCCCGAGGTGGATTTAAACATCTCATCACACTTTTACATTCCAAACCGTGAAGAGATTTCACTTGAGCACGAACGATTCAGTCAAACGGATTACGACGAGTCAAAAGCCGCTACGTATAAATTCTCTGTGCTTTCCGACGGACCCTTTGGCAAAGAAACTCCTCTCCTAGCCGCGGTTCGAGCTGGGGGGAAGTTGGAGACTCGACTCCTATTACAGCAACCCTGTATCGATACCAACCTGGTGGATGCCTCCGGACGGTCACCGCTCTGGTGGGCCACGTGCCACGGCCATAACCGCTTCGTAGAGAAGCTTCTGCACAACCCCAAGACATGCCCAAACATCAAGGATAGCAAGGGATGGGCACCCTTGCTTGTTGCCGTATATATCGGGGCAGACAGTATTGTACGCATCCTGTTGAAACATCCTAGCATCGACCCAAACACTGCTAGTGATGATGGCTGGACGCCGCTCCATATAGCCGCGAATGAGGGGCTTGAATTACTCGTACAGAATTTACTACAGCATCCCGATATTAAGCCAGATTTGGCATTGAGCGATGGGACGACAGCGCTGATACTAGCTGCGCGGAAGGGTTATAGTTCGATAGTTTCCTTGTTGGCGAAATATTAGCTGGTTCGACGGGTAATGGTCTTAGTCATTACCTATGGAGGCCTGCTAGTTTTCTATACGGTCTAATAGCAGCTCCGACTGCTCTATTTTTCATTGAGATTTGCATTAATTCCGGGTCGATGCACCACCCTTTCACGCGGACATCAGTCTCCTCATTGTGAGAATCATTGTCATTTTAGGGCCTTACACTATGGCTGCCAATGAACACCCCACGAATAGATGCATCGGAACGATCACAGTCCACTCATGTATTGAAAATGCGGCCATGGTGGTTTTCGTATGTCACACGGCCAAGCCTGCCAAGACCCCTTACGGCCAACAGTTTTCCTGGCGGAAGTGAGGCTTCAAGCGATTGGATATACAAGATCACAAGGTCAGACTGATAGCTGCAATGGAACCAACAGTTAAGGCAAAGCAGGTTGTATAGTAGCCCGAAGGGCATAAATAGCCCAGGAATTCTACCACTTTAGAGAAGGAGAGAACTCAAGGCCCTAGAGACCCCTAGTAGATTATTAGGAAATATGACTAAGTTCCAAGCCCTCTATAAGAGCCCTTGTCACATCGTAACACAATTGTTTGCCCCCCCCTGGGCTTGAGAGATAACAATAACAGACTACGACTCTTATGTCTTTGTTGTACCATGAGACCGACTTGATTGGAAAAATCAATATGATTTGGAATACTTGTAAGGTCGATTTGGTAGCAATTTACTGCGTCTACGCTGCCAGTAGCTCTATCATGATGTGTCAATTGTATGTATTTAAGGCCCGGAGCGGTAAGGTCGGGTTCAAGGCTTGCTCGCCGTTGGAATTTGTTTGAAGTGGATGATGTGACAGGGATGAATGGAGTGTTCGTGGCACTCCGGTCTCGTTTGTGATGGTTTCGCTCCCGTGGTGCTTGTGGTGAGGGAGATTTGGCCGTGTTGATGGTGTCACAGAGCTCCATACCCTCTACAACATCATTATTTCCCACATTGCTCAACATACGCTTCCACGTGTTTTGTTTGTAGGCTTTTATCATGAATGCTGAGGTTCAAATGAAGACGCTGATTAGTCTCGTCTAAAGACCACATCACCATAGCTGACGATCCCACGTTGGCCTACAAAAAGAATCACACACGACATTCCACTTGTGGCTATCATGAAATCAAAGCTTCGCCGCTTTGCAGTGTGTTCGTGGCTGGAAATTACGTAACCACATATGGAGGTAAGAATTAGAGGTATCTGCGTTGTTTCATCATACGACCTTCGATAATTATTGCGCATATGCAGTGTTACGATGAGGAAAACCACGCGGCTAAAAGCGACTAGGCAAAGTACATCAATATATGCAAGCGCGGAAATGAGTGAGACGCACACAGTGGAAGTAGCGTAATACCTGGTTACTCGGTCCGTCAATATAAGAACCTTCTTTATCGCACTGTCGCACGGCCTGCTACGTGTATCCAATTATGTGTTGTAGAAAGATCGCCCTTGTCGCTAAAGACCCGCTTGGGCTATTGGATATTGTTCATCACTTGTATGGCCTCCAGCTGCAAGAAGACCTAACAATACAGTACTTTCAGACGAAATGGCAGAAATCCACGGAATGAATGGGAATAACCAAGAGTTTGTATACATGCCGTTGGCCAAGATCAGGCTAGAGATTCCACCGACGAATGAAGGGAGAATATCATGGACCTTGAGAACCGTAGAGAATTATAAATTGATTAGACCAGTTTCAACCCCTCAATAAAAGCCCTTGACACATCTACCGTCAAAGATAGTCAAGCTAATAGAGTTCTTCGCCAAACTTCAGCATCAAGACTTTGCAACTCTTGTAACTCGCACCATAATTTCAAGAATAGATTCCCTACTTATACTCTGTTCTACATATTTGTCTTCCAATTATCGAAACCACTGAGCAGCAGCCATGACTAATCTATGTCCACGATGCAGCCAGCTTGGCCTTTCCCACGAGTGTTTCAAGATTAGCGCCAATCGCAACATGGCTCCTTATGACTTGGGCGTTCAGTCTGTACAAAAAACGCACGAGCGAATCGACTTTGGGACAATGACCCAAATCTGGGACTCAGCGCCAACCTGCAGTCTTTGTGATCTGATTCGCCTCAGCGTGAAGGATCTGCTCCCGGAAGATCGCCCGAGCGACGTGAGATGCTACCTTGATTGGCAGGTTGACGGACGAACTCTCGACAGGGCCGAGTCTCAAGTTAATTGTACTCGAAGGCTGCGAATTGGCTGGGAGGCGGAGTGGTCCAAGCAGTATGAAGCTCATATTATACTAGCTGCGCCAGAGAGCTACGATAAGTCTGATGTCGACTACTTAAGTCGTGTGGATGATACTTCCCAATTCCTCGGTCGACGTATAGGGTCTAAGGTCTGCAAAAAAAACCTTATTCTGCAATTTCTCCACCTGTGCGAAAGAGAGCACGAGCAATGCAAGGAGGTTCTTGGTATCAAGGACCCGTTTGCGGAGATTTTGCAAAGGTCATACTTTGGTGTCATTGACATCGAAAATGCAATGCTTGTCCCGTTAGATCATCAAAAGACCGAAGACGGTAGATTATCCTTTGCCCCCTATGCGGCAGTTAGTTATGTTTGGGGAACAACCAGCAACCCACTCCACTCGACGCGCAAGGCCAATATTAGTCATCGGCGTAAGTCAGGAGGCCTGGCAGATGTCATAAATTCTTTGCCAGTGGCCCTTAAGCAAAGCATAGATCTAGTTCATGCAATGGGAATCCGGTTTATCTGGATTGATAGCTTGTGTATCGTGCAAGACAGCGGACGCAATTTCAGCCTCAACGCCAAGGCAATGCACTCGATATATGGCAATTCCACTATTACAATATGTGCCGCCGAGGGCAAGGATGCAACAACTGGTCTCTTGGCCCTTGATGAGGATAAAACCGAGCAAGTGACTAAAACTATTGCCCAAGGGATCAATCTCATGCTTCATCGACCATGCGAAGTCAGTATTAACGCAACGCCATGGAACAGCCGAGGATGGACTTTCCAAGAGAGATTACTCTCCAGGAGGTGCCTCATATTTACCGATCATCGAATTTTTTTCCAGTGTCGTTCCACAACCATATCGGAAGACATATTTCCAGACAAACAGGGGAAGGGGTGGTCGTTGGAGTTAGTTAATGCGCCTCTTCGAATGCTTCCACAGCTCAAGACTCAAGCGTTATTGTTCTACATGAAATCTGTATCCCTATATACTAAACGGGTACTTTCTGAACCATTCGATAGATTAGCAGCGTTTAGCGGCATGTGCAGTCTTATGCAAGAAACCATGGGCGCACCCTTCACGTTCGGCCTTCCCATCTCTCATTTCGACTTCGCCATGTTGTGGCAACCAACCGGTAAATCGAGGACACTGACTAAGCCTCTGAATAAGGATGATGCGAGGTACGAAAACATAAGATTCCCGACATGGTCGTGGTCTGGTTGGGCAGGAGAAAGTGCAGAATATAACCGGGACATGGTCAAGGGGTGCTTGTCTGATGTACGGCGGTGGCTTATGAAGCATACCTGGATTGACTGGCATATTCGAAGTAAAGATGGTACTCTAAGGCGACTCTGGCAGAAGGAATGCAAGGAAGATAGGAGTGAAATTGCTGAATGGCGAGGTTACTGCCATCCGGCCACTACTGTCGCCATGGCAAACGCCATTCATACAATAGATGCTGCAAAAGAGGGGGGTGTGGACTCGGAATCCGTTGCTGTGAAGGCGAATGGGGTCTTACTAGCCCCAACTGGTCAAGGCCGGGGGGCTGCGAACATAGTCAACGGAGCAAAAGGATGGGGAAATGGGGCATCTTTACACCGGAGGCCAAGAGACCAACGATGCGTCGATCATTTTGGCCGCTCTATTCGAGACAACGTGTGGAACGTCTCTCACAATACCACGTTCTCACTGACACTCCCAGAGGACCCTTATCGCGTTTGTACAAGAGAGAACAACGAATCGCCGACCTCCACGCAAGATCAGCCACTTTTGCAGTTCTTCACTTGGCGCAAGGAATTTAGTCTCGTCCGGGACAATGCTGCGACAAATAATGCTGATTCCCAACAGTCTCACAGTCAACAAAGTACTGAATCTCGGCGTCGCAGCCCGATAAATAATGGCACCGGTACAGCAGAGCCCTTGAGCCAATGCCATATAGCGCACCGCACTGGCGACAAGTGCGGGTCGATTAAGGTTGATGCGGAGTGGCTTAGGAAGAATAAGCAGACAAGGTTTGAATTCATTGCCATTTCGGAAGCCAAGTCATTTACCGACGAGGAATTCCCTCACTGGACGTTCTACATACCCTGGGAGAAGAACGAATGTGACTGGGAGGTGTACTTTGTGTTGTTGGTGGAATACGACGAAACAGAAGGCATTTACCGACGCGTTGCTCTGGGTAAGGTTTTCAAAGCTGCATTTAGACACACGCAAGATGAGTGGAAGGAGATCATTCTGGGATAGGTCATGATCATATATCTGTCATCCAGGAATTGATACATGTTATGCATTACGACCTAGCTTTACTCCGCGGGCACCCACTCCTGACAGATTGCTTGGGGAGGAGAGAGTCATAGTCAGCACGACTCATCGAAACTGTTGATTAGAAACAAATTCAATGTCTCTTTGAGGTTGTAATGAAAGCCCATTCTAGAACATTCAGAGTTGTGTCAGATTGAAACATTTATATTTGTCTTTTGAAAATAAGTGTTGAAAGAATTTCCGCCCCCTATCTCCAACCTACCAGGCACAACGGCATAAGAGAGATATGCAAAAGTCTTTCAATCTCTTTGTCACTTACCAAACCCCTTTTCCAGAATTACATGGTGGTCTGTAGACACTTTTTTACGGTAGTGTAAGATGAGGCATCGTAATAACTTGACCACCACAGCTGAAGTTATCTCCTCGCTACTGAGGCACATTCGCACCATCTAAAAAAGCAGGAGAACCTTCTCACTGAGTTGATCGTTTCTATCCTTCACGAGGAGCAACATCGTTGCCTGGGTACCTCGCGCTCAGGCCTTTATAACCGTTTTGCCTACTCAACCACTTCTACTTCTGGTGTTGAAATCTTCCTTTTCCATTTATCAACAGCTTGCACTTAGATAGATGGAACGTCTGAGAAATACGATACAAACATCAATCTCACACACTTTGCACAAAATATTCGCTATGTCGGAACAAACATTCGTACGATTCAACCAACTCCCCACAGAGGTCCGCTGGCTTGTCTGGGCCGAGTATGCGCTGCCTCGAGGCCCTATGCTCCACGAACTGTCCTACGTGAGTGGCTCCCCCGGGCAAGTCTTGGTAACTTCGGTTCACAGAGATTTTCCGTCCGCGGAGAACTTATCTACCATCAGACCTCTCATGAAGGTAAATTGGGAGTCGCGAGAACGAGTTCTCGCGGGGCGCCAGGTACAAATAAGGGTTGATGGCAGCGATGATTTAATCAAGATCACATATAAGAACGATGTGTCTGGCCGTTCCTACTTTGAGATGTTCAGACCTAATGGGCTGCATGGATTTTTCTTTGTGAAGTGGGACATTGACGTATTCCTTTGGCAAAACAACTTCCAGGCTTCCACGGACAACATCCTCAAGAGCAGCTGTCTTTAGAAAATGCAGCGAATCGTTGTTAACTTCGATGTGACTCGCTGGTTATATGGTAATATCTTATATGACCAGAATCATAGTAGATCGTTCCTTTCAACTGTCGTCACCCTGGATGTGATCAATTCGCTTCCTGTAATACTGACCAGCGAACATCCTCAACGCGAGAAACAAGGATCAACTCTGAAATGCTTCTGCGACAACCCACCGTCGCTGGCTGGCATATCTTTCAACATCGAATATAAGGATTTTGAATATCTATACAAGGCATGGGCATTTTGGGCCGTTGACGCAGGAAATAGTGACTATGACCAAGCAATTCAAGGCTTAAGCCTCGCCCCGTCAGCAGATATCGATGCCAAGCTTAGTGCCCGTTGCACAGAGGAGGGAGATACAACGAGACAATTCCGTGATACACTGCTGGGGGATGGACCGGGCGCATTACAACTCAATTGTTGTTCGAAGGAACATTGTCCAATCTTCCCGTAGATGTCTTTGGATTTCGCCTACTTACGCCCCATCTGACAGAATATGCTCGGAAGTGGCGAAGAGCGTCTCAGGGTGAGTGTGTCCGAGATAACACAGTTTTCTTCCAGCCCTGGATGATGCGAATGATGAGAAAAGCCAAAATTGATGCCATACACTTCTATGGGCGGCACATTTATCTTGAAGTCCTCATTTCCGGAGAACCTTTCTCGCTTAGTATCAATTCTAGTTCGACTTCATCCTTGGAACGCCAAATAATCTGAATGAGAAATCAAATCGCCAGAAAAGCCACAAAGCCAATAACTCAAGTTATGACGTTCTCCCGAAGCTGAAAGTCCAAAGCAATGACAGAATACGTTGCTTATACTCTGGCATTGTTGGTAGTGAAGGGGTCCAAAGGGCTTGGCGCGACTCTTTCTCTTCATAGTATTCTTCTCAGACCACGAAGATCTTGGAAGATTCGGTTTCCTTTCTGTCGCAAGGTCGCTATAGCCACGCACGGTGGGCTTGAGAGTCTTCTTTGACTGTCTCTGGCACTTTCTGATATCTCAATATTAAGTATCACGCGAGCTGAATTATGTACACGAGGATAACAGTGTAAATTCTATAATCTGCAGCCCCTCCCGTAACTATAAACACGAGATTCTCCGAGTTACAGTAACGCGAGTTATGTGTAATGAGTTCACTAACAAGTGAGATCCATGAATAGCTCATAGCTCTCAGCCGGGTTTCTTAGAACGCTGTGAAATTGTAGTCATTACTCCTGAGAACGTGAAGTCGGATTCTAACGTCGACTGTGTAATACGAGATTAGCACATAGGTGACGTTCATCGGCTAGCGAATACATAACACGATGGATTATTAATAGGGAGTTCATCCGGTGAATAGCTACTCAGAATATCACTAGACTATGTTCGTTTGTGTTGTCAAATGCCGCTAGTTGTAGGTTTTCACCTTGGAGAAGTATGGTGCTCGGCGTGCATCTTCAGGTCAACGTTACCTACAGCCAAGCGCTCTAAACCGAAGCGGGGATAGTGATGATGGTTGAAGATCGCTGAAAATTACTCTCCACGGGCGGTATTAAACAGGAAGATACGAGTAGACCAGGGTCTTGACCAGGCCCCCAGAGTATAGTAGCGTGATGTAGGATGACTTGAGGTGGTAATCACAACCATCCCCCGTTACACGCCAGTCACACGGAGTTAAAGGCTCTATCTAACCATTAGTAATACAGCTTGACTTGGTTTAGCGATACAGCATCTGAAGTATTACTCGTGGATACCATCCCCTAGTTGCAGATCCTGGGGTAGCGAGGGGCGAATCGGCGGTCAGCAGGTTTCACCTATCAGTCGGACGGTCGGACGATTGACATACTCGAATATGCATCAGAGCGGGTGTCGAGCACAACGAATAGATGAGGGAGGCCGCGAGTAAGCTTGACGTTGACGTCGACGAAATCCGGCCTAGGAACCCTATAAGTTATACCCGTTAAGCTGGGACGGCTTAAGTACATCTCCTCTTGGTATAATATGGCGACTGAGTGGACTCCTGCGAGTTATTCCCATGTGAGCTGATGCGACAGAACCCACACACATGCACTCGGAGGTATTCAAACGGACAGCGATGTCCACCAATTCTGCGCTGTCGTTGCAGTGTAGGGTTGCTTAGTACCAATGCAAAACCCTTGAAGAAGCGGAGCGAATACCGGGATATAGGCACACTAAGCCGGAAACTCGCGATGTCGGTGGAGCGCCGAGGGCCGACACAACTGGGCATCGTTGAATACATAGGGAGTGGGAGAGAACGGACAATGAGTTCGTCTTCCTCGCCTTGCAACAAGCTCCCCGACCATGTTCCAAATTGCAGGTGTACAGGTCGTAACGCCAGTAGCCGGCGCTCTGGCTGCCGCTCTGAGCGTAAGTGTTGATCAACTGGATATAATAATATAAGTAATCAATGAACCAGCCTGGTACTGACTCGCCTTTCTAGATTATTGTCTATCATATAGCGCAAGTGATCTATCTCTTGTTCTTCCACCCTCTCGCAAAATATCCGGGGCCCAAGATCGCCGCAATCTCAGATGTGAGCTTCAGAGGCCCTCTATTACTATACACGTAGAATATAGAAGCGCTAACAGCCAAATAGCTCTGGTGGGTGTGGGAATTGAGCAGCGGACGTCTCCCCTTCACCATAGCTGACTTGCATAAGAAATATGGTTAGTTCAGCAGCTGTATCTCTCGTATCTAGAGGACCTTTAGCTAACACCCATGGAAGGTGATGTGGTCCGCATCCGACCTAATGAACTGTCTTTTGCTACGGCAGAGGCGTTCCAAGATATTCATGGTCATGTCTCACAGGGCAAGCCGAGGTTTTTGAAGACGGAGTTTTACGACAATGATGACCCCACGCCGCGTATCACGGGCGCAAGGGACCCTGAAGTCCACGCACGGCAGCGCAAGTCGCTCTCGCATGCCTTCAGCGCAAAGTCTCTGCGTGAGCAGGAGGAGATCGTGCAGAAGTACATAGATGGGTTCCTACGACAATTGAACAAGCTCGGTAAGAATGGGGAGAAGGCGCTCAATATGTCGGAAACCTTCAACTGGTTAACCTTCGATGTGATCGGTTAGTAACGCGTCCTCAAGTACCTAGCTTGATCACTCACTCATGTCATATATAGGCGATCTGTCATTTGGGGAGCCCTTCGGCGGAGTTGAGAAGGGCGAGACCCATATCTGGATCAAGGTAATCCTGGACTCAGTTCTGAATGCTCAAACGACCTTCCTACGACAGAAATCATCCTTCTACAATATCATTTTGCCCTTCCTCCTACCGGAAGGAGCGAACAAGAAGCTCAAGATCCACCGGACGTTCAGCAGGGAAAAGTCGCGGAAGCGCATCCAGCTTGGAGATACCGGACGTGCGGACTTTTTCTCACACATGCTGAAACGGGCTACGATGAGCGAGGCGGAGATGATGAGCCAGACAGCATCGCTAATTATCGCAGGGTCGGAGACGACGGCCACCTCGCTATCTGGTACCACGTTCTTCCTCCTCAAGAACCCCGACTGCATGGCGAAGCTTCAGAGCGAGGTCCGCGGCGCTTTCACCTCCGTAGAGGAGATCACAGGCGACTCGACGGCCGGCCTCCCGTATCTCCATGGTGTTGTCGAAGAAAGTCTGCGATTATTTCCTCCTGTTCCATTCTCCATGCCGCGGTACTCCCCAGGAGGCATGGTCGACGGACACTACATTCCCAAGGGCGCGGTGGTCTCGGTGTCGGCATTGAACATGCCGCGCGATGAGCGATACTGGCACGATGGTGAATCCTTCCGTCCCGAACGATGGATAGGTAAGGGGTTCAACGACCACAAGAAGGCGAGTCAGCCCTTCTCCGCGGGCGCCCGTGCTTGTCTGGGGATCAACCTCGCGTACCTCGAGATGAGAATCGTGCTGGCGAAGTTGGTCTGGCTTTACGACTGGGAACTTGCTGTGCCCCGAGATGAATGGGTACGCGATTGTAAAATGAGGATCCTCTGGAAGAAGCCCGATTTATGGGTGAAGTATCAACCCCGGGCTGGTGCATGAGATAGGGACATAGTGAAAGGTACTTGACATTCCGTAAGGTGATACGTCTATAAAAATGCACCGCAACTCTCTCTTGCAATTACCCTCTGATTCTGGTTGTTTTGAAGGAAGGTCATGCATAGGCATCCCTCACTATTTCGATTTTAGTGCAGTGAACGCTCGGCACGAGATAGCGAATACTCAAGGAACCAACCAATCATCGTCCCAAGATCGAAACCCCTCCCTTGTACAAGCCAGCCAGCTGGGTTGGCTATAGTGACTAGGTTAGACGGATTCGCAATACCTCTATACCTAGTAGGTTAGATTCGAAGTTACAGACTTGGATACCAGCACTTCCAACCTATGTAGGTAGTCATGATGACTGATTGGTGCGCATAGATAGTGCGAGGCTCCGTCTTCCTTTCATTATTATATTATACTAACTATTATTTACTTTCAAGGTTTTATAAAGTAGTTGTTTTATAAATAAGTCTATAGCCTTATTAAGCTATTAGTCCAGCTACACCTTAGGCACATCTATGCTTATTTCGATAAGCAAGCATGTCCCATAGTGATAGGTGCTGGTTTTACACCTGATATCTACCCCACTTAGTCCAACACATACTTTTGCCAGCATTTGTACCATCTACATTTAGATAGGGGCAAGAGGCTCGCCGTCCCTAATCTTGCGGGCACCATATTTCTCCAGACGGATAGCCTGAATAGCAATGAAGCCACTCGTGTCCTTCATCATATTATTAGCTCCAGTTCACGTCTAAAAGCTCTTTTTCAGAAAGCTACTTACCATTGGGGAGAAGCCCTCGAGAGTATCCATAGACGACTCAGTCTCGGAATAGAGGTTAGAGGTCTCGCTGGAGCGTCCGACAACGAATGCGTTGCCTTTATAGGCGACCATATTGACCTTGCCCTCAACGTGCCTCTGGCTAAAGACGATGGAGTTGTGGAGAAACTCTCGCTCTGGGCTGAAGTACATTCCATTGTAGAGACAGGCGGTCCAGTTCGAGGTGACCATCTGATCACGGATGGCACGGACCTTGGAGTCCATGACAAGGCCCTCGAGATCTCGGTGGGCGGTGCGCAGGATCGTCAAGCCGGGGGTGTCATAACAGCCACGGCTCTTGAGACCAATGAACCTTGATTCGACAATGTCGACACGGCCAACTCCATTAGCTCGGCCAATTTCGTTAGCGGCCTTGAAGATTTCGAGTGAGCCGGTGATGACCTTGCCACCGACCTCAAGCTTGATTGGGATGCCCTTCTCGAAGTGGACAGTGAACCTGGTTGGCTCGTCAGGAGCCTTCATGGGATCTTTCCAAGTTAGCTCCCACGTCACGGAACTGATTCAAGACTGAACGAACTTACCCACGGTCATTGTCCACATGTCGGCTGGCGGCTCGAGCTCGGGTTGCTCGAGTAGACCTGCCTCGTAAGAGCAACTATTTTCAGATGGAAGGGTTAGCGACGATTCTATGTTCGACCGGGAGAAGGAGATCAAATGGAAACCTTATAGCATGGTAGAAGCACGCTTGAAGGTCTCGATGGGATGAAGTAGAGGGCTTTTGCTCACTGGATCAGGTTGGCATCCATTGAAAATGGCTTTTGCTTAGTCGACGTCACAGGAACACCCTTTGATTCAGCAAAGTCCAAGAGTGCTTGACGCCCGCTGTCTGTACGTTAGTATCTCCGAGAGAGAGAGAGGGGGGCCGGCAGGGGTACGGACGCGAATCGCTCGCAAAACTCCGGTATGCGCCACGGGATGATCGTCTTTGTCTTCTGATCGAGAGCCCTCCATGCCAACTCGAATCTGACCTGGCTTATAAGAAGGTGAGTATGTGACATTGATATCCGGACACCTAAACATACTCATTCTAAGCAAGTTAGCATCCAGAACATCATATACACGGAGGGAAGAAGAACGTACCCCTTTACCTGTGCCTATTTAGGTAGGAGAGACGGCAGTCAGTATAGCACGACAGTAAGTAGATCCTGAAAGGCGACCTCGATTACTTACATCCATGACTCAAGAATTCACAGTTATACTGCTTGGCCACTTTCATCATAGCCCTCGCGATGACAGGCCTGGCCAACGACGTCCCCAAGAGGTAAGCGTCTTCGTATAACGCGTTGCCTAATAGCGTGGCATGTTAGCATAGCAGTAGATGGAAGTTGTGCACTTCGCACGGGGGATCGGCCGAACGCACATTGCACAGCTGGCCAAACAAGTTCGTCCACTAGCTCCTGCTGAAGATCCTGGATGATCATGCGTTCGGCACCGATCTTCTCGGCCTTCGCTTTGACTGCGTCGTAGTCCTCATTTTGTCCCTGTCATTATGTCAGCACAGGGATAAGCCAATTGAAGCCGCTATGCGTAGCGAGCTGGCCCTGAGAATAACAGTCCATCTCTTTCTATCCTCCGGGTCGCCTCTCTTTATATCCTCCCCACGAACAGGGCACGGGCCAGAATGCGAGAGCCAATATCGAGGAACGGCCTGTACGTACCACATCTGCTAGGAACGCCTGTTCTCGGTCAGCTTAGCGTAGGTACATCGACTGGGTTAGACGTACAACAACAGTATAGCCCTGCTCAATGAGCCAAGCCAGGATAACCGAAGTATCCAAACCTGGAATTTACGTTAGAATGGCTATCATGGTCATGTAGCACAGCACTGTTGTGTAGAAAAACGCACCGCCGGAGTATGCCCTGATTCACGGGGATCGCCAAGTCAGCCTTACAGCGCGGTGGAAAGCAAGAGTGGTTCTTTCTAACTCACAGACAAACGCGCTTGGCAGCCATTGTGATAGTTGATTGAGGTGGAAAAGGTAAGTAGGAAACGGAAATGGAAACGGAAACGAATCAAGTTGATGATGACCGTCCGTGGTGTTTGTTGTGTTGCTGCTCCTCAAGGCTTTCATCCCGCCGCCGAGGCCGGAGTCGACATGAGATCTACAAGATGTCTCTTGTGGGGACACTACCTAGGTAGGCTAGGCTGGTTGTGGCAAGACGCCTGATAAGGGCTGGGGCCCTAGCCCCACAATACGTGACTCTGAGTACCTAGGTACCTTACCTTACCTACCCCAGCTTAGGTAAGCTGCGGTAACGGAGAAATCGAGTCAAACCTCCCAGACTTCAACGTCAGGATGGGAAAAGTCCAACAAGCTTTGACTCATCCACGTCAGAGCCGCAAGAAACCAAGGCATATCCAAAGCCGGTCCTTGCTCTCCAAACCGATGTGTGGCATTGGGTCGTTTCCGCTACCGCGGTAGAGGAAGACATTGACACCATGGGCGATGACTCGACGGATTCGTAATACATAGATCAGAATCTACTAGGTAATAGGTTTGATTCGAAGTTACAGACTTGGATACCAGCACTTCCGACCTAAATAGTCGTCATGATTGATTGATCTTCCTTTCATTATGAGTGACAGTACCTTCCAGTAGGCCGCGCCCATTCAGGGTGCTTATTTGGTTGCCTCGTTTCCTAGTTGCCTGACTGCCTGCCTCGAATTGACCAAGTCGCGGGGAAATAAGCGATCTATAATTGAATTTCATCTATTGACCGTTTTATAGGAATAAGCCGTTCGCAACATGCGTCTCTTGTGTCGCGATAACGCTACCGGGATCATTCGCTTGACCGAAGATATCCACTCAGACATTCCGCCAGATGCGATCCTTTCCCACAGATGGTGCCACGACGAGGTCACTTTACAAGAGCTCTCCGATGGCACCGGGTTAACCAAACATGGCTATGACAAGATCCGCTTTTGCGGCGAGCAAGCCTGGCGCTATGGATTATCCCATTTCTAGGTTGATACTTGTTGTATTGACAAGAAAAACGCCGTTGAGCTGCAATCCGCTGTCATTAGCATGTTCCGCTGGTACCAAAATGCAAACCGATGCTATGTCTATCTTGACGACGTATCTCATTCACCGACTCGGTCTGCAGAACCACCGGAACGACCTCCTCAGAAGCGGCGAAAGCGGATGGACACGATTATCCCTACTGAGCCGCCCTAGCATTCGGCATTTCGAATGAGCCTTTGGTTTACCTGTGGATGGACACTTCAAGAACTCCTTGCGCCAAAATCTGTTGAGTTTTTCTCAAGAGAGCATACGCTGCTTGGCGACAGGAGCCAGGTTGATAGCCAAATCATAAATAGGTGTCTCCCTTCCGAGGTCCAGTACGCTTGTCTATACTAGGTTCACCATTTGGAGCTCAGCGGTACATCTGTGCAAGATAACGACCAAACATACGCATTTTTACACACCCATTTCCTTCATTGGCTTGAAGCTCTATGCCTTACGGGCAATGTACATAAAAGCTTCGGTATGATACAGATCTTGCGCAGATGCTGCCAGGTAAGCAGACGCCAGAACAACAACGCTAGACATATGTGCTGACTTGTTAGCCCGGCATATACATCGACAACTTTCTCTCGGACTCTGATCGATTCATCAGGAATTGTAGCCATGTTATAGAACAACACCCATTACGACTCTACTGCTCCGCTATCGCTTTTGCTCCACATGAGAGCGTGATTCGACGTGGATTTCGGAAGGAGATGTCGGCTTGGATTGTCAAACCTCCAGCTGTGGCAGACGCTTGGAGTGCTTGCACACAGACACTCGAAGGTCATGAAGATAGGGTCCATTTGGTCGTCATAGCGCCAGATGGCTGTTGGCTTGCATCAGCATCATTCGACAAAACTGTTAAGATCTGGAGTGTGGCGATGGGAATCTGCATACAGACCCTTGAAGGTCATAGCAACCGAGTCATTTCGCTCGCCAAATCTCCCAATGGACGCTGGCTCATATCAGGATCGGAAGATAGAACTATCAAGATCTGGGATGTTGCGATAGGAGCGTGCGAACAGACATTCGAAGAAGCCCATGAACGTCGGGTCCAATCTATTGTCATATCTCTTGATGGCGACTGGTTTGCATCAACATCGTCTGTATAGGGACGATTGGAGGTTTCAATGATGAGAGCACTCAACTCGTCATATCGCCTGATGGTCGACGGCTTATATCAGCATCACGTTACGTAAATACTATTAAGGTCTGGGACGCGACGACGGGAACTTGTTAAAAGACTATAAAAAACTGCGATGGGGTCAAGAACTTTGCCATAACTCAGTTTTGACCTTCCAACCCTTTACCAACTGTCATGCATACATGCCAGGCCTTACCTGTTCAAGAGATACACATCACCCACCTCTTGACAAAGTCTAAGACTGTCTATGCGGAATTCGCTGCGTGGATGATGAGACGTGGGAGAGTCTGGGTTTCATTGCGAATTATCAAAGCTTCTATCCATGCAATATTGGGGCGCTAGCAAGCTAACGGTGGGCGGCGATCCCAACACTATCCTATCTTTCACACCAGCATTCGCACAACTCGAATGCAAGATTGACGCGACGCGAGTCACATTGATGAAATGCTCTAACCAAGTAGATGTACCGAATCTAAAAAAGCAGCGAACGTAGAGCGCCATCATCGGCTGCATTAAGGGCAACAAGCAGTACCCATCCGATTTCGGGGCTGTTATCTCAATTTCTCGCGTGTTATACAAGCCATCTAAAAGAATGAATTGACTGCTATGGAACACATCTAGCTTATATACGAAGTCTAATCGGACACTTTGACGCGCATCTGCTGCATGATAATCGCGTCGGACGGACGGACGCGTCCGCCACTGGCTGGTCGTGGATGTTTCTTGTACCCGCGCAATCTCGACGCAGAATACTGAGGTCGCTTCACCGGCTGCGCAATGCCTCCTGCCGCGCACTTCCCCCCCTTGAAAGCCGCTTGAGCCGCGGCCTTCCAGATCTCCCCTGGACTCTGTATCATGGCCTCTGTCCAGTACAGCCGGCAATCAGCAAGTTCGGTAATGAACTGCGTAGGGACACCGCTCTCAATCTCACTAGGTAGAACCGCGTCCCGAACGTTGACGACAGGGAGCTGGTATGGGCTTCGGCCGCTGACGTATGTGTCGTCAAGGCGCTGCAGCTCTTTGATTAGAGCTTCATCTTCAGTGTATTCGAGTGCTAAATCGGCGAGGTTTTTCATCTGCCTCGTAGGGTAGACTTGGGGTCCTTTCACGCCGCCCACACCTTGGGTCAGCCCCTCGCGCGGCCTACCGCCCATGGCGATGCTCTTGACGCCAGCGCCGTGCTTCATGAACTGCGAGAAGATGCTGCATGTCGAAGCGCAATACCCGTCGTACAGTAACACGATGTTCTCTGGACCGCCGAATGGTCGCGTGAAATTCTTGCGAGTCCCATAGCCCGTGACATCGGTTTCAAAGTTTTGGCGTACCAAGGTGGGATTCGCGGGGTCCCATTCCATGTAATTGGTATACTCGTCGTCGTTCACCGCGAAAGGGCCGAACTTATCGGAATACGAGGTGAAGCGGCCGTTCGTATCGTTGAGATCGTTGCGCCAGTTGTGCACGGTGTTGCAGGCTCTATCTAGGTCTTGATAGTCTACCGTGGGTGTGTAATTCGCGCACAAGGGTGAGAATACCTGAGATATAGCATTGAAGGTCGACGTCGCTCGCCACCTACTGGGACCATCCTGGATAATGTCCGGGAAGATCTGGCGGAAGGTGTCGTAGCCTTGAAGGATTAGGCCGCCGCCATTTGCTTGGAGATCAATGACGAGTTTGGTCTTGCCTGCTTCGACGGCTACGGCGAAGAAGTCCTGGACAGCGGTTTGAAATTCATTAAACGAGGAGTCGAAAGAGAGTATGGCAAGAACCGCGACATCTTCGAAACCAGGCTCGTCAATGAAATAACCGGATACCGCCTGATAGGAGTCAATGACGATAGGCTCCGGATAGCCGTCGATGGGATTTGTCTCGCCTTCTTGTCGGCGAGAGAGCGAAGCTGCGGGTTGGGGGTAGTTATAGATGCTACTCGGTGCAGCGCTGAGTTGATGTGAGTTTGTATCACGAGCAGACCGGCCGGATGATGCGGTGGTGTATGCTCCGCGGCAAAACTCCTTGTGCATGGTTTCAGCATCCTTAACATTTTCCCAGTCGTAAGGACCGTAGTGGAATCTGGCAATGTTGGGTTTCTGAACCGTAGTTCCGTTTGCGAAAGTCAAACTAGTCGCATTCCCGGGATAGAAGAACCTTTAACAAGTCAGCTCCTGTGATTATGAATTCGAATTACAGCATACCTTTCACGACCCCCACCCTCAAAATAACCAACAGACTTTAACTGAGCTCTGTTAGCTTGGCTGAAGAACATAGCATTGTATCCCGCATCAGGATCTTGTGAGTTCGACGACTGGGTTACGCGTCCCTCGATGAACGTAGCAGCATCAACTCCGTTGATCTCTACAACGTGCGATGACTTCTCACTAGGCGATAGCACGTCCTGCAACACCTTGATCACAGGGAGTGAAGCGCCGTCCTCGCTAACTGACACGAGCGACCAAGGACGAACCCATTCGAAAGGCACGGTCAACAGATCCGGGTGGATGGCCAAGTGGCCGTTGTGCGGCTTTCCCGCAATGGCCCAGTATAAATCCTCTTGCCATTCTACCTCGCTGCTGTACTTGTCCGCCTCCAGGTTCGAACGGATTGTTTCCAACTCGGCAAATATGTCAACTGGGGGGTAAGGGTAGTCCGCTGGAGGGTCCTTCAAATAAACCTGGTCGGACTGCCACTCAAGAAAGGGCTTCATCTCGTCTAGCAAACGAATGGCGGGTTCCTTATGGACACGAACCGACGTCAAGCATTGACGGGCTGTAGACGCATCCATTGTCGGCATCGTATCCAACGAAGATGAGAGCTGTGAAAGGTATGTTTCTCTCGCTACCACGCAGGGGTCACTCGCCGTAGGCGTAGGGACTGCTGTTGTGGTGCCATTGGTAGGTTTCGAGCCGCCGCAAGATGTTCCATTGTTGCGGCTCGAAAGTGTGGCAGACGCTGGGGCAGAAACCGACAGCAGAGCTGCTAGTGCCGCCGCGTTGAGGGCGACCGGCTTCATGGCGAAAACGAGTGGCTCTGAAAAGAATGACAGAGAGTTGGTTGATCGAGACCATCTTCATTCTTGCAATTATTCACGTCAGGACGTTTAAATATGTCTGGATATAAAAATAGTCATCGTTTCATGCGTTGCCGATTGAAATCCTCCTATGTGGAGCTCTTCCAGCGGGCCTCTACATTGAGCTCGTACACTAGCTGCTGTGTGCTAGATATCTGCACTTCGCAGAGGCAGTGTACGAAGGATGGTCTTGCTAGGATGGTGCACCGACTTATCACGGCTCCGCATCGGCGGGATGGGAATCGATTAACTGTGGTATCTTGTCGTGATGTTTCCTATTGTAACAACAAATTCCCCAGTTTTCAGCAGAGCAAAGGTTCCTTCTTTAATATCAATACGAGGCCAAGAATCTTTGCCGGTCCGGCGCCGGGATATTTCCCAAGCTATACCAAGGAAAGAAAGTGAAGATGCTGTTCCTGTCAGATTAAAGTGGAACAGCACATGGTTTGTAAATTAGCTATGAACACTCGACACTCACTAGAGCTTGATTACAAATACAATGCCTAGGAAGGGATTTGGTCAAGAACTTGACTATCAACACCAAAATTAGATCATCGAGATGGGAAACGATAACCAAACAAGAACGAATCGAAAGACAAGAATCGATTATGCTGTAGTAGATCTGATCAACACGCCCCGAATTCTCAAAAAAAAAAAAAAAAAAAAAAAAAATTCTTGTCGTCTACGTTACACACTTCTAGTCGTTGTGCCGACGCTGAGCAGGTCTCCACGAAACTCGGAGGTTTCTGCATCCGATACGATGTTAGGAAACCGAACAATATCAATTTTGGATAGGATGAAATGGACTAAATTGAAGGACGTGTGATTTAATCAAAAGGGCGGTAACACGGGCATGGGGCAGATGCAGTTGGTTTCGACTGCATTGATGAATCCGAAACAGGATAAGTTGTGTGCCTTATGACTTGCAACTTATGCTAAGGGGCATGATCAGTGTCTCCGCAGACTTTTCCATCAATCTCACCAGCTTGTATGCCATTCTAAACAAGACCACTTACACTTTTGTCGCCTTCATTTCAACTTTGATCGCAGCCGTCAGCATTCTGTACTACCTTCGGGGAAGTTCCACGCTCCGACGGGGGCTGGCCAAGGATATCGCCTACTACGATTTCGCGAGTACGATCATAAGCGGCGGACTGTCGGTGAGCGCTTTACGCTCAGTACCTGTCAACTCACAGACGCAACACTGCCGGCTTTTGGGGCAGGGCGCGAATAGAATATTGATATCGATACAAAGTTTCTGAGGGTCCCTCCCCTGGTTTGGACTGCAGACCCAACAAACGCCAAGCTGCATTTGCCCAACTCTAAGTTTGACAAGCATCGATATGCCCTGGCAAGAATTATTCGAGCCCGGGTTTAATTTGGAAGGCGTTATCCTCCCTGATGTTTTCCTATTGTGATGAATACGACTTACCTGCATTGGCTAGCTACTGACTGAATCAAGAAGTAAGAGCACCTCTGTGTCTGCTTAGGCAAGCGCTACTCCATCCAGTATGATCATCATCTATGGAGGGCCGCTGATATCACAGATCTCTTCAACTGACTACAATCCTATCTAAGTATATTCCACAAGAGTCGGAAGTTCCGTGTAGAGTTTGTCCGAATGCTACCTGATAACTTACGACATCGACTAAACGATGTGGGAATGCGTGTCATACTCCGCTCCCAAGGTGCTTCAGACAAGAATTTACATGCATGTCGCAGATGTGGAAAGCATCAACAACTCCTAGATGTATAGGCTGCTTTCTCAAAAGAATGGTATGTCGCCAACGTTTTTCCATGCCTGGTCAAACACAAGGATGCTTTCCGTGCGTTCAACGAGCCACCAGGGCTTGATTCGAAAAAGGTGCTCCCTGTTCGGAGCATATCACTTCTTCCCGAGGTTTTACTCATCCAGTATTCTCTCGCATACGATGATCACTCTCCATAGCAGCCCCCGCTGATCTCATAATGTTACGGGACGCAGCATCGTGCTCGATCGTTCGACGCTTTTTATGATGTCCATCTTGCAGTACCTCGCCTGCCTCACCAAGAGGCAAAGCATATCTCTGGGTAATACTCTCTTGAGGTGGGCTATATGGTCCACGTATCATGTCGCTTAAAGGGCCCTGTTGACCATATGGCATAAGAGTAGCCATTTCTTGCGGCTGCTGCTGCTGTATCTGGTCAAACGTGTGCGTTCTCGGCAGCGGCATTGCAATGGTCGTTGGTACATCAGGACTCCAACTTGAACAGGAACTCATCTGGGCGTCCCTAGTGTCAGTGCCATAACCACTATCGCTTGTCAATCTTTCCGCGTCTTTCATCAAGCTAGAGTCCACGAAGTCCTCAGAGTAAGGGCGAAACTCAGGGCTATGCCGAATACCTTCCATTACAAATGTCTTATCGATCGATTGATCTACCGGCAGCCCGACTCCGCCATGGCTAGGCCATGGCTGAGAACCAGTTACGTTCCGACCGGGGCGTTCCCGATTGCATTTATCACGCAGTAGATGACTGTTCCGCGCCTACCTTCCTTATTAGTCTTCAGGCACAACCTCTAATTGCCTAGTACCAGAACTTACAGTAGTCCTCGTGAACTCAGCACCACAGTTAGGACAACTGGCTTTCACTGCTTGCCCAGATTTTTCTCGCTGGTGTCTTAGAAGGTTGCTGAAGGTCGAAAATTGTCTCCCATTGCACCCATGTTCCCAACATTGCGGCTTAGGTCTGCTCGTCTCGATTGCCGGCTGTTTTGCGACTTCGGGCAGGCCAACAAAGTCGGCCTGAAGATGGGCTTGGATGTCACGTAGTGTATGGTCAAAGGGCATAACATTCGCCTCCCCGAACATGTCAATCGATACAACATGGCCATATACTTTGCCCGTTGCCTCTCCGATCACCCAGGACCCTGAATCCCCAGGCTGGAAAGCTGCAGATAAGTTAGCGTTGACATAAACAGGACCGGTTTAGCTGCGGAATCAACACCTACAGCATCCATCGTCTAGCACGACGTCGTGAGTCTCAACAAATTGGCGGCCTGGAGCTACCAGAAGACCGGATGTGCCTGGGGTAAGTGTCCCTCTTTGGTTTCCTCTTGAAGTCGGAGTGATAACCTTGACTGATGATTGAGTCGAAATAGATGTGGCTGTGTTGAATTTCATAGTCATGAAATGAGCTTCATCTGACTTGTAAGGAGGTGGCATTTGGTTGAGATTAGAGATGGAATGTCTAGGGTACAAGGTTATAAGAGCCCAGTCATGATTCGTTGATGAAGACGGTGACTGAAGCGAGTGCTCTGTGATAACGCCAAGGTCTAATAATGGTTGCCAAGAAGGCCCGGGGAGTACCTCAGATTGATCATCGCCAGATAAATAAGAGGATTCATCACTGTCATATGACGTGTCTGAGTCGCTCCCTGAGTCACTACGAGGGCAAGGCCATTGTTTTGTCGATTCGTCAATCAATCGACGCAAAATATGGCCGGCGGTCATGCCATACAGTGTCTCCTGGCCATTCTTCACGACAGATATTACGCCCCCAACAGTTGCTGTAGTCGACCTGTTTGCACCACTGATCTTGACCATAGTCCCGCTGGTAACTCCTCCGGGAGCCCTTTTGTACACCTTGAGCTCTTGTGTCGAGAGCTGCCGAAGCCCAGTGGTCACATGGATGTTAATATCATCTCCAATTGTCTCTTTCACGTGACTCTGGGCGAAGAATTTCCGCATTCTTTTCGCATCACGCTTATCGCATTGGATTACGAGGTAGATACTGTCATCGTGATCGGCGTACTTCAGTTTCATTGATGCGCCTTTCGTTGGCCTCTGTTTCGTAGACATGGTATCGAGAAGGGACTCGGTAAATAGTGCTCGTATGTCAAAGAGACGATCTAGGTATTGCTGTGGTATGGGTTTTCTAGAGAAGGTGAGAGTCGCCCTAGCTGGTACGGCTGCATCACCGTCAACAGACGTCGTTCCATAACCCGAATCAGTCTCAGTTTGGGTAGGGGTACACGTTGTAGCAACTTCAGCTGCCAGCCCGCTTGCATCGCCTGAATTCGCAGCTTCTGATGCTTCGCCAACCTGGGACACATGGTGCTCTCTTGCTCCTTTGTAGCTTGTCGCGAGCTTTGATCCAAACTTGAGTAGCCCCTCTAGAGGGGGGACGCGCAAGTTAGAGCGGAGGGATGTAGTGACTGAAGCTGACTCTGAACGCTTGGTTCTAGTCTCGGTCATCGTCAAAGAGACGGGATGATATTGATTGCAACAGAGTTGTAGGTGATAGGCATGTGTGATGGTATGAATTCAGATGCTAAAAGAAGAAATTAGAGCAATACCAGCTCAATTGTCCTTGCCAAGAACCGGGGTATCATGTGCACACAGTCGGTTATTGGGGATGCCGCGAGCCTATCAGGCAGATTGGTAGGCGTTTTTAAGCTGACAGCATATGCAGCTGAGCCACCGCCATCAAAGGGTTTTAAATAATAATGACGCATGTCACTTAAGTGCCTTAGTTCATTCTTCATTGAAAGTTTCGAATTGCAAAGCTCAATAGTCTATACTTATGGCAGATGTTCTTATCAACAAGTTCAATGACAGAGTCGCTATCGGTTTGGGTGAGGTTTTATGGTCTTGGCAACGCTGCGACGGCTGCCAGGCAAATATGAAATGTCAAACAACTGTTTGCTCATCCTACATTTCTCGAGCAAAGCGGTACATGAAGTACTACGAGGCACTCGTATTGGACTATCACGATGAACTGCCTCTTGAAGGGCAGCCTTTCAAGACTCACGGCGATATTTGGAAAGCCATTTTGCTGCTTACAACTCATCCAGAACTTACACGCGCTGAATTCTCTAGGCTCATCTCGGCCCCTTCGGTGGCACCTGTGAATCACAACTTGCTGATAGATGCAACAACTCTGGTTGTAAAGATTGTCTGCATGACAGACTGTTCCAGTTTATACTATTCGCCCAGACGGTTGGAAGAGGGAAATATGGGCTTGGTCTGGGGCGATCAGACCCCCTTCGAGAAATATCTGCAAGACTTATTCGCTACACAAAGTCACCCGGTTTGGTCAAGCCAACATGGCCAAAACGAGGTCTTGTGCACAAGAAGGTCTCGAATGAGGGCCACAAAGCTCAGAAAACACTTGGGCTTGACAGTATGTCCAACACACGAGATCAGGGATCATTTACGTCTTGATACCCGACGCAATGAGATCAAGATATTTCATTATACCTCCTTTATCAAGGAAAATCTGAAAGCAAAGAGAAACTCCTCGGTTATGTATGTATACAAACTCTTGAATAAGAAAAACCGACAACTAACTTGTCCAGAAATCTGTTACCCAGGCAGCTATTACTCGAAATACTAGATTCTACCCAGCGCATTCTATTCCCCTTGAGCGATGCCAAGTCTAGGAAGCTGTTAAGACACCTGATTTCCAACAGCGACTATGCCTTTGACCCTGAAATCGAGAAATTCGAGCTGAGTATATTCTCCAACCCTGGAGAAGAAAATATACCGTATGTATACCTTGCAGAACGACTGGAAGAACTGTTTCAAGAGTTACAAAGTCCTAAGCCGCGAACATGGTTGGATAAACAGATGCAAAGGCGAAGTGGCGCAAGGTACAGTGAGTTTCCCAACCACGTGCGATCAAAATCCCCAGACATATTTGCAAAACAAGTATCCATTACCCAAATTTCTATCCGATAGTTTAATAAGATAAGTCCTAATACTGATATTGATGTATAGTGATGTTGGCAACATTGATTGGTGTGGCATTTGCGATTGTATTAGGTGTTCTCTCCTTGATCTTGAGCTCAGTCCAAACCTGGATTACGTATCAAGCATGGAAACACCCAATATAGTTGTCAGTCGTTGGTTAATATAATAATTACTACGAAGTCTCTCATCGTATCCAGTGCTGTGTACGTGAGCGCATGATACTAGGCGTTATTATCGAGAGGAGTTATTTCATTGCTTTATCACAACCCATATGTCTCCTATATTCACATCTAGTCCCTAAAGGTAGTATGTTCAAGCTGGTTTACATCTACAACTAGGTGGTCATGTTCATTTTGAAAAAAAAAAAAAAATAAAATAAAATAAAATTTCAATGGACGATCTGAGTAAAATGGCGCCTTCTAGTACGCAATATGGTATCTCTTTATATACAGACAAAAACAAAGTAAAGTAACGCTACTTTAAGCTAAAACTTCCCTTTTCTTAATGCGGAAGGGAATAGGTTTACTAACATCATCTACCCCCATCCCATATCTATAACTGGATATCTCAAGCAAATCATTATGAAAGTCGACCTCGTACTCGTCCGCCAAAAGACTTGCAGAAAAGACGAAGAAAGCCTTGGCGATAAAGCGACCGGGGCACATAGAAAAACCACCTAAAGAGAAAAGGAAAGAAGATCAGTCATCTGTCCCTAGTTAGGTTACGATTTAGACGAAGTAGCTTACCGCCGTAGGGAATCCAAACACCCTCACAGCCATCCAAAGAAAAGTATGGCTTCATATTATCCCGCTTCTTCTCGGGGATGTTCAGGGTTTTACGATACTCGGGATCAATTGGTCCACTCTGGGGATCAGCCGGGTCAACGATAAAACGTTCGGCCCAAAATGTCTCTACAGGATATTGACCATTTTTGGTGTTCCAGAACGTCTTGTCCATGTGAGAGGGTGCCGAGTTCACTAAAGCGAGGGCTCCTTTGGGAAGCGTCCATCGGCCCAGGTCAACGTCTTCATGTGGAGAGCTATATGCCGAGTAAATTTTGATGTGAACGCGCATCGTCTCCGCATAAATAGAGGCAAGGAGTGGTATCTCTCTGCCCATCTGGTGAGGATCAACTTCGTGCACAGACCGACCATCAAGATATTCTCGTAATTCATGTCGAACTTGTTTTAGGAGATTTTTGTCCTGCAAGATGTGGTAGGCCCCAAACATGCAGGAGATGACCAGATTACCTATTGTACTATAAACGCCAATGTTAGCTATGTTCAATGAGGTAGAACAGCTCAAACGGAAACTTACGCCCAGGCCAATCCTAGGTCAAGATGGGCCAGTACGTCGTCATCGTGTTTTTCAGCTTTCAGAAGATGTTCTTGACGGTTCCGAATCATGGCAGATCCCCAAATCGGGTCTCCATCTCCATCGGCCTCGATCATCGACGGGTCGAAATGTTCCCGCGCGTACTTGTACCAACTCTTGATCTTCTCAGCGATCGAATCCCTGAAGCGGTGCTGCTCAGGCAACATAAATCTTGGGAACCCCGGCGTAAACTTAGGCATTATCTTGTCAAACTTGAAAATATCCTCAACAAAAGTTGGATGTAAACGCAGTAGCGTAGGGCCAAAAATGCATTGGATAGATGAGGGACCGATGCTATCCTTGAAGAACTGAGCAAAGTCGGGCATCTCTTTCCACTCTGTAGAGATTCCTTGAGCTTCAAGTCTCAAAGGTACATCCCTTGTAAACCTCCGAGTTGCCGGCTGCATTCCAGGGCCGGTAAAGCCGCGGAATGCGAGAGAGTGGGTAATAGAGTCAACACGATTTTCAGGAAGAATGTTGCTCTTTGGGTGGGGTTGCGGAAACGGGCCCGAGTTATCAGCACGATAGACTTTTGAGGACTCTTTAGAGCAACCAAGGATATTGTTATTGCTATATCCATACATGTCGATCGCACTAGCAAGAGCCTTGTGCTTGAACAGCTTTATAAGGGTCTCTCGATCTTGGAAAATGTAGCATGTGAACCCCATAACTGTTATTCTGTTTGAGGTTAATTTGCCCTTATACCACCTATATACACCAAATATTAGAAATGGAAACCTTATTTTATATCATATTCTTCCTGGGAGAACATACGAGATCTGGTCGGTGAGACGTTTGTGATTCAAACCAAGCTGAAAAATAGACCCTAAATAAGGAGCGAAAGCGGGAAACTGCGGTGGGAGCTTGCCCTTAGTATTCCTAGAAGATGACTGGTCATAGTGGTATTGTATAACACTAATGATGTATCTGACGACAATGATAGAGAGAAAGAATGATCCCACTATGCCAACGTTATAGGCGACTGGAGACAACCTCAGGAAAGAAGCCCATAGGGCCAGAAACGGAGCTGCTGTCATTTCAACAAGCTTGCGTGATCTCGCACGGCCCTCACAGAGAATGAAAATTAGAAGAAGAGGAAAGGAGAGAAGAAAAGAGACCTTCAAGAATCGGCCCTAGGGAAGCAAAAGAGATCTGTCGAGGTCTTTAACAAGCTGTGCAAGACACTAGCCGTTCTTATAAAACCCGAGCCGGTGAGTGAATCTAGCTTTCGTGCAAGGTTATACCCATGCAAGCCCTCACGCCCACACTAAGTACACGGCCTTCGAGGCAGTCAATACATATTATTGCACGATCCATGAGTGAATTCCGCTGATGCCCCAAGATATTTAGCCCACTCACAGTGGCCACCCAAGGCTTCCTACGTGGGCGCCCAGCCGCTTAGTGTTATGGCAAGATCCACCCTATCTATTGGCGAAGAGATACACCAACACTAAAGGAAAGAAGACCGTTAAGTCTAACTGCCGGAGCCTAGAGCAAAGAGAGTTTCCAAGGCTCTTGCTCTTAGCTTCAACAAATAAGGCGAAGTCTATCTATCTAATCGTCCATGGTCACTGTAATGCAATAAAAGCATTGAGCGAATACATTGAGCACAGTTATCATAATCACGTGAAAATTTACATTCAAAACTTAGATGTCAATACAAAGGTACCATATAAGGTAAGCATAACCCTAGTACTTAGTATATAGCTATATTTAGTCACGGCGATTTCCATGCGTGACTAATAAGAGAACTAAGCATGGCGCCTCACTCTGAATTGAATTCTGGATGCACATTCCAAAACTAGATCCCAATCGTCCGACCTAATGTTGTAAGAATAGAGTTGTCCACTTCAATGAGCCCTGTTCACTCTAGAAGCGCTGGAGTTCTAGGCGCCTCAATGGCCTGTATCGGAAGAAATGCACCTTTGGCGGAGAATCAGTAGCACCATACTTCAAGGAATATAGTTACTCCTCTTTGTCCCAAATCGCCCTGGCGCCAAGGTCTTGTAGGCATGAATTCATCCGTAGACATAAACCTACAGTAAATAGTACACCCTTATAAGCAGTACTACATGATCTCTTGCAGGGCAGAGGCCACTGATCTCCACATAGATATCTATCACATGCGAGATGTAGTGTATCTGCTGGTGCCATCGGAAATTGCCGCTTGAGGAATACGCAGTATATGCATGTTTACTAGATATCAGACCCCTAGCACCGCTTAAGCAAGTACACTAGATGATAAGTATTTCTGGAACCAGATGCGTTTGGGACATGGATAGTAAATCCACAAGCAAGTCCGTGCGTTGGCGACTGTAAACGAAAAATGGTGCAATCCGAGTGTCAAAAATCCAAGATACCTATGCAGGCAGTGAATGGCCAACTCTTCCTCCAGTTGACACCAAGCTCTCGGCTAGCTAGAGAACTTTATCGCTCTCTACTGTAGTGTAGTCCTCAACGACCTTCTCCATGCATACTAGAAGCTGCGACATTAAGCATGAGAGAGTATTTCGTGGTCTGTCGGCTGGACAGGGTCTTTGTCTATTACAGGAAATAAAGAACTTAGCGCAAAAGCCTAGACTATCTCCGATGATCCTATTGTAGGGCTAGTGGGGTGGGCAGGCAAGTAGCGGATGTTACGAGACTGCCCTGTGCTCCTCTCGGTACGATCTTGTCAGCCATGTGGATGCTAGACTTCTAATCTGACTGCACAACTTCGCAGGATGACGGCGCGTGTGCGGCACAGCGAGGGGTCATACTGATGTGATTTCATTTTAATTTCACTAGCGTGTAACGCCGAAAAAGCCAAGCTGAATATGCCTTCCAACGGTTATTCTTCACAGATGCTCTAGTTCTCTTCTGGCCAACTGTCTCGCGGTTCCAGAGACTAGTTTATACGATATGTGCGTAGCAGAGATCGATCCTTGGAGGTTCACATGGGAAAGGCAGGGACCTTCTAGCCCGGAAAGTGTTGTCTGTGGAGTGTAAGAAAGAGGGTCTACGGCCCGACATCTAGCTCGATACGGAGTATTGGAAGTCTTCATGTGGTGTCTTTTACGGCCCTAGTATCTTGGCGGCAATGGTGAGAAAATGAATGGGTTAATGATCTCGGGGAGACGTTGGCTAATTAAGACTTGCGTGCGCTTGATGCCGCATCTCACGCAGCCCACGTACCGAAAAAGATGCCAGTTGCGTCCAAAGCAGTTCTGGTATCAAGAAGTAGCATAAGGCCTAGTATAGACATACCTAGGGAAAAGTGAGAGACTCAGGTCTGGGCCAAATCAGCGACCTTGGGGGGCTATTAGGCTCCTCCCAATCAATTGTACTAAGTGCATGGTCAGGCCGGGATGTCTGTCACCTTCTCACATCTTTAGCACCGCGCTTGTGGATCAGCGACCATTGTCTTGGTCTAGGCTTGCCTATCATTACTGTTTATTGCTTCCACGCGACGCGGATTGCGCATCCTCAACATGTGCTGCCAAACCTGGGGAACGAGCAGTGGTGAATCATCAGAGCAACGTGCATGTCCCGGGGACTCGGAACCAATACCACACACCTACATCGTAAATACCAAGGGGTACCCCGCGACCACGAATAAGCGTATCTGGGATACCTATAAATTGAGTACAGCGCCATCAACTCTGTAGTGGATTGATAGTAACATCGCAGTAGCTTGTTCTCCTTTGGAAGGATATACATAGGTTAGTTGATTGCTCACAGCTTTAGTGATAATACATCAACAGCCAACACTAGAAAGTCTATGATTGAAAATAATTTTTAACACTTGCTACCTCCATACCCATGCATAGTAGTATAGCTACTACCGAAACCCCATCGCCCCAAGTGGCTCGGTCCTAACAACTAGCCATTGATATTATTTGGACATGCCTATTCTAGCGACAAGAGCATCAAAATCATTTTCGTTGCATCCCTCACATTGCGCGACTCCTTCGACTTCGACGAGTCGCGTTTCGTATGCTTGTGTCTCCCGAACATCTGATTGTCCTTCGCGCGTGTGTACATACTGAGTACTAGAGCCCAAATTTCGATATGCATGAATATAGGAGAGCAGATTAATAGATCTAATAATGTTACACGCTCGTAACGCCAAACATTGAGTTCGCATACAACTACAGGCGTAAAGTCGTCTATTCATAATCTTCAAGAGATATACGAGCAGCATTAAAAGTGACTTCCCACGGGCCGCACTCCACGCAAATCAAAGACACCTAAGGGGGTTGAATTGCATATAGAGTCAAAGTTAGGTCACCAAGGCCAAGGCTAATAGTTTTCTAGCCCCACCAGATCATTGTATGGGAATGGCTTCAATCCCAAGGCCAGCCATCTGCCCTAATTATAGCTCTTCCAACGCTATTATTTTGCGGAACTCTTCAAAAGTTCGGGTGCGTAGCCCTACGTCTATAGATAAATGTATATAGGAAAGCCGCAGACTTACAAATATTGATGTTAAAAAAGACAACAATGTATTGAAACGATGAGCAGCTCATCCAATTTATTGATTAGGATGTAGCACCCGACCTCGTAAACAAGGGAAATAAAGGTTTGGAGATAAGATCCAGATTACCTTGGGAATTGTAGAGGTTTTTGGGTTCAAAGATCGACTAACACAACGTTCCGAGGAAGTACACAGCTGTACTCTATTTCGATCAACCCATAAGTATATTCCATGCAATCTATATGTTCGGCACAAGACATACTCGATAACCTTTTACCAATGTATGAGAACGTTATCGGAACATAATGGGTCAAGAACCAATTCAAACAATAAATGTAAACGGCAAGTAACAATCAAACAAGGGTCAAAATGATATGGTCTAAGATATTTAATTTTAACGAAAGTAAAAGTATATACATCGGCGCCAGAAGCGTTGACACCCGGATTTTTTACACATTAAGCATCCCGTCGCCTTCTATCCCATTATAATTGATACAGAGTCCACTTAAAGGTGAGACTCAAAGGTGGAGTTAGGGTGGTTCTCGATCTCACCAGCGATGGCACCGGTGATGAGGTCGAAGGCGACGTGGCTGAGCTCGCCGTAGCCGGGGACGTAAGCAACGCCAAATTGGTCGATGAAGGTGCCTCGGGTTCCGTCAGGCTTGGTGAGGGCGAGGTAGGTGAAGGTCTCGTTGCTACCACGGAAGACGGTGTCGTTGGGGAAGGCCTCGAGGATGGAGTCGTAGTCCTCGTCCTTGATTAGAGGAGAGCGGGGACCGGGGAACTCGAACTCAACGCTCTTGACGATCCAGAGGGTGTCCTTGTTCTTGCCGGGAAGGTAGGTACCCATACCCTGGAGGACGATACCGTCGTACATCTTCTCAAGACGGGCATCACTCCAGCCGCTGCGGCAGTGCTGCTTGACGAAGTCAACGGCACCGAGACCGCTGTCGACCTCAAAGGGTCGGTTCTCGCTGTGCCATGCGCTGTTCTCGCGCACTAGTAGGATGTTAGCATAAAGATGTTGGCCTAGATCTTTCAATACAACTTACTGTCCCAGCCCAAGTCGTGAAGCATGGCACCGAGAGCGTGAAGCTCAAGGTCGATCTCACCCTTGAGGGTCTCGTTGTTGTTGAAAGCGGCAGCACCGAACAACCAGGAGCGCATCAAGTGGTTGTACAGGTAAGGCTGAAGGGGCTTGAAGCCCTCGATGAGCTTGACAGCTTCCTGGACAAGCGGGGTGTTGACGACCTCGATGTTGGCGATCTTGGTGGTGGGAAGAGCACGCTTCACCTTAGGGATCTTAGCAGCGGTGGCGGCGCCGGCAACAGCCAGGCAAGAAACGAGACCTGAGAACTTCATTTTGACTGAATGAGGGAATGACCTGGTAAAACCGGAGTTGGATGTCTTGATGCGATGAGATGAGGGTTGAAAGAGTGAAGAGGGGTGGTGAGACTAAGAATAAGACCGGTGACACGAAGCTGGAGGCTCTCTAGATATAGTCGTTTTCAGATCTATGTCCATAGGCACGCCACCAAGTACGAGCACCCGCATCCAGGGGAGGCATCTGCGTACCAAAAGCCAACAGTAATCAAGACAGTCATGCTCCTTACACTCAAACCGCACGCATATGCACACGCGACAGGCTTGTCATCACCATAGCCTCGAGCCAAAACACGTGTAGACAGGGGTGAGATTAATTACTTAAGGCTCTTTCATGAAAAAGGACCATGCAATCAAGGGCTACTGGTGGACACCCAGTACCCCAGATGTTGACCGTAAGCGTATGTACAAGGTAGGGACCCGGAAAATACCATACGGCAGTATTCTATGTATAGCGACAGGATTATACGGAATGGCGGCATTAGCCTATCATGAAATGTCGCTAGCAAATCGCTAATAGCACCATGTACTACTATTGAAGTGCCCCGAAAAATTAATCGAACAATCGTCTAGAATATTTTCAATTGGATGAGACAGTTTATTCTCTTTATCCTTGACCAGCTCTCTGAGCTGTCTGTAACTACACTGGTTAATGGCTTCAAGTTTACGATCTTGTTAAACTATCAGCAGCCTGTGGCTAGTGAAGTTTAAAGTGGCTGAATGCAAAGCACAAAGCTGACGTCGCTGAAAAGGGATCGTGAATGCTTAGCTGACCCTCGGAATGTTCTACGCTACACTGCTCTGGTCTTAGGGACGCCAAATCGGGTATCTATCAGTCTATAAATAGGGCAAGGGTGAATGTGTGTGGGCTTACATACGAACTTGAAATAAATATAATGTAAGATCACACAGCGTCAGCCCACAAAAGTGATTTACTGTTCGTGCTGTGCCGCACGCGAGGGGTGTTGGCGGAGCTGGATGCGACGCCAAGAATGGTTTCTCCCACCCATTCGAGACAGGCCTTCCTCTCTCGCCCAAGTTCCGGGTTAGACGCTTGACTGGGCATCGAATGTCACCTCGCTTCCATTCTCGCTTGCGTTCACTCCGCCAAGCTCTATCAAACACCAAGCAATCAGGCTGCCCGCTGACGAGAGCCAGGGACTCTGACCACCTGTGAAGTAAAAATGGCGTGTAGGTGTACATGGAATGCAACTCAGTGTAGTACTGTAAGTCAGGGAGCACGACCTTCTGCATGGTTATCTTAGTGTAGGTACCTAGTTGAATAAGCTTCTTCAGCTCTGCATGTTGGTTCGTCGGAATTGACTACCTGAAGCTTGAACTGACTGCTGATGACCATAGCAAAGCATGCGAGTTTGTCGGGCTGACTTAGCACAGCGCTGACTGCAGCTGTGAGATTAGGCTGCTCAACTATTACAACAATTATTCTCTACGAAGCCCGCCGTAAATCCCCTGACTTTGTCGCGTCGCAAACGTGACCGCCACTTCGTCTATCTTGATGGGTAGAATCGGATTTCAGTGCGACTAACGTCCTGTAGATCCGCATTCTCGGCTTCCACCTGCTGCGCCGCAACTTTATGTTCTTGGCTGAAAACACTGAATGTTAATCTCGGTTAGGATCGAAAGCCTTCTTCAAAATAATGCAAGGTGATCCTATTGAACTGCTGTGCCGCAGACCATCCTTGGCTTATCACACGCCATAATTCAGCCCTACTTCGTACAGTATAAGGCGGTGATGTGGTACTGTTAGCTGTTCGGACTTTTTCTTCAGCTGCGACATGGTACACAGATCTACGTAGGTAGCATCTCGACAATGCTAACTGACCAATTTTTGACAATCACACAACGATTCAACGGTGTTTTCTAGAATTAACCATCTAGAATTATAGAGTTTCGCGCACTCAGGTACAGTACAGTGCGGTGTTGAGTTTCTTCCGCGAGTTATGGCTATGATTGCTTCGACTCCATGATGATAAAACGCTAGGGTTCTTGCGATAGTGCAGTATCTTTCGACGGGTGTCTAATGTAGCAGAACCTGCATATTGCAGTATCCTTAGTCGTTGACAGATAAGAAGCATTTCATTGCACCCTAATTAAAAGTTGAGCCGCCTTCTCATACATTGGCTACAATACCCCTATAATGGTTCACGACTCTACTCTTATGTAGATATCCCCAATATTCTTTTACCTTGTTGATAGCATGTCGAAAGACTTTCATGGCATGCACTCCCGGAGCCAGCATGTGTAGATTATAAGAATGCCCATCCTCATATATTTGCACGCCACAAAATCTAGTCTTAGATCTAAAGCAATCCTCCCGAATACAGCCCATCATCTTCCCCTGAACTTTAACCCTACCGGCAGGCAAACTCTGACAAAGTCCTACTCACAACAATGGGAAGCCAAAGCCATCCTGGCCCTTGATCTCGACATGTTCTTCGTCCATAACAAGCGAGAACTGCAGTGCGCAATTTACTGTACACTCACATAATGTAACCCCCAAGTTTATGCTCAACCTCCACGTTGCAACCCCCATGTCTCCATACCTGTAGTGTATACGTAGTATGCGAGCATTGTAGCACACCTGGGAGCTTGTTCTCGTGGCTGTTTCAACTACCTAGCCATGCACCACTGCCTGCTATAGCGTCTCAGCTACGTGAGTCGGCACGTTCCTCCAACAGTTGTCAATAGATTCATTCATCTCTACATGAATTAGAAGCAGATATTCATTCCCGATAATGGCCAATCTAGACAACAGTAATTGGTCGTATAAGGAAAGTTAGCAGCTGCTTCTTTGGATGCATTATAGAGTAGCAACCGTTGGGGTTATGGTGGGGTTTCTTAGACATGCTAGTGAGTATACACGATCTTGCGCTTTTCGTAATTGAGAGGATGTGTTGTTCGCATCTGCAAATTACGAAGAAATTTTACGTTCAGTGCTATATTTGGTTGCGATTCTACTAGACGAATACTTCTTCTAGAACGGAGAGCGGACCCATTTGCTTAATTCTATATAGCTTTATCCGCCCACATGTGCCCGGGTACTCAAAAGGGATGTAGTCAAGCCAACATACATAATGGAGGTACCGTGACCGTGAAGATTACTGTGCATATTACTGAGTACTAGGACATTGCTATTATTTCTGATCCTACCTCGATAGTCAATTGATTATGGTAGGTATGATTGAATCACCTATAAGATATGCGACTTACACTACATATGCCATGGTAATGCATAACTAGATGCTACTCCAACAAAGCTAATAATTCTGTATGACATTCATCGTGTGCTTCTGCCTTACCAAACTATTATTGCTCCTAGAGGACTTTCTTGTCAGACGGTTTATGTTAGCGGGTCTCTAGTTGAAGATCACTATACTTGTCGCTCTATTCCAACTTTCTGACAACCCGACCCGAAGAAGCAAAACGCTCAGGTCTCTAGGTAGGGCACATCCCATGGCCATAATAACTATTGGCGGCTATAATAGGCTATTCCTGCGCCTGCATGTTATTGGCACAGCATCAGAGTAGTAATCAAGAGTACATAGTCAGATTCGCCATATGGTAGCGCCAATCTGAGGCAAACTGTGCGCAAAATCAGGCATGCCTCTGTTTATCTATTGAGGATATGTTAGCTGGTCAATTATTATTTCACGCAAGGGTCTTACACATTAGACACGAGTTGAAGATGATCGTGCACAATATCATATGCACCTTTGAGGGCGTTGATTCTCTGCCTAGTAACCCAAGATACATTGACGGTTGCCATCAAGATGTATGTGCCACTGTAGGGGTTCAGTCGTGTCAACAGAAGGGTTCCCCAAAGGACTTGCGGACTTGGCATCACGGAGTCTTACGCTTAATATAGTTACCACTGTGAGTCATGAGTTGCCGTCTAGGACCTTACATACCTACCTACATAGACCCTCACCACGCCTCGAACCCCCGCTCTGTATAGATCATCAAGCGTTTATATCAACAAGTATCTTTACCTGGTTTTCTTTATCTGAGATGAGCCTTTTGATACCATCCTCGACAACATTATTGAATTTGATTTTTGCTGTGATCATGCCGTTTGGTTTGATAGCCCCTTAAACGACGTTAGTAGCTAACCACAGAAAAGCGATCATGGGCTCTTTTACCTGTTCTTAAATTCTCGATGACAGCTTCGAAGTCCTCTCTTTTATATCCGAGAACAGACCTGAAGGTGCACTCCTTCCACGTCACCCAATTCGGGTTGAAGGGAATTTCCTTTTCCCAGATAGCGACGTTGACCACGCTTCCCTTAGCCTTGACACATGTACAAGCGCTCTTGATACTATGACAACATAAGATAAATCACCCTGATGAGACATGCATTGAACTTGAACTCACCTGGCAGGAACCCCAGCGCAGTCGAAAGCCACATCAACACCTATCCCGTTGCTAATAGCTAGCACTGCCTTCGTGACGTCTTCATTCACAGGATTGACAACTTGTGTCGCGCCAAACTGCCTCGCGAAATTTTGGCGAGAAGCGGCAACCTCCGAGACAACAATCTTCTCGACGCCCTTCGCTTTCAGACAGAGGACCATGGCTAGGCCGATTGGGCCACCTCCGATGACCAAAACGATAGATGCAGGGTTAATCTCCGGAGCTGCAGAAAGTGCGTGCCAGGCTACGGAGAGAGGCTCGACAAGCGCGCCGGTCTCGAGTTCAAGGCCTTCAGGGAGAGCGAACACATGAGTCGCGTTGACACAGATGGCTTGACTCAAACCTCCACCTCCCCCGCTAAGGCCGACGAAGCCGCCGGTATGGCAAACGTTCTCAGCGCCATGCTTACACGCTGCACAATGCCCACAGAAGAGAGTAGGCTGGACGGCACATGCTTGGCCGACCTCGAAGCCTGTGACTCCAGGCCCAATTTCCGTTATGACGCCGGAGAACTCGTGGCCGAGGGTGACGGGGATAGTCTCGCCGGTGATAGGATGATGATTGACGGGGCAGAAATTCGGCCCACCGAGATATTCATGTAGATCTGTTCCACACAGACCCACGAAGGCGGGAGCTATCTGAGAACTAATTGAGCAAAGAGCGGATCATAACTCTCGACTTGCCGACTTACCTTGACCTGACCTGGGCGGACACTTGGTTCGGGAATTTGCTCAATGCGAATGTCTTCCTTGCCATAGTATCTTGCAGCCTTCATAGTGGCGATGTCAGAGTCCAAATCCGAGGGATACACACCAGCGACCGGTCAATACTTGAAGCGTTGGTCTTGAAAAGGTGAGAGGATTATTGTTCGTCAAATCTCTATTCTGAGCGATTGGGACTCATTGAGTATTACTTATGTATTACGCAGATGGCTTGAGGTGCCGAGGTGCCAATCTGGATTTGTGATGGCGGCTAGGGAACCAATCGAGGGTCACACACATTGTAATATCACGCAACCATGGCTTGTCCTTTATTACTGTCACCTCATTCATTCATCGCCTGCTCCACCAGCCAATCCATACTGTAGTCGCAGACGATAACCCCACGTTCCCCAGATACTGAATGCGGGGGAATAGCTGTAGGGTTCTAAATCCCCGCGCGCGGACCCGATCATTGGAGCGGAGCCGCTCGGTGGCACTGGCCCGCGTTTCTCCTTTGAGCCCTGATGCCCAGATGTAAAGCAGCAGGCCACGCTAGAATTTGGAGAAACAAGAGGGGGATCTGGCATGTGGCACCTTCAAAGTTGTAGGAGAGCGTTTGAGGCGCTCAATTGCTGAGCTGATTAAGGAGGGTAGTGAGTGGTTAAGGTCAGACCTGGTCACGCACAAACTGAGGCGAATTCTGATTTCAAAAATTGAGGTTTGCTAGACCTGTCTCCAGGGACCATAGGCTATACCCAGAAGGATCTGCTGCTGCAGCGCGAAGATAATCGAGCCTGAGAAATGAGAACCGAGATTTCCACATTTGCCTACTGATGTCTTGGTGTGTACTAGTTGAACGGCCGGTCGCCGCCACCACGCACCGTCCCGATAACCTGAGCTGAACAAACAACCTGGACAGATATGTTTGTACACTGCAAGCATACTGTTGAGCAGATTGAGGGAGTCCTCATCAAGTGCCCCAGTAAGTCTGGGCCACTACATTGGACCTTGTATGAGAATAAAAGTGACCTCGCTCAATTCCTCGCTTGAAGTAACCAAGAACAGTCTTAAAGTCACGCTTGAAGTGGTTGTTATGTTTGTTAAAGCCCTCATTCAACAGTTTCTAGTTGTCGAGCCCCTAGGTCACGACTGACATTGGCTCCGCAAATCTGCTATCCAAGATTGCCAAGACTGCCTATGCTGTTTTATTCCTTTGATACAGCTTTATCGATAAGAATAACCTAGGCTACGTAAATGGATTTCGCCCAAAGAGACCTAATTATCGACTACGTCCTTTGCCTTGCTTGCCTTAATTTCCAGCTACTAGGCGAACTGAATGAGTGGGATGAAAGGGTTTCTTGCTGCTTCAAATTAAGACATGGAAAGTTTCTCAGAGCTCTCAACACGGACCCCCCCTGGATATCGGGCAGCTCGATTACCAATGCTTTTCACGTCATTGGACACAGCAGAGCATCCCTGTGATCAATGTTAGTCGCGTTGAACTGTATGACTGGACGAGCCCGTGAACTTACCAGCTGTGATGCATGTACCAACTGTTGTATACTGCTTAGCCGAATCGATCTTGAATGAGGGACACACGAAAGCAACATACCTATCCCGATTCCTCCCGTCACGACGCCCTGAATCAGGGGTCCGACCCATTCAATCTTGGCCTTCTCGGTGGTATTCAAGTTGGATTGGGTCTCTCTCCTGAGTTTTTTCAGATCCGACCTCATCCTTTCCAGCTCTTCATACAAAACCCGGTCGCGTCGCTTGGCTTTCATTAATTCATCATGCTGCTGCCGATTGACATGCTGAAGCTCAGCTAGCTGTCGGTGGCCTTGTCTAGCTAGTTCGCTGAATGCTTCTCTTTCGTATGCGAGAGCATTCTCTGCAGCTACTAGTCTTCTTGTGTTCACCTGGTTTTCTTGTACCTCCCTCTTGCTTCCGTTCATCTCTTCTTCTTGTCTGCAGAGGCTGAGATTACGATACTCGAGTTCTTTGAGACGGCACTCTTCCTCCTTTTCTTTTAGTGTATCTCTCCACTTTTTTTGCATCATGGAGACTTGTTCAATGAACCGTTGTTCTTGCTTCTTGTGAATCTCAAGTAAAGACAATCTCATGGCATCTAGAGCCTGGTTGTTTTCGGCGAGCATCTTTCGAATCTCTGAATCTCGGCTTCTTAGCAAAGTATCAGCTGTTCTATGCCCCTGTGGATCAAATCTCTCTCCAGAAACCCTTAGAGTTTCTAACTCGCTTGTAAATGAACTCTGGTGCCGCTTTATGTCTTCTTCGAGGACTTTCCCCGCCGAACTCTCTTTTAGGATCAAGTTGAGATTTACCATCTCATGTTGGATTTGTAACGTGACCTTCGTATCCTTCCATGAGTCTACCATCATGGTAAGAATTTCCTTCGCAGATGAACATCTCTGTGATGGTCTTTGGTACCGGTTATGATTGACAACCTGTGAACCTCTTTCCAGCATGTCAAAGAGGTGAGTGTCTCGAAGTTCTCTTTCTCTGCTGCACTGTTTGGCGTATTCAGCATCACAATGATTAGAGGACCACATAGTGGTAACAATTGCAACGTTCTCGAATGCATCTTCCCCACAAAGAGCTTTCATCATCTCTAGACTACGTCTGGTTGAAGATCCAATTCTCGTATCGGAGATCCGATGAAGATACAGAACGCCATTAATTGACACATTGTTGGCGTATGATACTGAAAGATAATGTGCCACTGCCGTGAGAATCTGGACGTCTTCTCGATTCGTATCCTTGGCATCTCAATTAGCGAGAGTCGCTAGATAGAACTTTATAGATGAGCAGGAATTTGGTAAAGAGGATCAACATTTACATCAAATCCAGGGGTGTCGATGAGATAAACATCGCGATCGTGCAGCTCAGCACGAAATATCGCCACGGAGTTGGTGCCAGTCCGACAGTTAGTCTCATCTTTCTCATATCTGTTTTAATTTGCTGGGCTCTCTCAACTCACAAGAAGCTAGGTCGTGTCCAACGCATACATCATTTCGCCCGGTGCAGTCAGCAATGAACGAGCTCTTTCCTGACCCTGTCACTCCTGCAACAGCTTCAAGTTAGTTCACAGGATGTTTTTCGACTACGCTCTCAAATGACTAACCCATGACGAGTAGAAACACTGAATCTGGCCTACGATGCAATTAGCAGATAAGAAATGCGTATCTGACCGGGGGCGTTGACTTGGGTCTTTGAGCTCCCAGAAACGCCAAAAAGTTCGCCATCTCAACTTCGAGGAGATTTGACATTTCAACAGTACAATTACCAAAAGGATACTAGGACTATTTCGGTGTACACTCGAATAAGCTTGAACCGGGTCTATGAACGTTGCTGTCTGCTCAGAGAGCTGGCCTAGTAATGATGTTTACCAATGCACGGTATCAGCGTCGCCCCTCCCCGCATGATTCTTTATACCTACCTAGTCAGCAAAAAGCAAAATCCACAATTTGCGGCAAGTGGCTAACCCCTCTCGACCATAAGAGCCGCTGATTGGAGGGATGAGGCGTCAGATAATCTCTAACACAGCCTCAGGAGCCGGGCTTCTAGAAACCTATGGCATGTTTTCACCTAGAGGCAGTATTAGGACTTCAACTTGACAATCTATCTACGCACATATGCCTTCAGGCTAAGACTTATTCCTGGCTTCGCTCTTCTCTGGTTGCTAAAGGAAGATGTCATCGGAACTGTCAACAGCGTTTTCTAATGGGGATATTCCTGGGTGAGTGAACTATCTGATCGGGCCACCCCCACTCGTTGCGTCAATTCTTACAGCCGTAGTGCAAATGACATAGTGATTGCTGTGATGGGCATGACGGGCTCGGGGAAAAGTTCCCTGGTCGCTCTTTGCACTGATGAACAGGTGGGAATTGGTCACGATCTGCATGCTTGTAGGTCCTAGCTAACCCCGAATCCGTTCCCCAGAGTTGAAGGTCATGATCTAATCAAATGCTGGTTGTAGGCACACAAGACGTACGAACCTATTCCTTTCGTCACCCAAAACTAAGGTCCGGTCGGATTCACCTCGTTGATACCCCAGGCTTCGACGATACAAACAGAAGTGATACTGAGATCCTCCGAATTCTAGCTGCATGGCTAACGAGAACTTACTCCAACGGTGTCCAACTGTCCGGGATTCTATACTTGCACAGAATTAACCAACCACGAATGCAAGGCTCCGCATTGAAGAATATCTCGCTATTTAGATCTCTTTGCGGCAATGATGCTTTGAAGAAAGTTGTCCTGGTCACGACAATGTGGGACATAACAGAAAAAGATATTGCGGAAAGTCGAGAGAAGCAGCTCAAAGATACGACGAAATATTGGGGTGGGATGGTCGCTAAAGTAAGACGCGCTTAAGTCTATCTCTCACTGGGATATCCATTTAAAAGATTTGTAGGGAAGCCAAGTCATCCGTCACGATAATACACAAAATTCAGCGCTCGCACTGTTCAACGCCTTCATGAAAGAGGATGAAAAAATCACTTTGCAGATTCAGAGTGAGATGGTGGATGGCCATCAGCCGCTACAAGGAACGGATGCAGGCAATGATATAAAAGAGATGCTAGCCGAACAGCATGAGAAGTTCAAGAGAGAACGTCAAGATCTCGAGATTGAGTTCAGAGAAGCTCTCAGGAAAAAGGACGAAGAACTCGCCGACGCATTGGAAGAGCTAAAGTGCGAGAATCAGAAAGCTTTACAACAGGTTTGTAGTATCTTCGGTTTAGTCATACTCTGGAAAGTGCCCATCTTTTACCCATCTGGCGACAACTATGCAGCCAATAATACATTTCTTTCCACGTGATACTTCTATCCTTAATCTAGCTACTAATACTATTTCATAGGTACTTGACAGCCAACAACGGCTACAAGTAACAGTACAACAACTACAGGAATCAGAAGCTTCAAAGTTAAAAGGGCGATCGAAGAATACACAGCACCCCTATTTTCCGGATGATCGGCTTCTTTCGTCTATCAGTAGTGCAGCCGCGCCGTCTCCGACACAACCGCTTAAAGCCTGGGTGAAAATACTGTACAGCAAAGACATTCAAACACAATCTGATGATTCTTTGCACTTATATTATTTTGATATATCCCCAGATGAAACATGTATGGGAATCATGTGTACAGATGATGATATTTCTATGAAATTTGGAGCGCTTATCTCGATAGCAACAGGTATAGAAATTCTGCGGTATTCTTTCAAGGGGGGACACCGCGGGCTGAGACCACTATATTCTTTGGAGGGGGGTCACCGCAGTCTGGGACCAATAACCTTCTCATCTGACGGGCAGACGATGGCTATGCGAACCAATAGAGGGTTTCACAAATGGCACAGACTCTCCTCGTACCTAGAAGAATGGCGAGAAGCTACTGAGTTTTTGGGCTACAATGAAGAGGCGCGTGTCTCTTTCTCTACTAACCTCGAGCTAATTGCTCAGCAGAGGCGTGATTCAATCCGCCTGGTCTTGGGATCTTCAATGTCTGTTCTGATGGAGAGAGTTGTGCACTTTGACTTTGAGACCCATCATGGACCCATTTTTGGGAAGAAAGATGAAACACTGATATCCTGGTCTCATGAACGTCTTCTGTTTTGGGACATACAAAGAAGTGGACAAAGTTGGAAAGTAGTAGATTATCCTGACCACTACTTGCCGGGGTTATGGTGTTGCACCGCATCAGGCAACTCTCTATGGCTGGCGGCTACAAATATACCAGAGGAGGGCAAGGTGGAAACATCAATCTTTCGACTGTCGGGCCAGTGTCCAGAATTCGTCACTAAAATCGACACTAGCTTGAGAGGTGGTTCTGCAAATAACCTCTCCATGTCATTTGACGGGGCCTACATCTTATTTACAAACTCACGGGAGGCTACTATCTTTAATGTCATGACCGGCAAGCCAGTGTGGAGTGTAGAGATCGGTCAGGACACAGAGATGAAATTTTTTCCGTCGAGCAATCGCCTCCTGAGCTACTCGGCTGAAGGGGAGTCGTATAGCGTTAGCGAACTGGTCTTTGAATAAGCAGGGTCAAATCCATAATCGTTATGTATTAATGTATAAGATCCAGGTGACAATTTTCCTAATACCCGGCCGACTCATCGCTTATCATGGTCGACGAAGCACCCAAGTTAGAATTGCACGCGCGTTTCCAATTTCTAGGGGTGAATTTATCTACAATAGACTTGAATGATGACTGGTATTTATGAATTTAATGTCAGTGGAAGATGCTACCTTGATCAGTATCTCGGTTAGATGTGCAGATCTTACCAGCGAGCAGAGACTTGCGTCCCCGTCAAAGTGCTTCCCTTCCGCTCGGCATCCAGGGACCGTCATGATGCGGTCATTATATCTGACCCTTACGAAGTATTCGTCAAGTTCGTGTATCTCGTCCGTCGTGGGTTCCTTGACATGTAGTCGTCTGATGGCTCGCGGTTCGCCTGTGTCTGCCCGATTGGTGATTGGATTCACGCTAGTAGTAGCATCTCTCCATATAGACTGCTTTTCATCTTCTTTCATGCTCGGGGAAGGCGTTCGTCGCTTGCGAAACAGCTCCAAGGTGATGTGGCTGGTAAAAGGCGGCCATTTCTCGTTACTATCAAGACAGCCAAGGCTTGCTAGCACTATGCCGATCGTGCGATCGTGACAACCTAATAGAGATAGCCTGGGTGGTGCTCTTGATTGCAAGACAGGGTCTCGCACGTCGTATCTTCGATTCCACTCTACTTGGTCAAGCATTTTCAGGACCATGTCTCCCATTAACTGACCTACACCAAGCATTCGTAGTTCGCGAGAAACACCATAGCCGCGAAACATCTGGTCGACTACTATTTGGTCGATAACTCTGCGCACTCGTTCGTCGTAAAATTCGTCGGGGAGCCGAGTCTCGGGCCCATGGGCAAGTGTTGCATTGATGGTGTCCATGATGGCGAACAATCTGGGCCGAGAGTCCACGGCCACGGCTTTGTTGCCAGGCATCCATTTACCCAGCTTTTCAGACAGGTACCTCATGTCGTCGCTTCCGTTCCACTTCTCTGCAGCTGCCTGAGAAAATGCTCTAGTAAGCTCTGCGAGTCTAGCACACGACTGGGTCCTGGGGAGTAGCGTTTCCTCCGCCCGCGAGCGCATGGCAATATCCCAAGGAGCCGAGGTTCGGTTCGTACCCAAAGGGTAAAGGCCATGTAAGACCTGCTGCACCGACTCGATGACCCGCGGCACCTCCGTTGTCCGAATATAGAGCATTTCGGCATCTGGTAGATGTTTTGGCAACTTCTGAACGTTAATTGGGTCACCATTGCGCGGCAGGGTCATGCTAGGACGTTACCAAGCTTAGTTGATCGACGTAGAGCCGACGCAACGACTTGCCGAAGGCGAGGGAGGTTTCCCGTCCTCTGTCAGTGAGCTCTCCGGGCATACTATAGAATGCTATTAGGAGATGCGCCTCGGAATTTCGCCGGGATTTGGGTGAGCCCTACATACCAGATGCTGGTGGTCTCACCACCTGCGCCCTTTGCGGGAGTAGATCGCCCGTCCGGCCCAGATGTCTCTAGGCATCTCTTCCAAATCATAGATTCCCATCTGGAGCCATCCTGGGTAGCCATGACAACCTGGGTGAATCGCTGCGCCGCACTGCAATACGGCCAATCTGTGACAGTTAGCGACTAAGTGCCTAGCTGCTTCGGCTCTCCTCACTCACAGGGAGACAACCCAGTCTGAGAAGTCAGCGCAGCATGAAGGCATTAGGAGCCGCGCCGACTTACATTCTGAAAGCGAGCCGATATTGGGCTTCGCTCGCCATGACGGACGAACTAACTCCTCAAGGCGATTAGTGACCAGCGCCTGGCAACCGACGTATATTGTGAAGGGGACGAACAATCTGGACTTGCTCAATACTTAGCCCGCCTGGACAAGCTGGAGCTATCGGTGGGCTAGCGACGGACGTCATGGATGTCGGCGGTGAGGCAGTCAGGTTGGCGGTTTGATGAATTAGGTATCTGGTCGAGTGGGTAACGAACTGGGGAGAGTGAAGTTTTATACCTAGATGGCGCCTTGCTGGACCTTCATGACCCTGGCTGAATCGGTGGCTTCTGTTGGCGAATTGCATTGTCCCACTAGATACCTACAGATACCTATTAGGTGCCTAGGAGATAGATTAGGTAAGGTGGCTAGGTGGGATAGAATGGTCTCCAAATTCCCTGCCTCGCCTCGCCTATCCCACCTTTCTATTATCGGAAATCGCGACAATATTTATCATTGGCTCCCGCCTTTGCGTCTACCATGACCACCTCACGTTGATTACGGCTCGTTGACGAATTTCCCGAAGTCCGATTTCCATTATTTCCCATGCGAAAACAAGTGTTTACGGCTTGGCCACGAAGTCGGAGGAGATTCCGGCTTGCCACCCGGGCCGCGCTTGCGATAATGGTAATTCATCTAGCCGGCATCAAGGCAACGTTTCGGTAATCTATCTACCTACCTACCTACCTACCTACCTACCTGCCCAACCAAAGCTTGCCGTTAATCCACTTCGTGGACATTTACGGCTACGCCGCGGCAAACATACTGGTAGACCACCATGACCGTCGTGTTTGTGACAATATGAAGCACTTGATCGACATCTGCGGCTCAGCTACTAGGCAGACGCTCCGGGAAGCCCTCTGGTCGAGGCGTTGTAGCTACAACGCCTTGTTGGCATTGTGTTGAAGTCATTTACCTGTTGGTGCTTGTAATCAAGATACGGCCAACATACTGGTAGACCACCAGGGTCATGTTTATGACAATATGAGGCACTTGATCGACATCTGCGGCTCAGCTGCTAGGCAGACGCTCCGGTAGGTTTCGAGTCAGACTTGATCGCTACGACGATTTGCTGGCATTGCGTTAAAGCCATTTACCCGTTGGTGCTTGCAACCAAGCCACGGCCGATAATCCGGTAGACCACCAGGGCCGTGTTTACGACAATATAAAGCACCTGATCGGCACTTGCGGCTCAGCTATTAAGCGGATGTTCCGGGAGGCCCTCCGGTCGAGGTGTATAATTAGACTACCTACGCTCGCAGAGGTAGTATGCCAAGTTCAAAGTTCGTGTGAAAGACAATTAACAAGGTCACCACCTGCTCAGTCTCTTATCGTCTTCTGTATTCTGCTCTCCAATACAGTGACATTCCGGAGTGTTTAACTCAAGTTGTCAACTATTATCTTCGCAGAGTTCTACAACAGTCTCAGGCTTCCACAGCAATGTTTGCTACAATCCTCGTCCCCAATCAGCCCTCGACCGGCTTCCGTGAGAAACTGGGGCCCGCACTCGACAATCAAGTTGCAGCAGGCAGCATAGATCGTCTTCCCAGCATGTCCGAATGCGCGGTGCATCTCGAGCTACTTGATGCTATTGTACGCATTGAAGCGGAGGTCGCTGCATGGGGCAAGGAGAAGGGCCTTGCCGAGGGAGTAGCATGGAATGCGTATTGCTCCGCTGCTGCACAGAGATTTTTGAAGTGGTCTCACCTAGCCGAAACCCATAAGGGGAATACTCCGCCACTGGACGTCTTAATCGTCTGGCACGCCTACATGCTGAACACGGCCGCATATAGGCAATACGAGACCCAGGTACTAAAGGGTCGCATGGGTCTCAAGGGCATCAACTGGACTGCGGTGGTAAGTGGCTCTCTCCAATTGCATTTATATCACATCTATAACGCAGTCTCTAATATTGGCTTGTGGAAACAGCACCGTCGGATTGGTGAGGACAACAAATTTAACATATCTGCGGAGGAGGCGGCTGCCATGAGCCACCTCCCATTCCTAGTAGACCTTCTTGGTGCACTCAAGAATGAAGAGGTCAAGATTGACAGCACCAGCTCCTCTCCATCTACCAATTTCGACATGGTCGCCGCGGTGCAGCGGCAACTCAAATTTGCCCATAAGATGCACGATGCCAAATGGCTGCGTAGCCCGTTCGCTGTCCAGATCCTTGAGAGCGCTATCCGCCGCTACGAGATGTTCTTTACTCTCATTGCCGAACACCCAGGTATCTCCCTGTCGCCAACACCAGATATCGACATTGTCTGGCACACGCACCAGCTGTCGCCAAAGTGCTATGGCTTGTACTCAGCCATGAAGGCCAACGGGAAATTCATCAATCACAACGACAACGTGGGCAAGCCCGTCCTTGCCGGGGCATTCGATTCTGCAAAGAAGCTCTTTCGCGAGCGCTTCGGCAGTAATTACCAGGTCTGCTACTGTGAGCGCTGCATAGTCTCGCGTGCCCCTGGTGGTCATACCCACAATGACGAATCTTCAGACTGCAGTGGGGATTCTTGTATCCCCCAAACCTGTTCAAACAGCTGCAAAGCCGACTGCAGTGGCGATAGCTGCCAAAACGACATGAATGTGGCCATTGGCAGAGCCCTTGCTCCCAATGGCCATGGCCGCGGCGACGAGTCCTCTGACTGCAGTGGGGATTCCTGTATCCCCCAAACCTGTTCAAACAGCTGCAAAGCCGACTGCAGCGGCGACAGCTGCCAAAGCGAGAACATTTGAGGGCGCGCACGATACCCGCTCTGCGCTTTTCTATCTTGTGTTTGTTTATTTGGTGCCTTTGTTCACTGCTCATTTGTTTTTCTCTTAACGGGGCTTTCTCTGCTATCCGACGCAGTGGTTTTGATGTCTACGAAGACGAATCGATGAAGCTCACCGATGTGATATACTACGAAGTAAGAAAAAAAAAATTAACGCTTTTGTTGAGGCTAATCCCAGAATGAACCCCCCCTTTCCTTTGAACCTTTGGTTGAATCGGACTATCTAGATGTCTCATATCCCTCCGGCCCAGCTTGTGACTGAAGCCGAGCTCTCTTTATATGGTTTTCTTAGCCTAGGTAGTCAATCCACTCATTTTGCCCGTCATATTTGCAGCTGCACTTATTATACATCACTCGATAAACGATCGCTTTGCTTGGCATCTAGAGTGATCTCACGAAAAACTTACATTCAAATGCAAACTCAATCTATATACGAACGATATATTAATATATATAAGTGTTATTTGAAAATAGGATATTTCAGATTTCATAAAATGACCGATATATATTAGCTAGTTAATAATAAGGTATCAAACAATAACTAGAGCCTGTGTTCAGAGCGTTGGTGTTATGGTCTTGTCAACGAACAGAAACAGAAACCTCCCGATTGACCTTCGGGGCAATGGTTCCGATCTTAGATAGCTTGACCGCTTCGAACTGGTACCTAAAGCGCCCACTTAATCTGTAGAATGGAGGACTCGCTCACAGGAATTGCACCACTTGCAACAGTTCTCACAACAGACTTCCTCAGCGCGCGAGCAATGCCTCACGTTACCACTTCAAAATGGTAATTGAGCTTGACATAACATATCAACACTTTCTGACCCTCTGCCTCTTTCGACCTATAGCCTTGTCTCCTCGCGTTAATACAGCAGCAGTGTAGTTAGTGCACTTTTCTCTCTACCAATTTGACACCAAGATCTTACTCCGTATCCTACTCCGTACACCAACAACTCCAGCACATACGACATAGAATATGATGAAGCTTATAGCTAGGTACTCAGAGAACAAATTTCACTCAACGTAACGAATCGGCGCGATGGTCAAAATGTATGTTGATAGGCAATGTAGGCAGACGGCGTAAGGAACCCTGTTCGCGTCGCGTCGCGGTCGACCCTGGTACGCGATGCCTCCACCCACCAAGCCCAGATTAGCACTCCCGCCTTGATTGAATTATATTCGTGTATATCTAATCGTATACATGTAAGACCGCAGCGATTAATCAATTCTGATCACATGAATGAGTCCAAATTATGAAAATAGTTGCGGAGGTGTTGAGACCTTGCAGCACATGAGCTGCAAAGATCTTATGGTAATAACATCGGTTTGAATCGAAAATTTCCATCAGTTGGCAACCGCGCCGGGCACAAGTGGTGAGATGACCGAGTGGTTAAGGTGGTAGACTCAAGCTAAGTTCTTGCACTGCAAAGCAGTGTTGTATTCTACTGGAGCAATCCGCAGGGGTTCGAATCCCCTTCTCATCATCATTTTGGCATTTGGCCATTCTAATAAATTCTTTTTCTTTCGATTTTGGAAGTGTTTAACTAATCATCGCTTATAAGGTGATGTTTCGCGACTCTTCCTATCTGCTCTTTTGTCCTAATACATAAGGCGCAGTTGCTCTATACATGCCTGTATACTCCGTATATAGTGCCTGTTATAGTAAACCTTGTATGGAGGCTTGTCTCCCAGCCTTAGTCAATTACTGCGCTAAGATTACTATCATTATGACCATCATGGGTGTGTACTATTACTCGGCATATCGCGAACATACTCGCCGATTTGCCGCGAATATTCTAGCACAATCCATATCGCTAGGCGAAGCCCGCGTGCATAATCTACAGGTACAGGCGACGACGTGCCAAGGCCGCCCCAGAGACCTACGAATAATGAGATGAGCATGCTATGAAGATGCTGGTAAGCCAGCAGGAGGCTTGGATGGAACGTCAGCCGCAGAGAAACCCCTCCCCATCGGCAACTACTCCTCCGGTAGCCTGCTTGATGGCAATGCGTAAAAAGTCCTGACCCTAAGCCAGGCTAAATGACTCTTCTTTCGTAGACAAGTTTATGTTAATTAGTGGGAAAAAGTCATCTCAGTCGAAGCCATGCCTGACCTAGATCCAGCTCTGTACACAGTAGTATGGATTGCTCCTTTACCGATTGAGGCTGAGGTGGCGCTCCGTATGATGGATAATAGACACACAGGCCGATTTCCAATGAGCCGAGGCGACGACTATGTTTTCCGGGCCGGCGATATCAACGGGCACAACATAGTCGTTGCGACTCTTCCCGTTGGCCAGGAATACGGGACGGGCTCGGCGGCAGCTTTGGCGAGCCAGGCTAAGAAGTTCTTCCCTAATCTCTGGTTTGGGCTACTTGTGGGTGTTGCCGCGGGCCTTCCGAGCTGTAAGTAGTTCTTCGATCTTTCGTTCTCGTTTATACAGCAATTAGCCATTGTTTCAAGACGACCACGGATCGTGCCCAGAATAGCAATAACCAGTTGCGAATATTGTAGTATCTCGAGAGCCCCCCCGCGACATCCGACTTGGCGATATTCTGGTAGCGCTCCGCGAAGGCGATGTCGCGGCCTTAGTAGCATATGACTTAGGCAAAGAGATGACACACAATGGATTCGAGCTCCTGCGTCTTGGTCACGCCTTGGCCAATCCTGACCCCGTTGTCATGTCTGCTATTGGCAGTATCCAGCTTGACGTCAAGCTCAACAAGAGCGCACAGCTCTTCCTCCAATACTACGAGTCAATGAAGAATGAGGATAAAGACGGCACCTTTCTGGACCCTGGGCAGGAACACGACATGCTATACGAGACGGCGGACGACGGAACAGAGAAGCTCGTAACCCGACTGCCGCGCTCGGCCTCTCAGCGAACTAGAGTATGGTATGGCCCGATAGGGTCCGGGGACAAGCTTTTAAAGAATGCCAGCAAGAGAGATGATTTGAGGGACAAATACAATATCATCGGTCTTGAGATGGAGGCAGCGGGGACTATGAATCGCATCCCCGTCGGCGTCATCCGTGGCGTATGCGACTATGGGGATATGCACAAGAACAAGAGATGGCAGCCATATGCCGCCGCAATGGCCGCTGCATATGCTAAAGCTGTATTGAATGAAGTTCGGCCTCGGTCAACGCTGGCAGCTGGCGATGCGACGCGAACAGCCGAGGTGGGAGCTTCACGATCAGGCGAACACCTAGGGCAAGCAGGTGAAGCGGGAGGGATACGATCAGTCTTCAATGGCCCAATCAGTGGTCGGAACGTCTTTGCCGGAAACTCAATGACAGGAACAACAATGAACTTCTCATAAGTGACGAGGGAAATTTGATAAGACCGGCTTATATAGATCGATTAGAACTACCTACCGTATTGAAGATCAGGATCAAGGTACTACTACAACTACTATTACTATGAGAATAACCACCAAAACAAGCATTTTAAAAAACCCAGTATATTAACAATACCGTTGATTATATCTAACAGCTTTAAAGTAGTTATCGTAGTAGTTAATCTAGTGGCTTCTTTGGTGGTAGTGGTAGTTGTTATAGGAACCCACGCTACCCAAGTACGAGATAGGTGTCCACGGCAAGACGGGCCAAGCCGCTGTAGATTCAAGCGTTGGCGTTTATGAAATAGACGCCAGTCCTGCACTAGGTACTGTGTTCTAAGGTTATATTATGACCTCACAAAAAAGAAACTCATGATCCTTCACACTCCCTTATCATATCCTTGCTTGTGTGACAGTCGGTAGCAATGTTGAGTTTCTTGCGGAGATCGTAGATCCAATAGTAATGGTTTATGAACAGGATGGAAGTCTTTTGGGGAGGGAAAGCCCTGAAGCTCAAATATGTAGGAAGAAATGCTGACACCAACCGCCTCAACTCTGGGCTGTGCTGAAACTGTGCCGATAAGGCATACTGGTACGGAAGCAACCTCATTGGGCATATCTCGTCCAATTGAGTGAGCAGTATTTGGGCACGTGATGTGGCTGCGTAATCTATAATACGAATGCGGTTCAGAGGTGTGTTACTCCTCCTACATCCGAACCATCAGCACCCCCTTCTCACGTGTCAATCAACCAACAGATCGCTCACTAGTTGGTAATGTCTACCTTGTCGAATTCATTCGAAGGAATTGGGGGCCGAGACGTCTTCGCTGGAAACCACTTCTCTGGGCCGACTTCCATCGCAATCCATCAATCACAAGATGAAGAGTTACCAGATCATAGGAGATCCAAAAGACGCGGGATTGACACCGTACAGGATCAGCCTCAACCGTGTCCCCCGACAGTTTGCCGCTACATCCCGTTCCTGCGTAACGAAGGCCTAGTACCCCGAGATGCCCTGACGACCCAGCTCAATCAACTTCTTCCTAGTACGCCTGGATACCGAGCCGCCGCTCTCTGGGGCTTAGGTGGATCCGGGTCAGTCGTGATCTACTACTACTTCCGATCTAGCTGCTGACCGGTGCAGAAAAACACAGGTTGCCCTTAATTACGTTTATGAACGATATCGCGACCCTCTATGCTCCGTCTTTTGGGTACACGCCGACAGCGAGGCGTCTTTTACGCAAGACTACGAAACGATCGCGAGAAAGCTTAAACTTGGAAACCATCTCACTGGGAAAGACTTGCTTCATGCCGTTTGTGACAACATCGAGTGCAATCCAAACTGGGTTCTTGTGCTCGACGAGGTAGATAACTTGACCTTGTTTGGCGTGGGTCAACTGCAAGAAACCAATTCGTCCGAGTCTAGACCGAACTTTTATGATTTCATACCGAAATTGACCACATCTGGAACCGGGACAGTATTGTGGACGAGTCGGGATCAACACATTGCGGGGAGTCTCGTGCTAGCTCAACAAGCAATCCATGTCGTACAGATGACGGCTGAAGAAGGAATATCGCTGTTAAGCACTGTCCGGAACCAGAAAACTGAAGAAGACGAAATTGCCAACGTAAGAGAGCTACTATCCGAGCTAGACCACCTCCCATTGGCCATCTCCCAAGCAGCAGCATACATACGAAGAACGTCAACACCAGTTGGAGATTATCTTGCAGATATCCGGGGACGGGTGAAGAAGAGGTGGAAGATACTAGGCAGATCAGAATACGATCAACACCGACGGGAACATGGATCAAACAGTTTCCTGGAGACTTGGAGCATCTCGATCGAGTATTTACGAAGGGAGAATGGGCTGATTTACGATATTATGCACTGTTTGGCTTTTGTTGATAATCAGAACATCCCTTACGAGCTCATCAGTGAAATAGCCCGGATATCAACCCAGTTCAGCGGAGTCGAAGGAAACGATAAGGACAGCGAAGATTCTTCAGACGATGAGAGCAGTGAGCATAGTTCAGACGAACTCGATGTTAGAGACGCCATTGCCCGGCTCTGCGAATTTGAATTTCTCAAAATTCGGCCTTCTCTCCCTGGGGTTCGAGTAAGGGTCTACGACATGCACAAGCTAGTCCAGGAAGCTGCCCGATATCTCCTGAAAAGGAAAAAAGACCGGGCCAAAGATGAAGCCTACTTTGCAAAGACGGCGTTTAAGATCACGGACAATCTTTTTCCGGTCTACCGAAGTGATGATTGGGACCGATGCGAGCAGTATCAGGCACATGCACAACAGGCTGGCATGTGGGCAGAGCTGCATGATGGTCAACTGGAAGTGGTATCATTGTTGAAAAGAGTGAGCGACTATTTAGTAACACGAGGCAGAGATAGAGAGGCAGAGGTGATACTCAACAAGGCTCTCATTCTCTGTCAAAAGACACTAGGAGACAGACATGAGCGAACATTACTGGCCATGATACAACTCGGCCATCTGCAAACTAGGCATGAGAATCTTGCAATTGTTGAAAAGCTCTTCTTGTGTGCAAGACAAAGGGGCGAGGAGGCCCTAGGTGCAAACCATCATATCACACTGGTGGCCATAATCTTTCATGCTGATGCCTTTATACTCTCCGTGTACAAGGAGAAATGGCAGGCGGCTGAGGTGATGCTGCAACACATCTTAACCGTGGTAGGGGCGAGTTTTGACATAGAGAATCCAACGACAGTCGAAAACATGTTCCGCCTTGCTAAAGCCATAATAGATAAAGAGAAGCATGGAGACACTGTCAATATTTGGCGGACACGATGTGGCCCTGTACTGCACACTATTCAACTAACAGGCAAAGCACTTCTGGTTCAAAAGAAATACAAAGAGGCTGAAGATATATTTCAGCCGCTACTAGCTCTATGCCAAGAAATGCTGGGCATGGTGCACTCTTTTTCATCAAGTGTTGTACGTGGCCTTGGTATGGCACTTTCGGGTCAAAAGAAGTTCAAGGAGGCTGAAGAACTATACTCGATACACCTGACTGTATCCGAAGAAGCGTTCGGCGGGAAGGATCGGCGTACAATGAATGCTAGGTACAACCTTGGTCTGGTGCTTGACCAGCAAGAAAAGTTCAAAGAGGCCGAAGACATGTTCCGACAGGTGGTAGGACTGCTAACAGAAGCACTAGGCAGAAACCACCCCCATACACTCGAAAGCGTGAGAGTACTTGCTTGTGTGCTTTGGAAGCAAAGGAAATACAAAGAGGCCGAAGATATGTTCCGACAGGTGGTAGGACTGCAAACAGAAGTACTCGGCAGAAACCATCCCGATACACTCCAAAGCGTAAAAGAACTTGCTTGGGTGCTTTGGAAGCAAGGGAAATATGAAGAGGCTGAAGAATTAGCCCGGGATTATCCACAGCAAGATCAAAGAGACTCATGTTAGAGAGTGACATTGATTGCCACCCTTGATTAGGCTGTCAGTCGTATATCGTTACAGAACTATTGCTATGAGACAATGAAGGCTGATATGGCTACGGTGATGCAATCAAGTTGTGATAAGTGCAAATGAGTAATAGGCTAGTGGTTTATGACTGAGAAATACTGATTTGACTATGATGATATGTGTACAAGGTTAGTATTACCCTTGTTAAACACGTACGTAGAGAGGGGCCCCGTTGGTAAAGAGCAGGATGCAGGCAATGACAGCAGCAGTTGGTGAAAGAGCAGTTGCGATTGGTAATGCTGTCACCCTGTGAGCGAAGGCCACGGCTCATGACCTTTCTCTATGTCTTCCAAAGTGAAATGTGATTGCATAACCTCGCTTCTTCGAATCACTCTAGATACTGTTCGGAACGACTCCGCTTCTCCAACAGTCAGAGGATTTACACTAACCACGTACCATTTATACACAAGAATTATATACCTCATGACACATCATATAATCCATATTCCTCAAAGAAAGCTTGCATAACATTCTCTCCATTACTCTTGTTCATACTCTTCGGATGCCTATATCCGTTCATAAGTTCGCCTCCGCGCCGTACATACTATAAGTCGAAAACATCTACATTAATATGCCTCAGGTTGTTTCTCATCACCCACATCCAAATGGTGAGCATGAGCCTCAGATTTCTCATCTCCGTCCGCAGTAGTACCTGACCCGACAGCCGTCGACGTAGTAGCACTCCCATCACGATGAGGAGCAGACACTTTGACATTCCCAAGCTCAATATCCCGCGCCAGCTGATCCAATCTACTCGTCTTCTTATGTGTCTTCCACGCAGGTCGTCCAGAGTCAAATACTTCGTCCATTTCCTCCAGTGTGTAGCCCTTGGTTTCGGGCGCCATAAGACTCATGTGAATAAACGCAGCACCGTTGAACGCCGCGAAGATCATGTACATCTTCCAGTTGATGGACCACAGTAGTGGTGGGACGGCGAAGGCGAGAATCATGTTCCAGAACCAGTTGGATGCCGTGGACAGCGAGACGGCTTTGGCGCGGACCTTGCTAGGGAAAATCTCAGCAGGGTATGTCCATGATGTCGGACCCCATGTGGTGGCGAACGTGGCGACGAAGAGATAGGAGGCTGCTACGATCCCCTTTGACACGGCAGGCTTGTCTTTGACTATCCAGGTTATGTCCTTAGATCCTGTGCCATCGTTGGGCTGACCGTACACTGCTTGAAGCGCACCTTCACGAAGCATGTTAATATCGCAATTGACACATGATCAGTATGCAATGAAACTCACCTGAAGTGAACAAGAAAATCATCATAAAAAATGCACCAATAATCAAAGCAGGTCGTCGACCGAACTTGTCAAGATACAAGATAGCCGGCAGAGTCAACACAACATTGATAACATATTGAATCGACGCCGTCGTGAGCGGCGATGCGATCTGCGCGCCCTCCATGATATACACGATGTAGTACATCATGATGTTCATCCCACACAACTGAATCCAGCGCATCAGTCATTCGTCACAATTGAATGCCTTCTTTTTTCGCGACATTCCTTTAGGGATATTAATACTCACCTGCGACCACATCTGAATACTCATTCCAAGAATAACACGTCTAAAAATACGCGGCTGGACAAGCGACTTGAAGCTCGAAGAAGCCTCTTCCCGCTCAAACCGCAATGCCTCTTCAATCTCCTTATATTCCGCCAAGACCTTCGGATGACCCCCATCGCCGCCCCCATGCAGCGCAGCCAGGACGCGAATAGCTTCTTCCCAGCGGTCCTTAGACGCCAGCCAGCGCGGGCTGTATGGGAAGAAGAAGAGACCGACGAAGAGTATGACAGCGGGAATCATTTGGATGCCCCAAGGAATGCGAAAAGCGGCGGCGGGTTGCAATGGGTCCTCGGCGCCGCCTCCGACCTGCGCCGCACCGTACTGGATAAAATATTGGATTAGGATTCCCCATGTAATGGCCCATTGCTGAAGCGAGACGACGCGGCCGCGAATCTCCTTGGGAGCGATCTCGGATTGGTATACGGGGACTATAGAAGAGGCGATGCCGACGCAGAGACCGGAGATGGCGCGTCCGGCGCAGAGCATCCCAACATTCTGGGCTGCGCATTGGATTCTGGGGCCGCGAACCGTCAGTGGCTACCGCTCAAAGAATATTCCCAACCCATCGCACCACATAAAATTATGAAGTTCAAGAGAAATTTCCATGCGTGGTGAAAGTGGCGGCTTACATAGACCCGATGATCCAGAGCACGCACGAGACCTGTAGCGCGACTTTGCGGGAATATCGGTCGGCGATGAAAGAGCTTACGAGCGAGCCTGGACACCATATCTATTAGTCGCCCAGAATCCAAATCCAAGGTCGGCGCCATCCCATACAGCACTTCAAGCACTCTTTTACTCACCTACCAGCGACCCAGCGGGCATTGAGGCCGTGATACCTCCCTGTCGGTATGAGACGGGATTGTCGAAGTAATTCTTATACGCTTCGGTGCCCAGGACACCGCTCATAGAGCTGATGTCGAAGCCGAATAGGCCGCCACCTAGTAAGACAAGTGATCAGTCTCAGCCGTCTTCCTTCACTATTCAACTTTCGTCCTTTCTCTTTACTTTCGTCAATCTAGGCGCTGTAGCGCGGGTATTCTACGGTGAAAGCTCCCTATCGGCAAATCTTCGAGCGCGCAGAGTAGAATGGGCACTTACCGATGGCGGCAAAGCCACAGATGAAGTAGACATTACTAGCCTGATACATTGCGATGAGCGAAGACCAATTAGTTCGTAAATAATATCTGAAGTCAAAAGAATCAATCAAGTAATCTTCGGCAGCCGATCAGGTTGACTAGCAACCAATTTCAAGCTCCCTAGATCACTCGAGTCTTAAACCAGAAGACAAGGGTGAAGGACGAGAAATTAAACCGTGTAAAAAACAAGAATTTCAAAAGAGAAGACAAGCTTGGTAGGTTATGCACGAGGGCTATATACGAAATAGCCCACATCGCAGGGAAAAGCTCACGCACGTCGACACGCAAATCATCTATCCGCATTGTCCTGTACACATGCGCTCATCCCGACCCGACACATGCAGCACAGCAACGCAACACACCCGGCGGGAGGAGAAAAAGGAAAGCCAGCCGGCCGAAAGTGAGCAAACACTGTGTCACGAAGATCAGGTTATTCCCTGCCTGCCTCCATCAATCAATCACCAATTCAAACCTACCTATATACACCAAACCACTACTACGTATGAACACCAAGAGGGAGGTCAGAGAAAGAGGGGGAGGCACGTCAGAACCGCCGTCCTCCCCTCCACCTCGTATAGTGCAGTGGTAGCAGCGATGTGCAGGACGAAGAATCCAATCCAGCCCTTGCTTCTCGCCAGCAAGTTACGCCACGGGAGGGTAGCACAACAGACGGCCGTATGCATGTGGCGGCGGAGATTGTTTCTCTGTGTGCAAGACACATATAGTATGCCATGTGGACAGGAGTCAAGTAAAGTAAGGAAGAAAAGGTGTACTACTGCGGTCGGTTTCGGGAGGAGAAAAAGAAGAGGTGATTCAGATTGATCAACGTAGGTAGGTATACGAACGCGGATAGACAGCTGGGGCGCTGAATGAGGTGTGAAGGTATATATCTCTTGCCTTGATATAGATAGTATATGCCGCTATCGTGATCATCTGGGTGAGAAGGCTGAGGATCTCATTAAGCGTACACTAGTCCCAGCACTGTCGAGATAGTGCACATACCTACATCATCACAGTTTGCTGGGTTACCGGTAGACATGGCGACACAGATGTAGTGTAGGCAGGGCATGCATACATTAGGTACATAGAGAATACCGCAGCGCGCCACGATCCCAGAACATAGATATTGTGATTGTTCAGCCTCACACAGACGAATGCAGCAATATCCTTAACGCCCTTGGCCGTACTAGGATATTCACTTCTCCAGCGGTGTATATGCCAGACACGACGACATCTCAGCGCAGGTATGAATCACGTACTTCACCTTTATCAACCCCTCCAGGGCTCAAGATTAGAAGCAGCAAGAGCAAGAACAGTCCAATCCCATCGTTGCATCGCGCCAAAGCACTCAATCACCGACAATCGCGATGGTGGGATTCACAGAGCCAGGATCATATCATGCACGACAAAACACGGCGTCTCGATCCCGCCACCATCAGAAGATCAACATTGGTGGCAAGGGCTTCTCTGCAATCCAAGATGAGCAAAAACGTCCTGTTAAAAAGGAAAGAACCTGCATACTATCAGCACCACACAGCCCGTAGAGGAAGAGTATAAGATTAAAAACAGTTTGCTATACAACCAGGCTGCGAACAGCAAACGAGTGCGTAACCCGAGACCACGTAGTCCTGGTAGTATATATCATACCAATATCCTTGGTATCAAGAATCCAGCAACTAATCCGCTCGTAGAAGACGTTATTCAATATTCAATGCTCCCCACCGTCTGCACGGCATCAGACAGAGTAGTTGTCTGATACCCCAAATACGAGAGTAGTAGATGGACAGATAGCAAGCTTGTGTCACTCACCATCTACTAGCCCGACTCGATGGTTTGGGACACGCTCTGTAACGTGACCTCAATCGTCTTGACTGACTGGCTGGACGCCATACCAACCACTTGATACCTACCACAGCCAGAAGCTTGAATGATCAAGCAGGCTCGGCAGGTAGGCGCAGCCAGTATATAAAAGCCCCCCTTCACTGTCCCATCTCGGCGCAATACCGGTATGCAATGCAGAATACTTCCCAAACACACACGCATATACCACTCTACGAAAAGCCTTCCAGCGCAGCGCAGCGAATCAATCCAACCCGGGAACAAGACCACGAGATCGAAATAAAACCGGGATCATCCACACTTCGTTAGGTCTCGCCAATAACAGCCTTCTTCCCCGCACTTCCAGCTTGACTGGCTGGCCTATAGTAAGTGGCGCGCAGCTAGCGAAAGGGTTTATTTCCATCCTGTCGGCCCATCTTATCATGATAGGAAGATAGAACAAGTATGGTCAGGCAGGCTGGCGGTAACGGCGCCGTTCGTTGTGTTTTTCCTAAGACATGCGCTAAGTACCGTTGACTACTCGAGGAGCGAAGAGTCAAATGAGAATTGATATATATGCGCAGTAAAAGACAATAAAAGCGTTCAGTTCCGGCATTCGCGACAATCGATACTAATCGCATTAGGAGATAGTAGGCAATCAACCCTTGATACCCTGCGATGTCGGAGTCTAAAACACCTGTAGCCGAGAGAAGTCATGCTCACCAAGTAGTTTGTGCTAATATACTTTGCGCTTACCAGTATGAAGATGGCAGCCACCATGCAAACAAAAGTATAACCATGTCCCCAATTGCAGCATGAGTAAAAGACCCACCATTCATCAAGCGACGAACGTAGATTTCCTCTCCGGTGCCAGACACGCAGTCAAGCAACCGGTGAGAAAATGGGGGGTGCCAAGCACCCAGTTCAGTTTCTCAAGAGGCGAGAGCAAGCAGTCAAATTCATGACGTCCGCAAATCAAGTAATCTCGCCTTGAAATTGTAAACCTCACTGCCTGTGACATATTAGCAAGCAGTTTCTACCCTGCGCTGTGTAATACAGCGTTGATAGTCTCTGCGCCCTAAACCAAAGATTTATATAAGATGATCGGTCACAACATAGGTAGTTATGACATGAGACGAGGTGAATATAAAAGGAAGAGCCATGAAGATAAAAGGCCAATCGTATTCTCTCCCCTGCCACTTGGCTATGGATCTGCACCAGTTGGATGGATGTCAGTGATTGATGGCGAGGGGGTATCAAGAGATAAGATAGAGTGGGGACAACGACACTGTGAACGTCGAGCCCGACACCCATTGTACTATGCTACATATCGCCATAACTTAGGCTCAAACAGTGAAAATATGGAATCAACAAAGAAGGGTATCTCAATGTATGTTAGTTTGAAAAACACCTGGATCCGCGATTCGATCGTCTTTTCGGTATCTGTCCGAACCTCATATATTATATATCCCCCCCGGTCTTCGTTCTTTGTACTCCTGTCGCCCTTAACGCCGTATCGTCGTCTCGTGCCCTTTATCATGCATGTTGGATTGATAAATGTCAAATCCAGTATTTTCTTGGATGGAATCGGTTGTCTGTCCTGGGCAAGACGCCTAATGATCTCATGTGTGCGTGTGAAACTAGAATTAGTAGTCGAGTGTTACCACTGACTGCGCTTGGTGCTGTTTTTGGACTCCGCCAAGTCTTCTTCGCGTATCTCCCCCAGCTCTAGCTTTCGCAGCCAGTTCCGCTGATCCTCGAAGTGAGAATAGTTTCCGGCAAAGACTGGATATAACAATGTATCCTTGATAGGATCTGACGTGGCTGAATGGCCCTCTTGGGAGAACTCGAACATCCTCTTTTGGATAGCTTCGTATGCCTTTGCAAAACAGTCTTTGATCGCGAAATAATTTGAGGAGCCACCCGCGATATCATTCTCAGGGTTATTAGGGTCAATTATTGAAAGCCTATCGAGGCTACGGTAGACTAGGGTGCTCGCCTTGGCCTAGATACTGACATCAGCACATTAACATGATAATTACCTTAAAAAGCTCACCTTGTTGATAATTCCAGGCGGGTTCATACGGATCGCGACGGTCTGATATTGGAAGAGGAAGCCATAGTACTTCAAGAATTCCATAAGGAGCTGGCCTAGGTGGTCGTCCGTCATTGAACCGCTCTGAATTTGAGGCATATTCTGTAGTACATGGACTACCATGCATATAACGGTGAAACCACCGATCCCACCATTGACAGGCTCATTGAGGCCGCGCATAAGCAGGAAGTGCTTGATGACTGAGACCAAGGGAGGCATGGCGGGGTACTGCTTCTTCCACTCACGAAAGGTGTCAATGGCTTTGAAGCCATCTAGTTTCTCGAATGAGATATCCACCTTCAGACCGGTTAACTTATCAGTGTACTTGACAAGAGGTACCTTTGCCCTAGAAATGACCTCGACCGCATTCTGAAAAGCAACCCTGTGAAACTCAAGGTGAGATTTCATATGGAAGAGAAATTTCTTCTTGTCATATAGAGGATATTTTCCATCAATGAAATCTTGAGAACAGATGGCGATATCCATGTCGGCAGTAGGCAAGTAAAGACCAGACATGAATGAGCCGAAAGGCAAGATCCTCGCAATTCGCCATTTCTTCTGAACAATAGATTCAAGCTTTGATATCAGTCGTTGGCGGAGCTTCTCTTCGAAATCACGGGGACTGACGTAGGCGTAGAAGTCCTTGATCTCGTGGTGTAACCTAGGACGATTAGGATTGGACAGACATGATTGGGTCAGGTAAACCTACCGGGTGCCCATGTCAAGTACAGCGGAATGATCGCTAACAGCCCAAGGACATGGGTTTTGGCCAGGTTCGGGTCGCCAAACAGGCACAATCGAACCAGACGGCATCTTGTTTCCCTTTTTCACATTCTGCAAGGTATGTGGTGGTTTAATTTCATCGTCAATGTTGCGTTTGCGACTTCCTAGAGAGGCAGAGGCGGTTAAGTCCGCAGGCGCAGGAGGTTTTTGGTCGTGTTTAGTAAAGTTAGAAGATGGGGAAGGAGCTTGCGAGGGGGGCACCTTCTCTTGACGTTGAGAGGAAAGCTGCGAGGCAACGGGTGGTGGCTTAGGTGGGAGTGTTGATGCTGCGGGTGCACTGCGAGGCCCCGTAGGAGCGTCAGGCCGTTGATTTTCTAACGCGCCGTTCAATTGCTGATCTGCAGTATCGTCATCGGAGAAGTCGCATGAAATAAAGTCGGCTGCTTCGGTCGACACAGCCGTCTTTTTCGCTTCAGCCTCGACGCGTGCCTTGCGGATTAGCTGCACAACGTCCTTCTTACGAGTGGTTTCGGGGGGTGGTAGGGCTGTGTAAGGGTCTGGGTTAGACCATTTCGGTGCATCGGATGCCGTGTCTCGGGTAGTGGCGGGTGCATCTGTGCGTGTCCGTTTGGCAGGACGATCTGCCGCGTTCGAGTCCGAGTCGCCGTTGTCCGAGATATCCATGTCAACCTCGTCACTATCGGAGAGCTCATCGATATCTCGGTACGTCGGGCGGACAGCCGTGTCGCCTAGCATGAGTTCACCTTGGTCATCGAATCGTTTGGAGAGCAGTAAGCGATCGGCGGCTTTCTCCTTCTCGCGACGCTGGTAAGGGCCGGTACGACGCGGCTGGTTTCGGTTGCGACGGGAGTCATTATAGCGAGGCGCGTAGGAATCGGGACCTCTGTCGTCGCGACTGTAATCAGCCCATATTAGCTAGTATTCTCGATTGAATAGAACAGTCCATAACGTACCGTGGATAATAGGGCGCCCCATTAGTTGTGATGCCAGCCGGGGCGTCTTGGCGGAAGGTGAATTCGGAACTCGGTGGGCGGTACTCGTCGCGAGAGTTGCGATAATCGCGGGAATCTCGCGAGTCTCTCGAATCTCTGTAGGGCCCGCGGTGTTGGCGTAGGTCGGAATAAGGACCACGAAATCTGTGGCCATCGTTTCGATCGCGAGGGTAGTAGCTGTCACGGCCATCGCGACCATCTCTATCTCGACTATCGCGTCTATCCCACTGTTGATAAGACGGCGGAGGAGGAGGGGGGGGAGGAGGGAGATTAGAGGGCGGCGGCGGCGGTGGATATGGATCGTATCGATCATAGCCTGGAGGTGGAGGATGCCGATGTAAGGGAGGAGGTGGCGGAGGAGGGCCGGCAGATGAAGAATAGCGATCATCCCTATTATACATGGCGTATGATGTAACACGGCGACAGCGGGCGCGACACTAGACAGTTTGCTATCTACCAAGGGATTGAGAGTCAAGATGAGACGAACTTGAGACGAAGTTGGATCCAATTACTGTCACACAGGATGGCGGGGACCAAGACCAAAGAAATCAGAGCGCGCCAACCAAAAATGCTGGATGGAAGAAAATGTGATGTGTCAGTTGGATTGGCCGGATTTTGTGCTGGGTTCGGTCGCGCTGTGGAAAATAAAATGGGAGCGACCGAGCGACCGCCGGCACGCCGCAGGTACCACCGTACCACCTGCCACCCATTCCTAAGATTTGGATAGGCATGTACGCTAATCCTGAATGGAAATTATATAAGCACCTACTTACGTCACCGTTTGGATGAGTGAGGTGAGATGAGATGAGGTGAGATAAGTATGATGAGATAAGGGTATGCAGATGATCACAAGCAGTTTCTGGTAAGCCATGAGAGACTACAAACCTGTACCATCACACAATGATTGTGCTCAAATGGTACCTTCATCAAAGTATCAGACTTCAGGGATAGGATACACCGGGCAATAGGGGTAAGCGAAGAGAGACACTTCTGATCTTGTAGCCATAGAGACAGCTGAAAGGGCTTCATATTCCGCGAACGCGTAAGGGATGCGTCATGGGCAACGGCGCCCTCAGCAACTGTCCACGATGCATGGGGAGAAACGGCTCTCTAGCAACAACGACACCTCCTTCTGAAAATCCATTTAAAACACAGAGGACGTTATAGAACCGACCGAACAACCCAGCTTCTCTTCTCTCCATCCACGAGTCTTACTTCCTGCATCTCAATCCTCAGACCCCAAAGCCCAAGACACTATCTTGGTTACACCTGAGAAGCTCATCATGACAGTGCAATCCCAACTGGAGATGGGGAAACAGCAAATAGCTTCGTCTTAGCTATCATGTCTCAGCATATCACTCCTAGCTTTCAGTCACCTCCAGCAATAGGGCAACAACAACTCGCCACTCTATCCGACACCAGCTCGGACACCTATCCTCTGTGAGTTGATTCTAGGAGCCACCATGACGCTAGTATCCAAGAGCCATTCGACAAACCATAACCGTGATCCGCGAGACACTATTTCCTGCCCTGTCTGCCACGGAGAAGAACATGATAGATGCAACAATTCACGCTGTGCTTGCAGCTTGGGCAGTAGCATTCCGCAAAACCATCCGGGAGCTTCTTGTGCGCGCAGGGCAAGATCTCGTGGTGGAAGCCAGTCAACGAGGTGAATCGATCAAGCAGGGAATTCTAGACACAGCCCGGTTGGCGATTCACACTTTTAAAATACGTGACCCGAACCCCCAGGTCCAGTCAGCTTCCACATCACCACCGCCGCCGCTGGAAAGACCTCAGAGTCCAAGGGTTCCACGTGTTCCGAGAGTCTCGAGGTCTTATCAGCCTCGCAGCGGCCCGGGTAATTATAGTTGTACGAGGTCTTCTCACAATACGCCTAATCGAGGGGCACCTACGGTAATCCCTTCCACGCCTGCGAGATCGGATAGACAGCGCGGCAGACCAGCCAGTGAAAAGCCTCAGAGACTAGGGCAACACAATGCCACTGATTCCTCTATGCCGCCACCCCAATTCAAGATAAAGCGCGAGATCCCTTGAGACAACGCGATCATTTAACCGGCGGGTGGAATGCTGCGCGAATCACATTGTCTTGATGGTTACTAATCAGTGACTAGCGACGATGTCATTCGGTGTTGATAGAGTACATCATTCGCTATTTAGAGCTGTCAATGGAGTAATATATGAATACATAAGTCGGATAATTTGTGGTCCAAAGGGAAGTCTATCTGGCCGATACCTGCTGATATCCAGACATTCGTCTGAGTGGTTGATATTCTGGCATGTTGGGGTTGAGTAGCCGAGGTGCAGGATAGCGCCTGTATAGGTCCTTATTATCTTGTAAAGGTGATAGATAGCGGTAGACATGTTCTCCTAAATGCAACAGTCAATTGCATCATCTCAAGCTTCTTGAGACAAAAAGACTTCGTGATCAATTTGATATTCACTAGACGTAATGACCCTTACAACATGGCACTGTGAATCATTATACAATATTAGACCATCGTATCATTTCACTTCCATCGCCCAGATGCGATTATAGCTCATCGTGTTTCTTTCCCGACGCCGCTTTCGCAGATGATTTATCGCTAGTGTCGCTATCACCAGTCAGCACAAGCAGAGCACCAACAATCAACCAACCCCCTCAGCAAGTAACTAGAATCAAACGCTCAACACATATCAAAGAAGGCAAACTCACCGGAAAAGCGGCCCATACCCAGTGCCCTCACCCCTCACAACATCAACCTGCTCAGCATCCGCATAAAAGCACCGTCCTTCAGCCCCAAAGAACGTCCCCGTGAGCACGGGCTCCGGGCGTTCCAACGCCTTCGCTCGAATCCTCTCGGCGCTCTTCAAAAAGCTCTCCACGAGCTCGGGATACTTCTCATACGTGAGTTTCCCATCGCGCTTGACGAACTTTCCGTCGACGAGGACATGTTCGATATCGCCGACGTTCGCATGCAGGATGACGGCCGCGACGGGATCCGCCCAGCCGAGAAGACTTGGGGAACGTCCGTTGAAGATGACGAGGTCGGCTTTGGCGCCCGGGCGGATCACGCCTAGATCTGGGCGTCGGAGCGCGAGCCCGCCTTGGCGGGTTGCGAGGAGGAAGGCTTGGTTTACGGACACTAGGGAGGTTAGTGTTGCTCATGCATCGCTTTTGCCATGTCCTTCTCATCATATCCTATCTAAGCCGGGACGGGAGATAGCCCGGCTGGGAGGCAAGGCCAGAAAATGAAGGGAGGGGGAAGGAAACGAAGAGAGAAAGCTGCTCACTAGGATTCTTAGCAGGAATATGCCAATGATCCAGCACCTCATCGAACAACCTCGACCTCGTGCGCTGCAGCCACAGCCGCGCCTGCGTGATGATATCCGTCGAGAACGCAAGATGCGTGTCGACGCCGAGGGCAGCCTGCTCATGGATATGATGCGAGTAAGTATGTCCGTGGCCGCAGTGCATTTCCGACTCGGGGGTGATGGAGAGGAATTGGTTGGTTGAGCGCAAGAGGTCTGCCGACGCCGCTGTTATGCCCACGCCGTGCGAGAACACGACGGCCGTGGATGTGTTCAGGACCCCGAAGGAGTGGACTAGTGCTGGGGAGCTGTCGACTATGGGATTGTCCGCCTATCAGCCATTTTCACTCCGTCTCTTGGGGAAAGGGAGGAAGAGGATTGTTGAGAGGATGAATGAGAAGCTTACTTGGCCAGGCACCACCAAGCCAATGGATCGTCAAGACGGGTGGTTTCGCGTCTCTATGAAATCCAATCAGCCGAAGGAACAGCGAAAGAAACCATGCTCAGAGCATGAGATCGATCCGTCGACATACTTAATCAATTTAGCCAAAGCCAGCGTATTCTCCGGTACGCCAATATCCCAGCCATCATATGCAATACCAAGCGTGACCAGATCATTCGGAAAAGACCTCCTATTCCACCTCTTCCAGTCCTTGATCTGGTCCGCAAACGGGTAATTCGGCGTGGGGTCAATCGCGGGGGCCCAGATGACGCGCGCACCGCTCTCAATTGACGCTTCGAGCCCAGCTTCGGCTCGATCTGTCGACCACATGCTATGAGCGTGGTCCAGCGTTGTCGTCACACCGGCATTGATAGCTTCGAGGAGTCCAGTGAGTTGGCCGTCGTATACATCCTCAGCAGTGAAGAGGTGGTTAGCAGCAGGGCTGGACCAGGTCAGGAAGTAGTCTGCCAGCGTCGTGTTCGAACCGAGCGTCTTGAACGCCGTCTGCCATCCATGGCGATGTGTGTCGATGAAACCCGGGGTGATAATCTTATGGGTGCAGTCCACGACCTCGGTGTCAGCAGGTATATCCTCCGGGCTAGCTTCATCGTAGAGGCCGGCGATGCGATCATCAGTAACGAGCAATGCGCCGTCGCGTATGACGCTCAGAGACTTGCTGTCTTCATCAAAGGCAATGATAGTACCGCCTGAAAGCAGCGTTGAAGCAGACAGTGCCGCGCCGGAATAACCGGCAAGAGAAGCGAGCAATGTAGAACGCATTTTAACGGTTCACATGAGATGCTCACCGCCAGACTCAAGACAGAAGTCAATGATGAAGAAAGACAATGAACGATTCTTATACGAATCTCACCCGGCGATTATTCTACGTCCGCGTCGCAAAGCATCTGCTGTGCGACAACCAATTTCGAAACCCCCTGCTCTCTGCTCACCACGCCCAGCACAGCAGCGATTGTTCATCATCACTAATGACGTCCGCTTCGGAGTTTAGCCCTCGCACGCGTAACACGAGCCGTGAGCGAAGGTGAGGGGCGCCCGCCGGAGCCGCGACGCAGACGGATGCACGTGCGGGACCTATCAGAGCGGGCCAATCCGCCCAGGAAACCGTTTTTTGTTTCCCCCATTCTTCTTGATCCGTTGCTCCAAAAATGCGCTGATGCACTGTAACGCCGGTGGGCTGATGGAGCATACTTGCCGGTGAACGTGCTCTCTTGCCGACTGGGAGATGGGTTCGCCGGCAATTATTCACTAGATCATCGGTACCTGGCTTGGAAGAGACATTGGTAATCTAGATCTAGATCCTCACATGTTCCTCGCATGTTATTCTATGCCGGGGAGCAGACTGTTCATCTACAAGTTACGGGAGGGCTTCATTTCTTCTCTCTTCTCCATGAGGGGTAGCGGCAGGAGGAAAGCTGCATCTGAAAGGAAGTGTCATTTCTGCTTTTTTGCACTTGTATGCATCGAGACGAATCGAGGCCAATCCTTGCTAGTATAAGCCTGCCAGGCTTTTATACCAAAAAGAACATCTATCTATGGCCTATGATTTGTAAACGATAGGCTACCGGTACGAATATAGGCCACACAACGCATCAATATTGCACTTTTCCCCCATGTCCTTTATGCGCTATCTAGGATATCCTGGTGTCAGTCAAGGACATTAGAGACAGGTTAGCGTATTGCAAGTTAAATCGAACTACCTAGCAAGCTGTGTTAAATCCGGAGAGACAAGAGCGGTTTGTTACCCGCAATTGGCCGGTTCTTAAATCCGACTGTAAAGGAGAGCACAACTTCGACGAGTCCATGCACGAAACACTAGTTAGAGGGTTTCAACCCGTGAAACTAAAATGATCACATAAGCATGTACACAGGTGAAGCAACTGCATCTAAGTTGCCATTCAAACTAGCAAGACTCTGTCTCAATTGGAAATAGACAATTGGTGCGCCCTGTACCCTTCTAGGTATTTCCCTGTGCTTTACTCCCAAGATGAAAGCGCCCTTGTTCGTCAACAGCCACTCTCTCCAAGTAAATCGCGTATCTGTGTGCACTCCCTCGCTCGTTCTTGAAGAAGATCAGCGATTGCCCAGTAACCGTACAACCCAGCTATTTCTATCGCACCATCATAGCCGGATTCCCCTCGCTGATAACTTAATACTCCCAGATCAAGTAGAAACTTGGTCATATCCAACCGCCCACCCTGTACAGCACAATCTAAAACACTAATTCTATCTATACGGGGACCTGGGGCATTGATATCGGCGCCGTTATCGAGTAATATCTTTGCTAGTTCAATGTCACCAGTCTCTGCTGCAGCTTGCAAAGCAGTACATCCGTTATCATCAGCAGCGGGTGCATTCACATCAGCACCGCTGTCCATAAGAAATCCGACTAATAAAATCTTAGTTTTCCGGTCTTCGCCCTGTCCATAAGGCAGGTTACAAGCAGCTTGGAGAGCTGTCATACCTCCCCAGCCTTTCCCGGGGAGGTTGACATCTGCGCCATTCCCGATAAGACTCCGAACTAGCTCAAACTTGCCGGTCATGGATGCCGCCTGAAGAGGTGTGCACTGGATACATAAATGTTTTCTTGCTCGGCGAGAGTAGGCATTGATATTAACCCCTCTGCTAATAACCATATGAATTAAGTCTAACGATGCACCGCTTCTTATCAAAACAGCAAGAACGCCGCTGTGAGCGATCGGAATGTCACTGGCAAGAAGAATATTGAAAATCCGTAGCCCACAGTTCAAGTTCTCAGAAGAAGAATGGCTGCAATCTAAATGGTCGTCAAAGCACGGCTCGAATAGACAAGGCTGAGACGGCGACTGGTTGTGAACTCCGCCTTGAGCCATAAGAAGATAAGTAATTATGTCGAGGATATCTGAGAGATGTTTTCCTGTTGTGATAGCGTGCAGCAAAAGGCTATTAGGCTGGGAGTTGCCCGGCTCAGGTCGCAGGGAAGCACCTCGGCCCACCAAATGCTTGAGCATTGGAGCGACAGGTCCCCTCTCTAGATTTGGTAATAAGTTGTACGACGTATAGCGGTCAAAATATGGCGAACTGAGATTCAGAAATGTGAGCTCACAGGGCCTCCACGCTTCAAATAAGCCACCAACCACAGTGGTGTGCGTATCGTTAAGAAGAAACCCTGCATTAATATCGACTCCAGTCTTTAGCAGCCAATCTATTGCCTCGTAGTTGTTGAGAACAGCAGCCATATAGAGAGCTGGAGTGCCATAGGTTTTGAAATCAGCGTTGTGGCTAGCAAGAAGCTCCAGCAGCTGGGTCCCCTGACACTTGACTGCAAACATCATGACATTCGAATCAATGGTTGTTTCTTTCCGAATGAAATGGTCGAGGATGTCGATAATCTCTGAGGTGATGGTGTGGTCTTTTATTATACCCAGAAATCTTGCTAGAAGAAGGGACGACCCAAAGTCTTGCGGAAGGGGTCTGAAGTCAACATCACGCTTCACAAGCGCGTGTGCAATTTTGAGATCAAACCTCGCAACAAATTGCTCGACAAGGATGATTTGAAGTAATCCATGAAGGTCTGACTGTCTAGAGCACATCGTGTCGAGGTATCGGACAAGATAATCGCTTCCTTCTTCTGCTGCAAGGTATAACCCAGTGCGAGTAAGGCGCGTAGCATTTCGATCCCTATGGCAAGCAAAGTGGTAAAAGACTTCCTTGTGCCAGTTATATGTTATATCAAGAACCGTAGGTAGTAGACATAGCGGAACTTTTAGATGTCCGTAGAGCTTTCCTAGTCCAACCTCAAAACCCTGTAGAAGTGGCTGTTTGTACGAGGTAGGTGTTGGTTCTCTGAACAGCGGCGCAATAGCATCAATATCGCATCCGAATTCAATCAATATCTCAAACCCACGTTGCACTGTCTGCATCTCGAGACGCAATGGCATGTATCTGCTGATGCATCCAAGCACAGGCGGGGAGCGGAAGTCCCCGTGTCGTAGTTCGCGTACCACCCCAAAAAACAAAAATGTGACTTCATTTTTAGGGCACTCGAAAGTATGCACATGCATTCCATTCTCTCTTGTTGGACATGAATATGGGGTTGTATCGCAACTATAGCCCTGACCATGTTGCAGTGGACAATTCCGGGCTACGTGCGCTATCAGCAGTCGTGCGCAATCGATGTGCCCTGCGGAAATCGCACAAAGAACTGCAATCACATAACGCGAATGGCCCCAAGTCTGGGCCGAAAATGAGTAGCTGATATATTTTTGAGCTGCATATTTATCAATCTCCAGTAGAAGGCGGCATGCGCTGGGACAGTTCATCATTACGGCATGGAGGATAAGATTCTGCGCTGATGCGACAAGCCAATCCGGATAATCATGCGCAGCAGCTTCCACCAGCATTTGAAAGTCATCTCTCCGGTCGCGTAGAAATAGGTAGTCCAGTACTTCATGGAAGACAACGTGGACACTGCGAGATGTACTCGCTAGGAGTGAGTAGAGTACATTCGTAGGAAAACACGCGAAAAGATTATCGAAACAGCGAATCTTTTCCGAATCGGTAAATAACTGATTTGAAATCATGTAAACGATATTCGACAGATAACTAAGTGCATTGCTGAGTTCTTGTCCTGGAGATTCGCGGATAACTGGGTTGGGACCGGAGCTAATATTAGGGTGCATCAAATGTGAATAGAACGGAAAATCTGAGAGATTATTATAGGCTGTAGAGGAAACAATGCGTGCTTTCTCAAACAAGCATATAAAGACAAGAATATCAGCTCAGGCTACTGAGAAAAGGAAAACTGGTGTCGATATGGGACATCTTAAACATACTAGGTAGTTCCAGTCTGTAGATATACGAAGGTGTATGCTGAAGCAGGATGCTATGAAAATCTGAAATCTCACAAGATACACTCATTTCATGTATGAGATCAGACCTCTTAATCGTCGTATCTAGTGGCGAAAGTGCGGTCTGTTGTAGTGCGACCGATGGAGTTTGCGATGAGAAAGTGTCCCGAGAGGAATTGTCCCGACGTCGACATATTACAGGAAGTGGCGGTGATTGTCTTCCTGGGGAAGGCGTCCGTACCGCCACATCTCGAGGGAGTTGTTTATTATGGCCTGTTTAATAGCAGGTTGGTTCTTAGTAATGACTTGTTAGGAATTGGGAACCGAGATACCCTACCATGATCAATTGGTCTAGCCCCTGAGCGTCTGATTTCCTTCCAAACAGTGGCGGAAGATATCTTCGTTCCGCAAAGATATACCGCGCTAGCCTTTTCTCCTCTTTTTTGGAGTTCCTGATAAACAGCAGGCCAATCTGCCTTCTTCAATTTCTTGCGAAGACCAATTAGGCGAAGCTTTGATTCGTAGGTCGACAAGCTACGAGCGTCAGTATGCAGCCGCTATAGTGTGATCAGAGCAACCTACGGCGTGATAGGAAACTCATAGTCCCTTTCCATTATCGTTTTTATGTCAACAAGCCTTTTTCTCTCTACCTGATACAGTTGGCGTAGTACCGGCTTGTGTCGTTCCCATATATCACCTCTCCGCTCCCCGGTTGGCTGTATAGAAGAAGCCATTTACGCTGTGCGTAGCCTGAGAAAAGGACGCAATGCGATGATAAAGGGATGATTATAGATTGATAAAATTGACAAAATGAGCGTTAAGGATAATTGAAATAAAAAAAGACTCAATGAGGCCGAGGAGAAGGGGCGCGAATCATCTTATATGAAAGGTGCTGCGAGTAGCCTCTGAGGCTTTGGTCGAAAATCCCAACGATATGATAGCTGCCTATCATTGGACATCATGACCTGGTCTCCGGTCCAGAGCCTGCCTAGGTACATGCTGCATGTCAATATACTACCCGATACTACCTGTAGCATCCAAATACTCCGTGAAAAAAGCTTAGGAAGGGTGTTGGCAAGGATATTGGGCCAATCGCCTGGACGAGAAACTTGGGCTGCCGGGGTGCTGGACAATTCCTGCTGACCTGATTTTGGACAGACGTCTCAGCCCCCACGACATAGATGCATGGTTAAGCATTTTGTGCTATGCTTGGCGATCCAATACCAGCCCTAGTGTCTAGATATATCAAGAGTGTTTCGACCGGTTTTGGCGGCGAGCATAGGTAGGGCATAGCCCTCGAGGCCGAAGGAGATTAAGGCAATCGGCGCGCTCTCCAAAGCCCTCCCAAAACCTTATTCCTGGTCGAGATTAGGCGATCGCGACCTGTTGAGAACTCAATTGTACACTGCTCGTGGCATGTTCTAGGCCTCCATCGGTGAGGCCATCTTTCACATGTGAAGTGCAACATGAAGTTGTGAATAGCGTAGACAAGATGAGATGCAACGGGTCGGATGAAGATGGGATAGCGAAAGTTGGAACGGCCAAGATACCTACCAGGCAGGCGAGAGCAGGCACTGATGCATACACTGTGTGTTTACAGTGCAAATACAGTACAGGTTTCACCCGCCCTGGTTCAACCTCAAATGGCCTCCAGTTCATCTAGAAGAGGGCGAAGTTGATCTCAGTTGAGCTAGACCTCTCAAAACCTGCCTTGAAATATCTTAAACCCGCGCATTAAAGGCTAGTTTCTGCTGCGCCAACCTCTGTAGGCACTAAGATCTCCTGTTGCACATGGTGATATCGACAACAAATTCCGTCGTGTAATAGGCCTTTGCCGAGAATATTATATCTTAACCCATCTATTACTCTCAAACCATTAGATCTTAGAACTTTTCTGTATCCCTTTCACCGGTGAATTCGCAATTTCCCTCAACTTTTCCTTCTGAACCTTGCCGCTCCCAGTTACCGGGAAACTCTCCAAGCTGCCCCCTTTGCCAACCCAGAAAACGTGAACTGGGGCTTTGTGATATGCCAGTTCTCGTCTCACCCAGGCCCGAATCTCCTCAGGTTCGATCTTCGCTGCCCCTTGACGAGACTCGAGGAATGCGCCTACGGTCTCTCCGTACTTCGCGTCCTTGACTCCGATGACCGCTGCGCTAGCAATGGCGGGATGTTGCATTAGACGTTCCTCGATTTCTAGCGGGTAGATGTTTTCGCCCCCTGGTGATTCATTGCGTGATTAGCTGTACTCTGCGATATTCGAGGGATGAGAAATGAAGTGAGCGCGCACCTCTAATGATAATGTCCTTGATCCGCCCCGTGATCGCGCAATACCCATCCTCATCCAGCAGCCCTTCGTCGCCAGAGTGCATCCACAAGACGCCCGACTGATCGCGCTTCATCGCCTTGGCCGTCTGCTCCTTGTCCTTCCAGTATCCCTTCTGAAGCAAATACCCAGCAAAGCAGACCTCGCCTCTCTGGCCAATCGGCACAATTTGCCCTTCCGCATCGACTATCTTAGCCGACGTATGCGGCAGCACCTGGCCAACGGTCGTCAGCTGTTTCTCTACAGAGTCAGATCGTCTCGTTATGAACGCGACAGGCGAAGTCTCCGTCATTCCTGGTCGTCGTCAGCAAATACCGAGATCTCCTATATCAGACCCAGAGGACAGCTGATTACTGACCATATAGGACTACAAAATCCTTCACCTTGAGCTTTTTCTGGATATCCTCCATAAGCGGTCTCGGCACGGACGCTCCGCCCGAGATACCAGTCTTCACCCCTGAGAAGTCCCATCCAGGCTTCAGATGCTGTAGAAACGCAACCCACATAGTCGGGACTCCGAACAGTGCTGTGCAGTGCTCGCGCTGGACACTATGTATCACGGCCAAGGGGTCGAAGAACTGCCTAGGAAATACGACGGCTGCTCCATGAGTGAGGGTCGCGAAGAGCCCTATTCCAAGGCCTGATAAATGATACATTGGCATTGGACAACTTAACACATCACTTGCGCCCAACCCCATTATACGTCCGGTAATGCGGCCATTGTTGATTAAACCGCTTTCAATTTCACAATTGTCAGCACTCTGTCTTCTTCTCTTGAAGATGAGTAGGTACTCACTGATGTGTTAGCATGACGGCTTTCGGGTTTCCCGTCGTCCCACTTGTAAACTGTAAATTCAGAACATCGTGCGGATTGACCTTCTGCTCAGCAGCCCGCAAAGCCCCCTCACTAATCCGAGCAGAACCTCGTAGGAATTGTTGATAATGCGTGCATCGAGCTTTAGTCCCATGACCGTCTTCATCCAGTAGGACAATCGTCTGTAGCGTCGGCAAATCCGTCGCATCATGTACACACTTGAAATACGCGCTGTCATCGCCCCTCCCCATGTCCGTCGACAGGAAAAGAACCTTGCACTCTGCCACATCGTTAATCACAAGCCACGAAAGTTTCAAGATGTGAGGTTCGCACCGGTATGTTTGAGCGCCTTGTGAAGCTCAGACGGGGTATACGTCGCATTGTAAACGACCAATATCGCGCCGATTCTCCCAGCAGCGAAGAGCAGAGCACAGTACTCTAGCCTATTGCCTGCAAAAATGCCCACGCGATCCCCTTTAGACACACCCGCTGCCATCAACGCCCTAGCAAGAGCGTTGCTGTTCTCTTCTAATTGGCCATATGTCCACCGCGTCAGCGCCTTGGGGTACGGGCCGATTATCGCTGGGCGATCTCTATAGAGGCGTGCTTGATTTTTGATGAGATGTCCGATGTCAAGCTCCTCGAGCGGTATATCCCGCCGGCCGTGAACTATGGAGAGGCCATCTTGGCCGGAGCGTTTGGTCGCCGGATTCAATTCAGAAGCCATGGTTCGCAGCGATTGAGAGTCCTCGGAGTAGCAAAATGTGGGAAGACAACCAGAAAGAGGTGAACTCGTATGCGGGGTGTCGCATTCGATCTCAGCCACCAACCGGCCGCTTTCTCTACCTATACAGCAGCAGATCTGCATGTAAATACTAACGCCACAAATAACAATCACTAAACTTTGGGGTTGCAGTGATTATCGTTTATGTCGGACGGAAATGGGATGTCAAGGGCGTCTTATGATCAACACACGTACAAGGATGAGAATGACTTCCCTCACGCTATCGCGCACGAACAGATCTGCGAGATGAGCCATAAATACGGCGTATTTTATGCTCCTCTACTGGGGCATGTGCAGGTATAGGTAACCTCTTACTTTCAAGCTATTCACAGTACAGCAAGCTGCCAAGCTCCATATGGTATGACTGAGGTCAATTGCTTATATACAAGTGGACTTGTGCCCCTAACCTCCGAGGTCCACCGATACGTCTCATTCCAGCGGCGCGGATATAGCCTCATTTTAGATGAGCCTGAAACATCTCCGGTTCGTCGCCACCGGCTTGCGTGATATAAATATATGGTATGTTCAGCGCAGAGAAATGTTAACAAGTTCATCGGCATCGGTAACAACACCCGATGCATCGGCGACGACGATAGTAAAACCAGCTCGTAATTTGCCGATGGTAAAGAGGTTCTCGAATGGAGATTGGCCTAACTCCACAGATGAACAAGGCGTTGGAACGACATCTTGTGATAGAATGCACAGCCGCCGAACCCAAAGATGGCCGCCGAGGAGATATACCATCTATCACAAGGGCCATTTCTCACCAACCAAGGCGGATGTGACATCAAAGACACCGGCTCGTTTCTTCAATATTTCCTATCGCGCTCTATCTCTTTCGCCCATCCTGTAACTCGCATCCAAGTAAGCGCTGCCCAAGGACGCAGATAATAATAACTGCCTCGGCAGCGACGAGCGCGATCCACAGGCCGTCGACGAAGGTGATGTCAAAATCACCCAAGAGTTCTTCGATGTCGAGCCGCATTTTCAGCAAAGGACCGGACCGCTGATGTCGAAGATGAAGGATATCCGCTTCTGCGTGAAACGAAACTCTATATGATCGCCAATGAAGCTGTTATAGTACCAGGGGTCAGCTATGCAAGGAACTAGGGGGTATGAAACTTGCAAGACTCTTCTTACCTATCTACAGTATATCCTCCGCCTTCTCCTATCACCGCAGAGACATCGAAGGACAGCGCTGTATCACAGCAGCAGCAGCAGCAGCAGAGTGAAATGAGATCGTTATTTCTGTCTTTACAAGAAGACTCAGGGCCCCAATAGAATATATACGCACTCCTATTCAACCATCAAGCGCAAGGGCATATAATCAGAGTCAATGCGTTTCTAACAAGGACTAGGTATGTATAAAACACACGTGTAGACACAAGACGCAATGCGACGTGTAAACGCCAAATCCACTCTCGTGGCAATATGTATAAAAACCACAAAACCATCAAGCGCGGAAAGAAGTTGATATATCACGGCACAGTTCAAGGGAACAGTCAGTTAGGTCGTTAGCCCGGCACGAGTTTTGAACACGTTGTAAAGTCACGTACCTAAAGTCGTCTTCCCCAAAGTAGCATGAATTCAATGTTTCCGATTGTGGCACGGCCCTGCATCCCTTGGAAAAGCCGATCGGCTGACCACCCCCCACCAAGAACGTCACGTCGATATGGGATTAATATCCAATCGCTTGGATTCAGCAAATCCGGGGAATTCATACGCCAGCTTGTCAGGCGGATACCCTCTTTTACCCGGTTTATACATAGTTAGTTTATTTCGCGCTACTTTTTCTATACACATTGCAGGGGTGCCTCAATGATGTTCTGAGTGTAGAGGAATGTGACGGAATCTTCGACCCCTCGTCCTTGAACTGAGGCGGGGCACCAGTGCGCGTTACTATACAGAATTACATGGATATAGTTGATAAAGGTCATATAAGAGTCGTGATGCGTCACGAGGTAACTCCGGCCTCGGTAAAGATACACCAAAACCTCCCATGTTGTACATACCCAGATAATCCCAATAAAACGCCAGACCGCTGCAAATAAGTTATTTTTTAAGACATTTTGAAAAAAAGGGTAAATCATTGCTTCTTCGAGCTGTCTTGTTGCCTTGCCATTTCGCGAGCGTCGCCCCCTGATGCTCTCCACCAAACATCACAGCCCCAACGTAAGGTTCGCTCAACAGCAGTAGTGGGCGTAAGGGCAGGGCGCACATCGAGGTAGAAGACTGGCTCTCCTGTGGGCTCGGGCTCTCCGGAATAGTAGTCAATGATATAGCGAACCTCCTTTCTCTCTCCGTTCACGTCACGTGAGACGTACCAGTCATGTCGATCGAAGGGAGGTTCCGTCCTGAAGGAAAACGTCAGGGAATATTCTTGCATCAAAATACGGTTCAAGGGAATACGTACTGGAACTTGGAGGGATATATCCAAGCCATGACTTGAATCATGGCGGCCTTGGGCGTCATCTCCTTCGGTCTGCCCTGGAAGCGCACTAGACTGGGTTGCAGCTCCTCTACCTCCTTCTCATAGCCGTACTTTATCACGTTCTCTTCAAAGTTCTGCTCGCCCCGGCTGCATTTGCGCCAGCCTTTGTAGAGTCCGCCGGCGAAGCGTTTCTCCCATTCCATAATCTCCCCCCAAGCGCCCTCGTTCAGGAAGTTGTGTACGCCAACCATACTTTCGACAGCGGTGACATCTGTATCGGTGTAACCCTTGCGCAGTAATGCATTGTACATCTGCTGTGGCGAAGGGTATTCCCAGTTGCCTTCCCCGTCTCCTCTAGGTATTGTCGAGGGTTCGCGCTCTAGAGGTAACATGTGTGTCTGACTGGGAGCTCGTTCCTGTGACAGGTTCTTGAACATGTAGTTCAGCGGATTCAGCTTGGACATGGTAGACTGAGAGTCAGGCTCGGGGGTAGCTGTCTGGGATGCGTGTGGTACGGGGCATGCCGACGGAGGTCCAGCATCATGCTTTACTGGGCACGCTGATGGCAGAGGAGCCATGGCATCAGCGCTTTTCTGGTGTTTGTGCATAGGACATCCTGGCGGTGGTGTTGCACCGTTGCGTGCAAAGGCGCGATGGGACGGAGGGGCTGTAGGAGTCGGAGTGTTGGCCCAAAACCAGCCCATGATGACGACGATGAATCAGGGTCTGATAAGAGATATCAAGAGACGTCAAGAGATGTGAGGAGATACGCCCTACGTGATGTCTTAGTTCGATTGTGTGAGAAGATTGCGAAAGGGGAACAGTAATGGCGATATTGTATAAAAGCCCTGAGAGACAAGAGGCAAAAAGTTCAAGTTCCATCACGACTTTTTTGGACTGGATCATGGACGATAAGAATCCGGGACCCATTCTAGGCGGGAGGCGCCGATATCGACTTAGATCAAAGTTTCCAGCAGGCTTATAAGGCATAGGCCCTTTTTTTAGGCCGTCCATCGGCGCTAAATCAACCAACCCTGCAGTGCCTTTAGCGCTGCGACTTGGCTACTCTCACTGGCCAGCCAGTCCTCTACGTCACCATTCCATCCTTTCCATCCATTCCAAAGCTCAATTGCTCGATTGCATGTGTTCATGTCCAGACCTTTGGTATCCTCGCCTTCACGAGGCTCCTAATTCTAATTCTCTAATCCGGGCAGTATTTTCGTCGCTAGAGGTCGGTCTCAGGAATTGGGCGACTATGTTTATGTCGCTTTATCAATGCGCACCCCCGGCTTCCCGAAGATATGAAATCTCTCCATTTTCTGGCTCGATTTTGCGCGCGACAAATCACTCCTAGAGCGCGACCTGGGCATGTTCCTGCGAACCTCGGCCGATCCTTTTCCACCTTTCGATACGTGCTTTCTCGGTCAGCGCCACGTTCCCACTACCAAGCCAAGGGTATTGTTCTCAAGGCTGCCGTAAATGGTGTTCTGGGCACTGCAGCCTTCATCAAACTTTCCGAGAAGGATAATGGCGGCACAGAGCAAACGGCTGAGGGGCGCATGCTGGAGGCATCCACTCAAGAGCTAGAAAAGACGGTCGATGAAGACGAGACCGGAGTATCACGATGGGCTCAGGAAGTCGTCATCTGTCTAGACCTCTACATATGGGAGCCCTTGTGCACGGGTTTTAGATTCTTTCACTTGGTTGTCATCTTCGTTCCCGTGATACTGTCAGTCCCAGCAATATGGTTCGGGACTCGCCGGCCAGACCAGAACAACGAGAGATCCGGCACTCTCTGGTGGTATAACTTCCTGGTCTGGGCGATGGAGGCTGCAGGTCCCGCGTTCATCAAGGTGCGAGCAATCCCTCCTATCCTATCCCTTTTCCCACTTCGCTTGCTGACTCTTTGGTAACACAGCTTGGCCAATGGGCTGCATCGAGAACCGACATCTTCCCTATCGAAATGTGCAATGTCATGTCCAAACTTCACTCCAATGCGCCAGCGCATTCGCTTCATGCCACGAAACGGATAGTCCAATCTGCCTTTGATGGTCGGCCATTTAGCGACATATTTGAAGAATTCCAAGAACAACCTCTTGGTGTTGGTGCTATTGCCCAAGTATACAAGGCCAAACTCAAGCCCGATCTTGCCGTTCCCGGCGATATTGACGTACTTGACGCTCCCGCGAACATTCGCGCCAACGTTCGTCGAAATGTAAATACCGTACTCAAGAGTAGCCCGCACCGCGTGCCATCCACATATGTCGCCGTCAAGGTCCTTCATCCTGGCGTTGAGCGTACTGTGGCCCGCGACCTTCGCATCATGCGCTTTTTCGCTTTAGCGCTCAACTTGATACCCACCATTGAGTGGTTGTCGCTACCCGACGAAGTTACGCAGTTTGGAGAGATGATGAAGCTACAGTTAGATTTGCGCATAGAGGCAGCCAATCTCGCCAAGTTTCGCAAGAACTTCAAAGAGCGCTCAACAGCCTGGTTCCCATTCCCTTACCTCGAATTCACCACACGAGAAGTCTTGATAGAGGAATTCGCTCAAGGTATTCCGCTCGCGGACTTCCTAGAGAATGGTGGCGGCGCGTTCCAACGTGATATCGCCCACGAAGGTCTCGATGCGTTCCTGCGTATGCTGCTAATTGACAACTTCGTACACGCTGACCTGCATCCTGGCAACATTATGGTCCGATTCTATCAAACTCAGAAACCCCACTTCAAGCTCAAAAGCAATGAACAAGTGAATCCAGAGGAACAGCCCGATGTTACTGAGGAGGTGCTCTCACGCCTACGCCCTTACCGCAAGAAGCGTGATAAAGCAGCTTGGGAGGCCGAATTGAACAAGATAGACGCCGAAGGGTTCCGGCCACAATTGATTTTCATCGACACTGGTCTAGTTACGGAACTGAACAACACCAACCGTCGCAACTTCTTGGATCTCTTCAGGGCTGTCGCAGAATTCGATGGCTACAAGGCAGGCCATCTAATGTGCGAGCGCTGTCGTCAGCCAGAGGCTGTCATCGACAAAGAAGTATTCGCTCTGAAGATGCAGCATCTCGTCTTGTCAGTCAAGAGCCGGACCTTGGCCCTTGGCAACGTCAAGATTGGGGATATCTTACAACAAGTCCTCGACATGGTCCGAGGACATCATGTCAGACTAGAAGGCGACTTTGTCAACGTCGTCATCAGTATCCTACTTCTAGAGGGAATAGGGCGAAGCCTTGACCCGGACCTCGACCTTTTGAGCAGCTCCCTACCAATCCTCAGGCAGTTGGGCGCGCAAAGTGGATGGTCCGTTGGTGACTATCCAATGGCGATTATATGGGCCGGCCTTGAAGCAAGGCGTTTCATGCAAGCCAGCATTGAAGATGTAAGACACCCTTCTCTATTCACCTGGCACAGCTCATACTGATACACATGTCTTAGGTTGAACGATGCGTCAAATATGATTTATTGTCACCAAATGTATAATACCATGTACATTACACGATAAAGAACACCTTTATTGTCGTCTTCCATATAGAAGCGGAGCAGCATTATAGCGGAGTTAGGGCATTTTTAGATGGGGTATTGGGACAGCATCTACACCACTTCTATATAGGTAGAGTATACAGATACACGGCTTTTTGCCTAGACAATGTAATTTCTCGAGATGATATCAGCTCCGAGAATAAAGCCATCGATCTTAGCCTCTTCATAGCACCCTTGTCCACAATCTCTCGTCGCAGGCTCACTGCAACTTCGTAGCCAGGAACGTCACCTGATCCAGAAGCGCCTGGTCCTCGCGTCCCGCATTCTTCAACACCTTGTCGCGGAGATGGTCGACCTGGAGCCCGGGCGCCGTAGGCGGGTTTCCCTGCGCCGTCTGGATGCGGCTGACCTGCATCTCGAGGAAGAACTTGGGCACCTTGATCGCCAGGTTGCCGCCCACGCTGCGGATGCCCACCTCGGTCGCGAGATACACGTTCAGCGCGTCCTGGAAGAACTGCAGGTTGGAACTGCCGACGAAGTCGTCGGTCGCGAAGTTGCGCAGCGCGAATTGCAGGGGCGACTCCGAGGACCGGGAGAAGTCCACAGAGGAATATGTCACTGTGCCCGACGTGACGTCGGGAACGCCCGCGATCGTCGTGGCGAAGCTGGAGCAGGAGATTGTAGATGCCAGCGAGGCCGCGACGTCGGCGACTTCTTCCGGCAGAGCCGTCGAGCCGATCACGAAGCACGCGTTTTGGCGGGCGGCGATGGCTCCTGGTGCCGGGATGATATCCTTGCTTGTGACGAAGGGGATTTTGGGCATGGCGGAAGCAGCGCCGACGAGGGCGATGACGGGAATAGATGAACGCATTTTGAAAGTATCGACCGTCCCGAGAACACTGGATGAATTTCAAGATATACACGAATTATAGTATAAAGTAAAGGAGAGTTTTAAATATTAAACAACTAATTCGTGACGAACCAGCGGCGATATAAAGACCAGGTGAGAAGCGAATGAAAATCCTTTCCAGAAGGTAGCGAACGAATAAGTTACGTAGTTGACGAGCAGAGATGGATGAGAGAACGTCGATCAGATTGTCAAGCTGCGCATCGCGAGGCTTTATGCATTATTACTTTAGGTGCCTAGACTTACCCTACCCAGGCAACGAGCGTGGAAACACGCCAAGCGTGCCGACGTTATGTTGCGTTTCACACATCGTGATGACTTCAGACGACGTACTAGCTCGCGCCGTCTCAAGTTTTCCTCGTACCTTGCGTCTGAACTCCTATCATACCAGTCCTAAGAACTAGGGTGCGCAACTAGCCAATAGGTGACGAACAGAGGTTGCGTGACACCGTCGTTGCATTTGCGCTGGTATGCTACGGGGCCCAGGGTTTTGCAACACGAACGAACCCTTTGTATACATATGCAATCGCTTGGTTGCAAAGCCATTTCTAGGTTTCACGATATGAGTGCGACCAATCACGGGTTGCAGTCGTTGTATGATCTGCGTGATCCCTGCGCGAACCTAAGTGGCCGAGATAACCGCAACTCAACGTCGCTTCGAGGAATACGAGTGAGTGTAACGATGTTCGATCAGCATTCACACAAAGACTGATAATTAGAGTTAAACAACCATGTCTCATTACGGCGTCTAGATATTGCATTCTAGCACACGCGAATATTTCTCTGCATCCAGCCCCGTCAGACCCCTTCTTCTCCATTCTCAAGCAAAAGAATGACTGATAGGAAATCCACCATGAACACTCCACTCCACTCCACTCCTATCCACTTCAACTGTCACCATTGCGGCTGGTCTTTCATACTAGACTTATAGACCAATGAGAGCAAGACCAACAGCCTTGAGCAGCTCATTAGTAATACCCCCGACGGCCAAGAGGACACCGCCGACGACATGGTCGAGGCTGAAGACGAGGCCCTTGAGAGCGAAAGCGAGGGGGGTGAGGTAGTGAACGACCTTGGCTGAACTGATGTTAGCGCATAGTCATATATACATTACATACTAAGTCCACCATCTAGCAGGGTGGAGGTGCTCGAACGTACCGAGGCCAAGTTTGTAGAGAATCTTCTTGACGGTGAAGAGAACCTCGAAGATGATGATCGAAAGCGTCTTGAACAGGTCCGGCTTGCCGAAGCGCGCCTCGACGAGAGCACGCTTGACGACGGTCGTGTTGGCGGCTGTCAGGAGGTCCGTGATGGCCTGGAGTTGGGGCGCGATCTGGGATGCGTCTGCGGTGGCTTGGGCATCGGTCGGGTTCTCTGGGACGGCGTCCAGAGTCGAGTCTAGAGGTTGTCAGTCTTGGAGATGTCTTATCGTTGGTGAGATGTTCGACGGGAACTCACTGATGATGGCGGTCTGCTCCTGGATGTTGGCCAGAAGCGTTGTGAGGCTGGCGCCTAGCGCCTCGTAGTCCTGGCGCTTCTCGAGGCTCTCGGAGACGGCGATGGGGTTGGCGATGGCGCTCGTGATGAGTCCGCCGATGGCAAAGATGGTGAAGATGGCCTTCATTTTGAGAGGTGGTGGTGAAGTGGAATTGAAATGGTGGATTTAACGAGTTTGAGAAGAGGTTCAGACTGCTGGAGCTGCTGATGTGTTCGTGCTGTAGAGGAGCGAGGATGAAGATTTCCGGAACGATCGAGCACCTCTATTTATCTTCACTCCTATCGTCGTTGTCGTAGTTGTTTTCTCGCCCCCGACTATCACCTCTTTTCACCATTTTCTTGATTTTGGCCACCATTTCTCCTGAAGCCGGCGTTTGGTTCCCGTCAAGATACACTCCAGTGTCGATCCTATCCCCCTTTCTTGATATCAAGTGCCCCCTCCAACGACCGGTTTCTAGCCCCCAACCGGTTCTCTATACCCTCCATTGTAGGGTTAACGGTATTTCAACCGGATGTGTCTTTGAACTTTGTGGTCAGGAATGCGTCACTGCCATCGTTGCCCCTATACTTAGCATCTCTGTCTATCTTTTCAGGGAAAGATCGACCTCCAGTCATACCTCCGGACATTCGTGACCACAGTACCAGTTCCTGTATACCCGAAGGTCCAACAGAAACTAAATATGGTCAGCCCCTGAACAGACATCTGCTGTATGTGGCCGGCCATCACGTACAGTCCACGTTCTCCATTATCATTGGACATATCTTTCTTTGCTTAGATTGCATGCATGCAATTCTTGAGAACACCTATCCTTTAAGAACTCCTATATGCTCGATGATGTCAAGTCTTTTATCTTTCAGGTTTTAAAAACAAACGCGAGGCAATATTCTCCATCACAGCATTCCTTATTGGAAAATTGTTCCTTCTAGGGTTGTGTGAGCGGTCAAGGCTTCATATTCTGCCCTGAAGATCGTAAAAGCTGAATGCTTAAGCTTTTTTTCAGCAGAGAAGATCGCGCTGATCTGATCTTGATCTCACATCCTGCAGATGATAAACTGTCCGAAATTTTCGATCACTTCACCAGTACGCGAGTAATAGAATGCGCTCCTCGACTAACAAATGGGTATTAGATCTTCAAGGGGCTCTAGATCCATATTGTGTCGCCACCTACTACCCCGGACAATCAGTCAAATCCAATGGTTGCGCATACTCTTCACACCTAACATGAGCCTTATAGTGCAATGGAGCCGCCCTATATCCGAAAGCAACGTAACGCAAGGCAGCCGCTGAGGTCTGGAGAAATGTTACCCAACATTAATTCAGAGATGGCGAAAGAGTCGGTACCCGGCACAGCTCCAATAGAAATGCCGGAAGATGCTCCTCGGGATTACTCCGCCGCTCGGTTATTTATCCGGACTAGAACAACGGCATGCGTGATTGCAGGGCCACCTCACCTCATTCACGTAGCGGTGTAAAAACCAGGTTTTCCGCCCAAAAGGTTTTCATCTCGTCTTCTCATACGCATGTGTTGCTCCATGAGATGAATTGCGACATATTATGATACAACTTGATGACATCAGCTGATCTATCTTCATTAGACTAGGTGCCCATGGAAATGGCGTTTATGGAAGCATAACTTGCTCGCCTGGTCATCCAGCGACAGAAACTTGATTCATCGTTGGTTTTACGATTGAAGACGTGGACACGGATGATGCCGGAGAGAAAAGAGCCTTGCTGTTACATTACCGGTATGCAGGCTCTTTTGGCTCTACTCCGACCCCAACATAATCGCGAACGACATCTGATGCGACAGCGGCTTATAAAGACTTGGGGCCGGCTATAGTTGTTGACTTCGCCATTATATCCCAGGACGAGGTAATGGATCGGTCGATCAGGTGGGATATTTTCAAGCCTTCCTTACCTGCCGTGTTCGGAGTCGGTCGCGGTTATTAGAAGGAGATCTATTAAGTTGTTGTAGTTTCCTAGAGTGAATAATTATATGAAGAGCCGAAAATAGGACTTGAGATGCTTTCGTCCTAGGCTAGGACTACAGGCATGGAATCTGTTTGTCTGTAAACCTAGGATCATGATAGTCTATAAAGCGAAGTTAGGTTACAAAGCTATGTCCATATGACTAAATATGCATAGAAAGGGCTAGCATGGAAGTTGGTCAATATGAGTGAATTCATAATATTAGTTCAGTTTAGAGATCTGCCAACTGCCAACATCTAAGTGCGAAGCGCGAGGTCTCTGTGAAAGTGGTTACAATTACCTAGCTACCTAGAAAAATTCACGTAGCCAAACTCGTAGGGATTCATCCAAAAGTCAGACCAAATCAATCCATTCCACGTTCACACCACAACTCTGCAAAATTTCAGGTGTCAGTTCGCCTTCCCTGTCAATACCAAATCCCATGATACTAAACCGCTCTTTCAGGGTCCGAAAACCGGGGTGAGTACGGCTCCTAACCGGGGGATTGATAAAAATTAATCCTGGCTCACCAGTTGATTCGTCCATGATGCAACTCATTTCAATACCTTTACAAAACACGGTACTTGACTCACCAGTTGACTCATTGGCAATACATTTTATTTCCCAGGGTCTAGGGATTTGTCCGTAAAAAACCTCGCCAAACATAAACCCATCAAGGTAGCACACACCTACCACTTGGTATCGTCTACATTTTCCGTATTCGTCGAGAGGACGGAGGACCACGGGATAATCGCAGCCGAGAAAGAAGAAAATCTGATCATCCGAAGTCATTGCTTGGGGGCCAAGGCCGAAATATCCCTCCTTTGTGACGAAGAATCGCCTTCCCAAGCACATTCGAGACGCGGTACGAGCATAAACTGTCAGATCATCCCAAATAGCATCCAAACCATCTAGATGCTGTAACTGTACCATTTCAACAAATTTCAAAAAGCTGAGCGCTTGTTTCCGAGACGCTATGCTTGCTTGAGTCGGGGAGCGCACATCTCCAAAATCACCACATAGCGTCGTGCGAAGGAATGCCATTTGAATTGACGCGCCGTCAGGCTTGTATGAACCATGAGACCAATCATCTTCAGATATTATAGAGGCAGTTTCAACCAATTTTTCCAAATTGTCCACTGACGTTGCCCTAAGCCAGTCTAGTTCTGTCCAGTCTACTGAGGAAACTTGGTCAACCACCCCATTAGCTACGCTAGCGATGGGGAGAATTCCGTCATTGGAAAACTTAGTATAGGCCAAGGTCAATCCAGCTGCGAGTTTGGGACATTCCAATAGAGGGGCAGCGGGTTTTGTCGACAAATCGGGGACCCAACTTGGGAGGCCTTCGAGTCTAGTCGTTTCCAGCTCGCAAGACGCGAGAATACCCATCGAGTGATAATCGTAAATGCATTGCTTGGCTAGTTCAGTGTAAATTTCTGCGATGGGAAGTCTGTAATCCGGGATAGCCCAATCCTGCCCGTCTCCTCTTGGCCGGAGAACCGCCAGCATCCCGTAGACTTTATCTCTGAGGTTTGAGCATTGGGTTCCAGCGAGAGCATCACGTAAGTGAACGACAGGAATCTTGAAAGGACTCGTGATTTCGCGGAGTATATTTGCGTGGTGCAAACCGGATGAGAGAATGAATGTCGACATCTCTTTTATAATGCACATTGTGGCATGACGGAAGACATGCCAGTCTATGGCAGCTGGACCACAGTAGATAACCGCCCGTTTCGCGAGGTGGACTTCTTGGCGAATCCAAACCCGTTCAAACCAGGATCTCTGCATCAAAGCCCAGATTTCTTGCAATGGTATACCAGAGGGGAAAACTCCGGTTGATAATGCCTTTTCGTCTTCCGTATGTGCTCTGCTCGTGGGCTTCGCTACCACCGTACTCCAGTCAAATTCAACTCGCGTGCCGACAAACCCCATGTAGCGCATAGCAGCCGCACTGTCGTCTTTCTCGGGCCCAAGCCAGATGATGACGCGTGCTGCAAGTTGATAAACATCACGCATTAACTGCACTTGGTGACCACGCTCGTTGAGGTTCGCCTGGTTGATGCAGATCGCGTCAACCCAGAGTGTTTTTGCATACTTCTTGGCGCGGAGGTGTCTGAGGGCGGAATCCAAATTATCTGTTATCCTGATAAACGAGGTGTCGCCCGAGCCACCATCAACACTAACAGCCCAATCGCCCTGAATACCCCAGCAGTATGATAGTGCTTGGTATTTGAATTTGGCTTCTGTTCTAGCGGATGCCTCACGCTCAGCAATAGGCTGTTCAAGTCTCGAATGCTGCGCGGGCAAATCGACATGGCGGATGGATATTTGTAGTTTGTCAGGAAACGAACCAGCATGTAGAGTTAGGAGTCGTATTTGACGCCCTAAGAGGGGTTTGTACTGATATCCAGGCATTGCAAGGCTACCTGTTACCTATAGAGGAGAGATGACTGATGTAAAACGACATCAATGATCGGAAGTAATCTTGCGTTGCAAGACCTAGAAAGAACCAGACTATGCAGAAATATGGGATATGGCGAGATCATGTTTGCATGAATGCATTGATAAATCCGAGTCGGTGCAAACTTACCTTCCATGTGACACATTTGTGGCAGTGCAAGTGTAAATACTACTTCCCCGCATCAACCATTGGCTCTGGCTGAAAGTCCGCACATAGGTATTTATGCCTCGAATGCGAATCATTTATGGCCGATGAAGGATAGTACTTAGAAGTGCGTCAAATCACGACTGTCTTGATGATACTACATGGAAGCGTTGCGTTGGCCCATACGTAGACAGAGCGAGATCCTCTTTGATAACGATATTCCCGCACCGAAAGAAACCGCGGCTAGAGCCAGGCGCGTGATGAAAATCATTCATTATCTAGTACCAATAGAATACTGAGCTGAAAGTCCGCGTCGCGTAGTGAGCTGAAGTGGTGTGGCTAGATCCAATTGAAATAGGGGTCACTTAGCCACAAGATGACTAGGATATGTGGCTGTCAGGGGGCGGGATGCTCTTGAGCCGGATCTCTATGTGATAGAAAGGATGTTGTGCGTAACTTATATTTTATGTTCACGCGTCTTGGATTGTACGAGCGATAGTATCCCAGTCGCCAGATTCCTTCGCAATGTCAACCATTGTTTGCTAGCAGCAATCAACAAGTACGGTTGATTGAGTAGGTCGATAAGGTTCTGATTTTGAACCGTAAACTGAGCTTCGCACGTAAAGCTTCCGAATACTGATGCAGCCAGCAATGGCCTCCTTAATTTGTTGGTAGAGAGGTTATCGTGCCACGGCTTTGATACGTTTTAAATTACGAGCTCCGTTGGTGTATAAAACTAGTACAAAGTAATACGAGAGGGAGATGAGTGAAAGAGCAGCTATAAATGCAGGATCAGGCAGAGCCAAGATGGCGAGGCCAAAGATCATGGCAGCTGACGTGGTGATCTGGAAGGCACTCACTGTCGGAAACTTTCACATTGGTGGAAAACTGAGATCTGACGATGTCTCTTCTATCTTGCAGTGGCGTGAAGCTCTCAGTACTCTCTATGATAATCTATTCCGATACGCTCTCTACCAGAGACACCGGTGATCAATCCAAGACTGTCACAGTACTGCCCAGCTATGGTTTTATATATTTGTTCTATTATTGCATAAGGAGGGAAGTTCTAGTTTTCACCCCTTATTCCCTTTCCTAGCGTTATATATAATGTTCCTTAATCTATACTATATATTAAAAATTAAACTTCCTTAGTTTTATAATAATACTTCCTTCTTTTAAATATAATTAACCTTAATTATATAAGTTTAAATTTAATTATAATATAGTTATATAATATATATATTATATTATTTATTTTAAATTATATTCCTTTTTAAAGTAATATAGTAATGCCTTATAGCTTTATAGTAGAATTTTCTACTATAGTAATTAATTATTTACTTTATATATTTCTTTATTTTTCCTTTTTCCTTTTTTATATTTATTTTATTACTTTTTTATAATTATAACGCTTAACTTTATTTTTAATTTTTTAAAAAAGGTTTTTTTAAATATTTTATTTATACCTTTTTTTATTTTCTTTTATTTATTACTATTATTATTATATTAATATATATACCTATTTTTATAAGTAAAAAGTTTTACTTTTATTATTTTTAAATTAACTTTAATATATATTATAAAAAAGGTAATATTATTTAAAAGGTAATACTATTTTACTTTATATATATATTTTAAGGTAATATTTTTTTAACCTATTATATTTAATATAATAAATGTTATAATTTATATAAGTTAATATATTAATTATATTTTATTAATATTTTATTCCTTATTTTATAATTTCCTTTATTATTTTTAATTTTTAATTATATTTTTTTTAAATAAATAATACCTTTAATAATTAAAAATATTTATAATTTAAATTTACTTTTATTTTAATATATTAATTTTTAATATAATATATTTTCTATTTAACCTGGCCACCTAATTAACCTAGTTATATTTTTAACCTTTATATACGCATTTAAAAATATCTTAATAACTATTTATACAATTAACTTAAATTAATTTAAATTTAAATTATTAAACGTTTTTATAATATTTTTATAAGTTTATATATTATAGCTAGGTTTATTATAAGCTTTATAATATTAAGCATAAATTTCCTTTTTCTTTATATAACGATTACCTTAATATATAATGTAATTTTCTACCTTAAAAATACCCTATACCTTTATTTAATCCTTAATATCTTTAATAGTAAAAGATCCTTCATTTTATAATTTAATTCTTTTTATACAATAATATTTATTAAATTTATAATTTACTTTATAAAAGCTTTTAACCTTCCCTTTTAATAATATAAAATAATATATAATATTAATTATATTATATATAATTTAACCTAACCTTTCGATAATAAATATAGGAAAGCTATTTTAATATTATATAATCCTTTATTTAATATATTTAAAAAGGGAATTAGCTTTAATTAAGTTATTTAAAGTTATAATTATATAAGGATTAAGTAGTATTAAGGATAAAGGGTTAATTTAAAATATAATTAAACAATTTAACTAATTAATAATATAGTTTAAATTATATAACATTAAACCTACTTCTTTAAATCCCCCTTATATATTATTTAAAATAATTGCTTTATTAAATGTATAGAAAAATATAATTATAAAATCTTCCTTTTAAATATAAGTAATATATACCTATATAAAGTCTTTAATTTACTTTTTATATAATTATTTTAAAAGGTTAAATATCCTAATATTAAATAGTTAAAGGTAATAAAAGGAATAAGGAAATATATAAAGAGTAATAATATTATTTTCTTTATAATATAATTTAAATTTATATAAATAATAGCTTTTATAACTATTAAAAAGGAAAAAGTAATAATATCCTTTTATATAAAGCTTTATATATTTATTAAAATATTTAATTTAATTTATAATTTATTTATTTATTATTTAACCATTTTTTATAGTTATAATTTTTTAATTATTTAATATATTATTATTTTTATATTAAAGTATAAGGTAGTTTTTTTCTATTAAAATAATATATAATAAAATAATTTAACTATATAATAAAATTATTTAAATAATTATAAACTATTTTAAATTGCTTAGTTAAATAGCTTATAGTTTTTATTTATATTTAATTAAAGTTATAACTATTTTAAATAATGCATCTCCCACTTAACCTAGCCACCCAATTGAGCTGGCCACCCCCTTAACTTATATAAAAGTCCAATATTTCAATTTAGAATAACTTAACCAATATTAGTCCTACAATTTAGTAATTAGTACCATTAGATCCGTTATTTAATAAGGAATCTAGCGGTATTTTTTACTATTTTTTATAAAATTTATTGGGCGAAATATTAAGCAATACGCTAAAAGGCCGCTAGGCAAGGATTATTTTAGCGCTTACTTTAGCGTATTGCTTAATAACTCCACGGATATAAGTCGTATAAATCAATGGAGAGTACCGTTGGATAGCCCTTCTTATTACGAATCTAATGGTATATTTCATTATTTTATACGATTAGTATTCATAGAGTTATTCAATTATCACGTGATTAGCGCACCGACGTTTTTTGTATGGGCTGGTGGGGTAGCTAGGTCAATTGGGTGGCCAGGTTAAGTGGGAGATGCGTTATAATTTTACTTATTATAAACCTAATTTTATTAAAATTATAAATATTTTCTTTTTAAATATTATTTTTATTTATTATTTTTTATATAAGGATAAATTAAATATAGTATTTAATTAGATTTTTATTTAATACCTATTAATAATTAATTCTTTAATTAAAATATATTTAAATGTTTAAAGTTTATTATGTAAAGTTTAATATCTAATTCTTTTTAACTAGCTTTTAACTTTATAATATTATTAATTAATTAGCTATATCTTTTATATAACTATATAAAGGTAAAAACAATTTTGCTATAAGATTAAAGATATATTATATAATTAATTTTTCTTTATTTAAAGTTAATTGGGCTTTTAAAGGTAGTATTTTGCTTATTGGTTTAAAACCTTTCGTTTAAAGGGTAAGTATTATATAAGGAACATTATAAATAGTAACAGTACGTTAGATAAATAATTTCGGATTTCGTTTAATAGCTTAAAATATAAACTATAGGTTGCTTTCTTTATAAAGGGTTTTTATAATTGTTAATAGAAAAATGAGGGATTTTTTTTATATACGTATAAAGGTTAAAAATGTAGCCAGGTCAATTAGGTGGCCAGGTTAAGTGGAAGATGCGTTATATATTTATTAATATTATATTATAAAGTTATTACTTTAATTATTAATCTTACCTTTATATTTAAAAATATAAAAAAGGAAATTTATAAAGTATATATATTTATAGGTATTAAAAAAATAAAAATAATATATATTACCTTTATATAATTATCTTTTTAATATTTATTAATATTTTTTTTTTATTTTTTAAAAGAATTATATTATTTATAATGTTTATTTTAATTATTATTATTAATTTGCTTTTATTTTATAGCTATATCTTTATTCCGGTAATAAAGAAAAAGTTTATATTTAAAAGGATTTTTAATTATTTTATTTTTAATTTAAAAATATAATTATTATAGTTTAACGTTTTATTAAAAAGAATTTTTACAATTTTCTTTTAATAAATTTTTACCTTTATTTTCCTATTTTTTATTTTTATTATCTTTTTATTATAATAATATTAATATTTTAATTTAAAATTTTTTACTATTTAACTTTATAATTATAAGGTTTAATAATAATAAGGTTATTAAAATTTTTAACTTTTTCCCCTTTACCTTTTAAATAATTTAATTTTAAATTAATATAGCTATAATTAAAAAAAGTATAAATTTAACTTAATAATATAAGTTTTAATCCTATTAACCTTTATTATTCTTTTTTTAATTCCTTTATACCTATTTAATTTTACTTTAGTTTTTTTTTATTTAATTTAATTTAATTTAATTTAATTTTAATCCAAATAACGCTTTAATATTTAGCTATTTTATTTTTACTATTTATAATTCCTTAATTTACTTTTATTATAATAGTAAATTTTTAATCTTTTTTTTTTTAATAAATTTTTAAAATAACTCTTCTTTTCTTTATATAAATTTATAATTTTTCTTTATATCCCCTTTTATATATAGTTTATATTTTATTATTTATACCTTTACTTTAATAAATATATAATTTTTAATAATTATTTTACTTAAAGTATTTTTAATTAATATAATAATTTTAATTTAAAAGGGTTAATATAATAAAATACTATTAATTTATCCTTATAAACTTTAAAGTTTATTATTAATTTTTAAATTAATTAATAAAAGGTTAGCTATTTAATTTTATATTTAAGTCCTATACTTTTTTCTTTTTTATTATTTAAAATCTTTTTAAATAACTATTTTATTTCTTTAATCCTATTATTATTTTATAAAATTATCCCCTTTACCTTATTATTATATAGTTTATTTAAAGCTAATTATTTTAAAAAGCCTTCTTTTATTAAATATATTAATAATATATAAAATATTAAAAATATTTTATATTATTAAAATAGCTATATAGCTATAATTTATTAATATATTTTTATTACTTTAAAGAGGCCTATTTATTTATTTTTTAGTTTTAATATAAATTAACTTATTTTAATATTTTTTATATTAATTTAAACCCTATTTTTTATTATATAGCTTAAGGCGTTTAATTAATATATATTTATATTTTTAATATAATATTTTTAAAATATAATTATTAATATTTTAACCTTTTTTATTACTTTTTAAATTTTATTAATTATATTTAATATAGTTAAAAATTTATTTTGTTAAACTTATATTTTAATTTTAATTAAGTCCCCTATTAGCTTAATTCTTATAATAAGTTATTAATTATAATTTATAAAGAAGGGGGTTAACCTTATAGTTTTAAATATTTAATTATTTATTATAAATTTAATTAAAGGTAGTTAATTTATTTAATTATTTTAATAATAGTTATAATAAGCTTTTAAATATTATTTTATTATAATGTTAATAATTTTTATTTATTTATTAGTTTTTAAATAATATACTATTAAGGTATATAGCTATATATTTAAGTAATAGTTTAACTCCTTTTAAAAATAAAATATAAATTATAAACCTTTATTTAATATAATTATCTTTAATATATTATATAAATAATATACTTATATTATAAAAACCTTTATTAATATATTTATTATTATATTTATTATTAAGGTAAAGTATTTTATTTTTATAAGTTTATTTATTATAATTAAAACTAATTTATATTTTATATTATTTTAAATATATAATAATAAAGGGCTTATTTAATTTATTAATATATTTATTTATAATTTATATAATATTAAAAAGGGTTTAAATAGTTTAGTTAATATTACTTTAAAGTTTTTAATTTATTAATATAAATAATATCCTTTAATAAAGGTAACTATATTTTAAAATATTTTTAATTTAAAGTAAAAATGTTTTAAAAGGTTTTAACTTTTATATTAATTTAAATATTTTATTAATATAAAGCTATATATCCTATATATAATTTTTAACTTTATTATTATATCTTTAAAGATATATAAATATTCCTTTATATAAATATAGCTTTATTTTATTAAGGAAGTATTAAACTTTTAGGTTTTTTATTACATTAATTAATTTTATTATTAATAAAAAATTCTAATATATTTAATTTATAATAATATTTATTAGTTTATTATTATTAAAGGAAAATAATTATATTAAAATAATATTATTATACCTTTATTTTATTTATTTATTTAATAAAAGGAAAGCTTTATATTAATATATTATTCTTTTATTTATTATATCCTATTTATTTTTTAATATATAACTTTACTTTTAAAACAATATATTTAGGATTATAATATACTTTTTTAATTTATAAATTATTTAGAACTTAAAGTTATTTAAAAATTTTAATTAATAAACTTATTATTAATTTAATAGCTTTATAATAATAAAGTATTAAAGGGTTTTATAATTTATAATAACTTTAACTATATCTTTATAGCTTTATAATTTTAATTATTATTCTTTAAATACCTTTATTATTATTAATAACTCTTTATTATAAATTTTATAATTATATTTAATTAGGAAATGTTTTATTTAAAAAAAGGCAATTAAATATTATTAGCCTACCTTATTAATTTAAAAAAGTACCCCTTTTAATACTTAATTTAAAGCATTTACTTTTATTATTATTTTTTTAAAGGATTATAATAAAATAATATTAGTATTATTATAAAGGCCTTTTTTAAAGTTTAAAACATTTTTATTATATTATTATTTAAAGGGGTAATTTATTTACTTTTAAATATAAGGTTTATAAATAGTTTTATTATTTATAAAAAGCTTTAAATAAAGTATTAATAATAGTTTATAAAGCTTATAAATTATTATAATTCTTTTAATATTATAAATAACTTTTAATTTAAAATTACTTATATTTTATTAAGGTTTATTATAATACCTTTTATAAAAATAATAAAGCTTAAGTACTTTATTTTAATAATATTAAACTTATATTTTATAATATTAATAGTTAACTTAACTTTAATAAGTTTATTTAATACTTTATAAATATATTATTTATACTTTACTTTTAAATTATTATAAATTAAAATATTATTTAAATATATTATAATATATTTATTAAAGATATTAAATAAAATATTATTAATATAATATTAAAATAAATTTAATATATTTATTATATTAAAGTTAATTATTAAATATTTAAATAAGTTAAATTTAATAATAAAAGTAGTTTTTTATTTATTTTTAAAAGTAATTTAAAAGTAATTAAAAGCTATTATAATATTTACTTTAATATAAATCTTAATATAATATAATATATTTAACATTTTATAAATTAATAAAATAAGGTATTAATTTTTAACTATTATATTATTAAATTTTTAATAATTTATATATACTTTTATTTCCCCTTTTAACTTTTAAATAAAAAGGATAAATATTATTATTAATAATATATTAATTTATATAAACCTCTTTATTAAATAATTATTTAAATATTTTTAAATTATTAAAAGTTTTAAAAGGGATATTAATTTTATTATTATATTAAATAATAACTTCCCTAATATTATATTTATTTTATAGTTAAATAATTAATATAATAATAATTAATTTATATTTTAAAGTAAAAAAGCTTTAATTAAATTATAATATTCCTTTAATAACTTAATAAAATATCCTTTTTTATAAAGGATTCCTTATCTTTTAAATATTTAAAAATATTTTAATCTATTATTTATTATAGCTATAATACTTTATTAACCTATTATTAATAAACTTAAAAGTAATTTAATAATATTTTACTATTTTTATTTATCTTCTTTATTAAAATGCTTTATAATATTTTAATAAGGATGTTTAATATAATATCTTTAATTAAATAATTATTCTTTATTTCTACCCCCTATTATTTTACCTTTTTAAATAAATTAATTAATATATAAAACTTTATTATAAATATAAATTAAATTATAATACCTTTTACTTTATATAAAAATAAAAAGTTTAATATTATAAAAATTTATATCTTTATTTAATTATTTCTTTAATAAGTTTTTATTATTAATATAATAATTATTTATAATATAAGTTTTAATTATAAGTTTTCTTTAAATTAATTTATAAGTTTAAATATATCTTTTTATTATAATAATAATATTTTACTATATTTTTATTCTTATATTTTTATTTTATATATTTTTAATATATTTAATTATTAATTAATTTATAAGTTATAATATTAAAGCTATAATAATTTTAAAATAATATTTAATCTATTTAATAGTTATATATATAGCATTAAAGTTTTTATAAGGTTTTTTAATATATATTATATTATATATTATTTAAAGATTATTCCTACTTTAATACTATTTATAAAGTATAATACTTTTATTATATTATAATATCCTAAAGCTCTTAAAGTATATATACTTTATATATATTATATACCCTTCCTATATATACTTTAAAGGAGATTTTTCCTTTCTTTAAGCTTTAATTTTATTAAATACCTATTATAAAATTAAAGAAACTTATAATATTATATTTAACCTTTAAGATTTAACCTATTTATAATAATTTTAAAGCTTTCCTTTAAGGTTACCTATAATATTATTAGTTATAATATACTTATATATAAATAAATAATTAAAGTTAATATTCTTTTAAGAAATTTAAATTAAGGAGAGTTTTTAATAATAGTTTAAAGATAAAGTTAATATAATTTATCTTTAAAAAAACAATAAACTTAAAATTAACTATTAAAATTTCCTAATAACCCTAATTTAATAAATGAAATTAACATTTAATTATTATAATAAATAAATGTTTAACTTTTAATTAAAATTATAAAGTTAAAGAAATAACTTTTTAAAGGAAAGAAGGTTATTTAAAGTTTAAAGGTAACCTATACCTCTTTTAAATTATATTTAAATAAAAGAGGAGAAAATTTAAAAATATTAAGTTTAAATAAATTAAAGTATTATTTTAACCTTAATAATTTATAAACCTTTAATAATTGATAATGCTATTAGAATTAAAAAAAGAGCAATCTTAATAATAATAACCCTTTATTATTTAGCTTTAATATAAAGTATAGTTAAAATAGTTATATATATTAATTATATTTAAATTATATATATTATTATAAATGTTACTTTTTTAAAGAAGCTAATTTAAGCTAGCTTTTTAAATTTAACTATAACCTTTTTAATATAGAATTTATTTATTTAAAATAGTTAAAATAAATAAAAGAATTAAAAACTATATTTTATAAAGCTAATTATAAATTTAAAACTAATACCTTTAAAATTCTTTATATATATAATAAAATAAATAAAGATTATAAAAATATATATTAAATTATAAAAAAAAAGCTTAAATATATAAAAAGGAAATAAATAAAGTTTAATTAAAATATATTTTTAAATTAAATTAAAACCTTATTATATTAATTATCCTTTTTATAAATTAATATTAATATATAATTTAAAAGAGCTATATAATATACTAATTAGGATTTAAAACTTTTTAATTAATATTTAATTAATATTAAAAGTTAAAACCTAAAACGAAGTAAAGGTAAAAAAGCTTTATTATATTATTAAAAACTAAATAAATCCTTATAAAAGGAATTAATAAATTTCTATAACCCCTTATTAAAGATTAAAATTGAAATAATTAATATAATATAATAATGTTAAAAATTAATAAGTAAGGACTAATGGGTTAACTATAAAAGAAAAAGACCTAAATTAAAGAATACCTAAATTAATAATGGACCACTTATAAATATAAACTAAAGTTAAAATAATAGTTAAACTATTAATAATAATTATAAAAATAAATATAAAGGATATAATAATAATAGTTATAATAATAGCTTTAACTATAACTATATTAATAGTTATAAAGGTAATAATAATAATAATAACTATTAAAGTAATAATAATAATTATAGCTATTAAGGAAATAATAGTAATAGTTATTATTAATGTTTTTAAAGTTTTAATTATTAAGAAAACTATTAATTTAATAACTTTATTTTAAAAAGTTAACCCCCTTTTAAAGCTTCTTTAAATTATTTATAAAATAATAATAAAAATGGACTAAATTAAAGAAACTATAAAGGAGTAATTTATTTTAATTATAGTTAATTAAGCTACATTGCTTTAAACTGCATTTAACTTAAATGAAATTAAAACCCTAACTATATAAGCTATATAATATAAAAATAAACCATTTAAAAAGTTTAAATAAATAAAGAGCAGAATAAGGCTAAAGATAAATAAGAATTATTATATTATTTTTATACCCCTTTTTTATTAAAATGCTATAATCCTTTAAAATATAATAAGTAATTAGGAAATAGATTAAAAGCTTAATACCTTTTAAATTAATAAAAAGTATTAAATTAAATCTACCCCTTTATATACCTATTATATATTATTTTTATACTCCTTATATAATTTATATACTTAATTTAAAAAAATTACCTTTATAAACTTATATTAATTTAAATTTTTATATTAAATATAATTATATTAGCTTTACTTTTATACTTTATTATAAGTTAAAAAAGGTTCCTTTTTAAACCCTTTTATTATAATATATTATAAATAATAATTTTTCATTATATAAGGCCTATTAAGTTATTTATAAGTTTAAACGTATATATATAGTTATTAATTATAATTATTACTTAAAAGGTAATCCTATTCTATTATTTTAAATTACTTTAAAAAATTAAAAAATTATATTAAATTTAAATATAAATTATTAATTTTTAAACTTAAAATTTATTACTTTAAAATGTTTACTTTATATTAATTTATAAAAGTTTATAAAAATAAACTATATTATTAAGTAATTATTTAATTATTAAAACTAGTTTAATTAAAAAAGCTAAAATTATATATATTTTATATAAAATTTAATAATATTTTATAAAAGTTTTATAACCTTATTAATTTCTTTAATATAAATAAAGTTAATATACTTTTTTATTTAAAAAGAGGTAATTTAACTATTAAATTTAAAAAAAAATATTATAATTCCTTATTATTTTATATACTCTTTAATATAGGATAAATTTAAAAAGCTATAAAGGTAGTTAAATAAAATGCTAAAGGTTAAAAAAATTAAAAAATTAATTAATTTAATTAAAGTATTTATCCTTTTTATTTTTAAAAAAGATAAAAGCTTATATTTATATATAAATTATAAAGGATTTAATTATATTTTATATAAGAATTATTATACTTTACCTTTTATTTTAAAGCTATTAAATAGAATTTTTTAAATAAAAATATTTATAAAAGTTAATCTAAAGGATACCTATTATTATATTTATATTTAAAAGGGAAATAAATAAAAAATAGCCTTTTATATTTATTATAGCTATTATAAATTTTTAATTATACTTATAAATTTATTAAATATTCTTATTACCTTTTAAAATTATATATAAAAAGTATTTAATAATATTTTAAATATTTTTTATATTATTTATTTAAATAATATTTTTATATTTCTTATAAATAGGGAATTATATATAAAATATATCTAGGTTATTATTAAAAGACTATAAAAAATAAACCTTTATATTAAGCTTTTTAAATATTAATTCTATTAAAAAAAGATTAAATTCTTAAGCTATATTATCTTTAATTAAAGTATTAAAATAAATCCTTTAAAAATTAATATAATTAATTAATAGCTTATTTTAAGTTTTTATAAAAAATTATAATAATTTTTAAGGTTTTATAACTTTTATTACTACTTTATAAATAGGTTTTCCTAAATTGCATTATTATTAACGTATTATTTAAAAAAAGGTATATTTAAAATAAAAGAAGGTTAAATTTTATTAAATATAATTATAATAAAAGTATTTAAAGATCTTTAAGCTATATTTAAAAAAGCTATTTTCCTTATATATTTTAACTTTAAAAAATAAATATTGTTAAAAATTAATTCCTTTAAGGTAATATTTATAAGTAATCTATTTTAATAAAATAATTAAAATATATTTAAACTAGTTATATTCTATTCCTATAAGTTTTTCAAATAGGAAATGCGGTATAATATTCCTAATTAAAAAATGCTTATAATAATAAATTACTTTAAACATTAATAGTATTACCTTTAAAAAAGCTATTTATTAATTAAAGTATTAATTAATTATAATAATCTTTAAATATTTATAAAAACTTTAAAGTTAAATAAGAAGTAAGCTTATTAATATATATATTTAGCTCCTTTTAACTTTATTATTAAATATAGGATAGGTAAAAAAAATAAAGCTAATTTACCTTTATATTGCTTTAATTTTATAACTATTTTACCTATTAATATAAATATCTTTTTTATATTAAAAAGGAAAATTATTATAATATAATAATTTAAAGTTTTTAATTTATACTTTAAAATATTAATTAATAAGCTATATATTATATATATACCTATTAAATATATTATTTTTATATAGGTAATTATATATAAATGAATATAAATAGCTATAGGTATTAAAAAAAGTAAAAACTTAGAGCTATTTAAAAACCTAAATAACTTAATTCTAAAGGTTTAACGGAAAAATCCTAAATGTTAAGTAATTCTATATTAATTTAAGGCTAAAAAGGCTATAAACCTTTAATAGTTAATAAAAAAAACCTAATTTATTATAAGGAAAGGGTTTATATTCCCTTTAAAAAGTCCCTTTATTTTTAATTTATTAAATTATATTATAATTAACCTATTATTAATTATTTTAATTAAACCTATACCTTAAAACTTTTATATTATAAATTCTTTTAAAAAGATATATAAAATAATATTTAAAAGTATATAAAATCCTATATAATCTATTTTAAAATAAAAGTAAAATATTATTAAAAATATAATAAATTAAATGCTTTATTAATTTTTAGTTAACCTATATAGGAACTTTCTATAAACTTTATTATAGGTTTACTTAAAACCTTTTATAAAAGAAAATTAATTAATTTTATATTAATTATTATTAATAGATTTATTAAGCTTATATACCTATTTTTAATTAATACTATTATTACTTTAATAAAATTAACTATTCTTTTTTATAATAAAATTAAATACTTATATAATAGTTTATAAGGTATAATTTTAAATAAAGGTATTGTTTTTATAAGTTAATTTTAATTTAACCTTTATTATTACTTTAAAATAAAACAATACCTTTTAATTACATTCTACCTTAGGATTAATAGTTAAATAAAATAAATAAATTAAATAATTAAAGGTTATTTATAATATTTTATTAATAAAGAATAGATTAATTAGCTTTAACTTTTTTTATAAGCTTTTTTTATTATAAATTTAATAATTAATTTAATAATTAAAAAGTTACCTTTTAAAGCCCTATATAGCTATATTTTTAAATTTAAATTATTTATTAAAAATAATTTTATATTAAAGGAAGTTTTAACTATATAAAAATAATTTAATAAATTAAAAATAATTAAAAATAAAATAGTAAAGCAATAATAAATTATATTAAAATAATATATAAATTATTATAATAATAAATATAAATTAATAACTTTTAAAGTTAAAAACTTAATTATATTATTAATAAAAAATATAAAGTTTTATTATAAAAAGTTAACATTTAAATATATAAAACCTTTTAAAATTATAAATAAAGTTAATTTATAAATATATTAGATTAATTTTTTATTATAATATATTTATCTTTATCCTATTTTCCTAATTTAATTAATTAAGCTTTAAACTATTAAATATAAATATAGTTTACCTATATTAAACTTTAAAAATAATTTAAAAAAGTAAAAGGTTAAAAATATAATAGGTAAAATAATATATAATAGAAATTAATATTATAAGGTTAAATAAAAAGGCTAGTCTTTTAAATATAATTAATAGGTATTATAATTTAACATTTTAACGTTAAAGGTAATTAAAGATTTTAAAAAACAATAAAGTTAAAAATAAAAGAAAAAAACTAAAAATAATAAATTAAGTATAAATTAAAACTATATTTAATATTATTAATATAAAATATAAAATAAACCTAATAAGATTTTAAAAATTTTAAATTAATTATAAAAAAAATAAAACTAATTATTTTAATATAAAAAAAATTAAACCTTTATCTTTAAAGTTAAAGAACTATTATACTTTATTATTAAGCTATATATAAAATAAGGTTAAATTTAATAATTATTAAAATTAATAATATTATAAAGTTTTATTTAATTATAAATATTGCCCTATTAGGTATTATTATATTACTTAATTATAAAAGTTTTTACTTTTATTATAAATAATAAAACAAAGGTATGTTATATAATTAAATTAAAATCCTATAAATATATATATAAAGAAATTATATAAAAGTAATTTTAATATTAAACTATATTTTATTTATATTAAAAATATATATAAAAAAAGTATAAAATAAAGTTATTTATAATATTAATTAAAATAAATATAATTATATTATAGGTAATAAAGTATTATTTAATAATAATATAATTATAATTAAAGAAATACTTTTATTTAAATATAAATATAATATTATTATAATATATAATAAATTTAAAATAAATATAAAATAGCTTTATACCTTTTTATTAGTTTAATTATTAATTATATTAAAATAATTTTAATAAATTAAAAGGAAATATAAATATAATTTAATAAAGTAATATTAAATAACTATAATATTAATATAAAATTTAAATAAGTTAAATTAAAGTCCTACTTTATTATTATTTATAATTTAAATATTATTAATAGTTATTTTAAATATAAAAGCTTATTAATTTTATTTAAAGAATTTAATAAATTAAATAATCTTAAAAGCTATTATAAATAAAAGTTAAATTTAAATAAATAAAAGTTAAATTTAAATAAATAACAATTTATATATAATATAAATATAAAAATATTAATAAATTTATATATTTAATACGCTTTAATATATTTATAATAATTAACGGAGCTAAATTTATTAAATAAATAATTAAATTTAAATAAAAGATTAAAATTAAACCAATATATATATTTAATATATTTAATATAATTATAATATATTAATATAAATAATATAATTATAGGGTTAATATATTTATTATAATATTAATTTTTTATCTTTATAAATTATTTATATTTTTTTTAGAGGTTTTTACCCTTAATATTTAAATTACCCCTATAGCTTAAATAATTATTAAGTAAAGGGCTAACGGATCTATTATAGCTTTAGCTTAAATTACCCTTTCTATTATTATTATTATTATTATTATTATTACCGCCTAATAATAATATTAATAAAGCTAATAATATAGAAGGAATAAATAATATTAATAATAATAGTATAGGTACTTTATTAACGGTATACTTTTTATCTATATTTTTATTATACTTAAATGTTAGTAATAATAGTAGCACTTTACCTTTACCGTTATAAATAATATAGTTGCTTTTTAAAGTTAAGGCTTTACCCTTTCCCTTTTGACCTTTAGGAGGTATAATTTAAACGATGGTAATAATAATATAAATATAATAAAAAAAAAAGGAAGATAAAGTAAAAATAAAAGTAATATAATAGGTTTTAGCTAAAACTAATTTTTAAAATTAATAGCAGTTAAAAAAAAAAGAAAAAAAAGAAAAATAATTAATAAATAATTAATAGAAATATATATATAGATTTTATTATAAAAATAATATATAATATATATAATTTATAATATAAATATAAAGTTAATATTTATATACCTTTACTATAATAATACTTTATATAAATAAACTATATTAATATATTTATTATAACATTTTATATTATATACTTATATAATTAAACTTTTTACTTTATATTTAATTAATAGATTAGTTATATATTAGGTTAAGGATAACTTAATTGAAAAAAAAGGAATAGTTATTATATTATAACATTTTAAAGCCTTTAAAGTATATATACTTTATATATATTATATACCCTTTTTATATATACTTTAAAGGAGATTTTTCCCTTTTTTAAACTTTAGTTTTATTAAATACCTATTATAAAATTAAAAAGACTTATAACATTATACCTAACCTTTAAGATTTAACTTACCTATGATACTATTATTATTAATAAAGAAATATAAGATTTTTTATATATATATATAAAGGTTAAAAACATAGCTAAGTTAATTAAATAATTAGGTTAAATAAGAAATATATTATATTAATTTTAAAGTTTAATAAAGTTATATTTAAATATATAAAACTTTTAATTATTAAAATAGGTAAATGCATTAATTATAGGTTTAAAAGTATATATATTATTATTAAGCAGCCTTTATTTTACCTTTAAGGTATATATTAATAATTTATAAAGTGGATTCCTAAGATTAGAGCTAACTTAGTTTACCCCCTTTATCGTATTATTTATTAATATATCCTTTATTCTAATAAGTTATCTATTACTATCCTATGTATATATTAGCTTTAGAGCTATTTTCTCACTTCTTAAGCGTGTTAAGTTATGATTATGTGTTTATTCCTTTTAGGACTTCCGTGCCTTATGCATTTAGTTCGTTTCCTTTAAGCTGGAACTTAGTTCGATACACCCGCGGGATCGGCGCCGGTCCTGGAGGGCAATGATGGACGCGACTCCGTATTCGGGGTAGTGGTTTGGCTAGCCGCTGTTGAGCATCCGTAGTCTACCTTAACTACTTACCGCTGGGACTTGTAGCTGGGCTGGGCCACGGTGGGCATAAATAAATTAGATTGGCGGGCTTGTCGCTTAGACCTGTCTATATATAATTAAATATAGTCGATATGGGACTGTCCGAAGGGCCGATGATTGCATCCAGTTCGTCTTCTTGTAAGGCACGATCAACGTTACAGGTCCTGGTTCAGCTGCTTTTTTAATGGATTTCACAGCACCATGCAAGAACTTTGGTACCGCACCGACACTCTGCATTGCCCCGAGTTTTCTGTGGTCAGGCAACTCTTTGGTTGTTATGGTTGGCATCAGTACTATCACAATATCTCAGAAGGCATGCGGTGTTCACTCACATACCATATGAGAAGGTGAAATCGGGATGATCAGCGTTGAACTTGATAATATCTCTTAGAGTGCGTACTGGAGAATAGTTCAGATCTCTCAGATATTCTTCAAGCTTGGGACAAGATTCGCTATCTTTGTTTTTTTAGTTTCACCCGCTTTAATCACTTTAGTCTGACTTTTTACCAACGCTGCTCTGTATCACGGTGTATGCAGGTTGACCGTCATAATATATTTTACTGGCGGGAGTCAACTCAATTGGCGAGACTACCATGGCGTTATTATGTACCATGAGATTTAATGCTACTTAATAGGCGTTTATCTTCATGGTCCGGCTGATTACTCAGTTCAACTTTAGTTCTGGGTTGACTTACAGCCCGTCGAGTATATGACTCTGTTACCAGGAGTAATGTTGGTAATTACCAGGTGTGAGGATCTAGGAAACCGATTCTGATGTCCGAGAAGTCCTTTCTAAGGCTTTTGATATCGAGCTTTGGCCCATCTGATGTACACATCCAAGGCTCAGTCAGGACCATCAAGTAGTTTACACATTTAGCTAAGCCTCCTAGACTGCCCATGGATTCTGTCAGCATGAAAGCACCATCTCCGGATGCGCTACCAATCATTGGCTTCAGAGCGTAGAAAGATGACCATGAAGCCGGCGTCACAAGAGAGCCATCGGGTTCAGTTACAATCGACCATGGACTTAAGCCGGCAGCAACACCAGCGGCAAAGCCACTAGAGGAACCCCCGGGATTCTACACCTGGTTAGTATATTATTTCTAGGTACTCGAAAACCAACTCACCGAGTTTCCCATTACTGTATCATTTTGAAGAGTGTCACCCTCGACGTAGACCGGCTGTGTTTGGCCCCCTACTGGAGAGTAGCTTGCAACGGCCTTCCCGCTTATATTCTCGTTAAGAATTCTCACATGGAGTGACACACATGCCTGAATGCTATACTAACTTTGTCGCCCCGAACTCCAGATAACTATAGGCTCCTGGCAGGTCCGCATTTTCCCGTTGCCTACCGGAAGATTTGCTTTTCCCAGAATGACGACCCCTTCTCGAATGAACTAATACTTCATGTGTAGGCACTCGCCAACCTACTATGGTGGCGCTCGGCCTAGGTGATGGGCAATGGGCATGCCATGTCAAGTATCTTTGCATGCCTTTCGTTTTCGAATCCAATCATGCTGGTGATCCGAGAGTCATGGGCATATTCATCGTGTCCTAGAAAGTTCGACTAAGTTATGTTCTCAGGATTGTCTTATGGGGGAGACAGACATAACCAGGGCGGAGCAATAGCGCCCTACCTTGACAATGATTGGAATCCCAATATCACAATCCCCTGATACAGCCGTGTTGACGATCTTCATCAAGCTCGTCAGCCAAGACAAGTGCCTACTCTTCGGGAGAGATAGATATCATAACGTGTAACTATATTCCAGCTTCACTGCGCTTCTCTATCTAGTCTAGGTAAAGCTGTACTAATTGCCGCGATATGTAAGTGCCATCATGCACGAGTTTCTAGAACTCTGAGCCAGTCCACAATAGCAAGGCATCAGCACCCGCGTCCAAGCCCACCATATTTAGCCCGTTCAAGAACTAACATTCGGTAAGGTGAAGACTCCACATGTGGCACGAAAATTGAGAGCGAAAGGGGTTTGTGCTAAGATCAAGTGAGGTTTGCAGAAGGCCAAGACTCTTGCCAGTTGGCAGTGATCGCTGCATTAGTACGTCTCACAGCAAAGATTGCGTGTTCGGCTATCAAGTGATACTGAGTTGGGGAGGGTACGAGCTATCATGAACCGCGGGGGAGATTACGATTCCTCGTCAGGCAAAAGGCACATAAAAATCACGAAATGCACTATCCAATCCCGAGACGTCAGCTGGGGACTGGCTTTTCTCGGCGCATTGGGCATTCAAACTCACTTAAGGGCTAAGACATCAATTACCTTGGCCGCGCATACTTTGCTAGTAAATGCAAGTAAAAGCAGCAATTGCAGTAATGTGTGTTTAGCATTATCGAAGAACAAATGCATTTCATATGCCAGAATATTAAAATACTGATGGGAATAACTCAGATCTTTAAGATTTGCCGTGTTATAAAATCTTCCTGATATTGTTTTCAAACAGTAGCCACCTCGTATTACATGGTCTTATTCTACGCCTGCACATAGCTACGCGGGCAGAGGAAATTGGTTGAACGTATGTATTGAGGGGAGCGTGAGCCTTTATCTGAGCCTTAGACGTACGCTATACCAGCCAGCCCCGAATATGGCACTTTGTAATATAGCCAACTACGCATATTGTCTCGAATAACCGCCCATGATTACAGATAATTATGTGGTATCCAGTGGCGCAAAGATTCTACGATGAAGCTATCAAGCTCCCACTTTGTAATCTACGCGGTTATCAGGAGACTATTGACTATTAAATTGACATTATATGTGATCTTTCGTGTGTTATGGACCGCAAAATGAATGAGACAGAAAGGCAACTTGAATGCCCACTATACATGAGACGAGTGACGAGAATGGATTATGATACAACTTACAACTCGGCGCCGGGGCAGAAAACACTAGCTATGGAGGTCCATTGAGACAAAGCATCCCGAGATAAAGCCAACAGGAGTTAAGGAGGACTCCATATTCATTTATTCTGCTGGGAATAATCGCTCCTTGCTTCTATTATAATTCAATATATACATTCTTCTCCTATAGTGGCGCGTGACCACCACTATAATTAGGTGGTGAGTCCACTAACTTTTCACTTCCCTTCTAGGCTATGGCCAATAATACTTCACCCATTCAAATGAATTCCTACTACGTAGACCAGATTACAACAATTTCCTTGCCAGTGTTTGATTGTTAGTGCGAGACCACAACACCTGTCAGAACAGTACTGTATTCTAGTAATTACCACAAGAAACACTACAACGAGGACGATATCTAGAATTGCTTAGAGATTTTGAGTCCTTCATAAACTGTCATGGAGTCAATGAGTGATGGTTATTCGAATAAGAGAGGTTGATATATTAAGAACCGAAACTAGAGCAGCTTGCCCCCCTCCCCTCGATAGCATACGCCCTCCGTCTTCGACGTCCCGAGATAACGTATCAGGCCATTCATTGTTACGCAGTGGGAAGATGGGTTGCACTAACAGTAGACTAAGGAAAGCTTGGAACTTGCTCGAAAGCCCGCTGATAAGATCGGGCGCCTAAGCATGCTCCCCATTGGAGCAAACACGTCCGCTCTCCCTATGTTGTGAGACGCTATCAGGAGTCGGACCCGTCTTACGGCCGTACATCCCTGACGTGAAAGAGGTCATTTGCTAATAATATTTTAAGCAGCATGGGAGTCAGCTTAATGGCCACGCTCGTGTTAAGGGACTGTTTTCCAATCAATTATAAACCTGCACAGGGATAGTTATATAACACAGCAATTGCACGTCTGCCCCTTACTGAGGAAACGGTGTCATTCGTACAATGGAAGCAAGGCTGTGCTGTGCTACCATCGCTTGATGATCGTGCCATTTTTGGAATATGGAACCGTAGTGTCACATATTTTTAGCCAGACATGCATGGGACCGAAGCAATGCCGGGTGGAATCGGCCAGTGCGGGGGGCCGTAGACAAACAACCACCACCGCATGTATCATTGTGTATCACAACCTTCCCGTGCGTGTCTTGACATGCCATCAGTCACCGTGATATTCCAGCGGTACACATTCATGACGGCGAGGGAAGTAATGAAATAAGCAAGGGAATGATATGGATGATTGAACGATAGAAACAAACATGCGCTGGCAATAATGAACGCCATCACACGCAACGACTATCCAATAATTGGTGACAGGTCAAAGTAAGAACGAGGTTGTATGCAACTATGTAGTTATTACAGTTATATGTACAGACAGACAGATATATCTCCTCCTCAATACCACTGCTATACTCAGAACCCCCTGTTCGCGAAACGCCGCGTCAGTATATGTGAATGCAATTCACTAGTGGCCCCCTTTCCATAATTATAGTGGTAACTATCGCCGCCGATAAGTACTGTGAATGCAGACCCAGGGAGTAAATGCACACGGCGCGACACTTCGGGGCATATAGACTCAGGCCGTCTATGTAGCCCTTTGCTAGCTAGGTATGAAACGCAATGGCAGCAAGGCTGGTAGCACTTCCTGTCTGTGGAGCCATGGCTTATATTGTTGATCTGAGAGAGTTTCGATAATTTCATTCACCTCGGCGCTTTTCACGCGCCTGCAAACGAGCGCTTCTTCGTACTCCTTCGGCAGGTTGATTTTTGCTGCCGCGTTGTCTCGGCGGTGGTTTCTCGATTTTACTGCGAGCAGCAGGTCCCTTTCCTACTCTTGTTACTCGCGTTTTTCGATTCTTCTTATCTGGAGCGGGGAAGGCAGCCTGGACGGGGGATTGGTGACCAGCAGGAGCGGTGGGGAAAGGAGGGGCAGAAGAAGAGGAAGAATGATTAGAGTTCGGCAACGGCTGCTGAGATTCCCTGGGTTGTTCAGGTTGCCTCGAGGATGACGATTTAGATGGCTCAACGACTTCCTCTGTCGTCTGTGCGTCGAGCTTCGCCTTCTTGCCGTAGAGGGAGTCTGTGTCGGCGACCATGTAGTTGCCGAAATGGCCCACGATGGTGTCGAAGGTGAAGTGACGCCCGAACCTGACGAAGGTCCACCATGGGCGATCGAGACCTTCAGTCGGTGGAGAATCCCATATTGGAGGGTTGGCCGTCAATTGGCGACGTGCTTTCTCCCAGTTGGTCCGAATCTCGTTGAACCTTTCGTCCCTTCGCTTCAGAAGTGCAGCTTCAAATTCTTCCTTAGTTTTAGATGAGTGGGCTATCTCGCTGACATCGGAATGCCAGGCGTACGGATCCTGAATACCAAGTTTTATGCAGTTATATTTCTCATATAGGGAGTCCCAAATATCGTTTGGCTTAGTGTCTCTGAACTTCCAGTGAGGCCAAGACCATTCTGACGGGGTTAGTCGATCCCAGTCAACCCTAGGGACGTGTAGGGAATGGTGGTTTTGCGGTGTCGGTTTGGGTTTCGGTCCCATCTTGTTCTTACAAGGAGCGAATAATGGTGGTGTCGATTAAGCGGGTGACAAGCGGACTATGATGTGAGTAGTATTGAGATGAAAAGAGTAGGTGGCGAGCAGATGGAACAACTTCTGGGAGGAATACGCGCTTGTGAAAGCTTCTGAGAAAACTTAACAGATTCCAGTATTAAATGATAGTTGCTCATGTTGTGGGCGCTGTGTGGTACTAAATTCTGAAAAAAGATACCCAACCGACCAATCTAGATTGTACCTCGGGTGTACGACCAGCTACACGGTAGTATTCCCTTGTGTTTGTTTCACTATTCCCACTGTGTATTAGAAGGGATGGCCTACATTTCACGCAGCGTGTCAGACTTAGATATAGCTGGGACTCGTTAGGGCCATTATGCTTCTCTCTTTGCTATTGGCTGACATATAATTTATGTGCATTCCTCTAGCTGCCTTGGATTTACCCGAGTGCAAATTCGAACATAATATTATCAAGTATTCAACTACCAACGCTGGTCGTGTAATTGTTATGTGAGTTGTGGCTGACATTTAAGGTTACCTCTAGTATTTATATTTGTTTGTTTCAAGCAGGCAGATGGAAATGCAAGATAAAGTCCATATACTACTAGATGATCATTCTCATCTGTATGTATATGCGATGAGAGAAATAGGGGGTGCGGGTTGTTTGCTGGGGTCTTTATTTGAAGCAAGGGGATATCAAACAACTGGCTGGGCTGTCACTGTTCCAAAGGACGCCGGGCTCGCTTACAGAACCGCTCATGATACACAGGCGCCTCAAGGCAAGGGAGCAACAGATCGGGGTACACCAAGTAATCACGCAGCAAGGGGCTATTGGATGCCTATTGATTTAGTTTGGCGAGTGTTTGGAGACGGGCAAGACAAACATGAGGAATAGGCCGGCCGCTCTTAGTACGAGTGTAGAAGGCCTTGACATTGGACGGCCAGGCGGGTAATCGAGTGATTCATGCAAACATGAGTACAGTCGTGGACATATAAGAAAAGGAGATGGCATCTTCGCCTAACTCTCTCGTCTCCGTCAATTTTCTATCCCATCAATTTCCATCTATTGCTAGTAGTCAGTAGTCGTGCCACAATGGCAACCTTCGCACTCGTGTATGACGACGATGAAGAGTCTATGCCCGACACTGCTTCCCCTCCACCTCCCCGAACACCGTGCCAATCGAGAGATGACGATGGCCTCGAAACTGACAACGAGCATAGCATGTCTCCCACCGTTCCTGGCACGCCCATTGAGCCCAGTACATGGCAGCTCGGTCAGGATGATAACAACTCCCAACCACACGACAAGAACAGCCCGGCCCCCAGCGGCGGCCCAGTGGCTACTATTCACCAGCGTGACCAGCCCGAGTCTCCGTTCGACTGGGAAGAGTTGAACCTTGACACAGTTCCGCCTCAAGCCTTCTCGGTCCGGGTCCTTATACTACCTCACAAACTTTGCACGTTCTCCAGCTACCCAACAGGAAGCTCCTGTGGTAACTGGGTGGATGTGGAGACGAGAGATGCGACGGAGGAGAGCGAGAAAATTCGTCTTTGGGCTTCCGGGCCCGGGGAGCAACAGCCTGGGTTTTGTGTTACTTGCGACAAGATTCAATGCGTCGTGTTATTTGACCCTGACAGTGATCGCATCATAGTTCGCAACCAGTCTTCGCATTTGGTTAGTTGCAAGCTAAACAGGACGGCAAAAATTATAGATATCCAGGACGGCGAAATTGGAGTGATTACACCGGGAGAGTGGGAATTCACCGCCGACGAAAACGAGTGTTTGTTTAAACTCAAACTGCTGAGCAGGACGCCCTTGCATATTAGACAGGTGCCACATACCAAGCGCTCCGCTGCCGATAAAACCAGCTCGAACAAGAAAGCCCGTCAGTCGGTTGGTCTATCCTTCGAGAGGATAACAATCCCACGGGATCAATTCCCTAGCAACCCTCTCATCAGTCTCAATCGTGGCGAGATCGTACAGGTTGGAACTGGGGAGGACGACTATGCCATAAAACTCCTAGGGCCTGTCAATAACGGGCGAGTTTCGACTGTCTACAAGGCGGAGCACTCCAACATGCCGGGCAAGGTGGTGACAGTCAAGGTCATCAAGCCCCACTGCCGCAATAGAGAGTCTACGGTCGAAGCGATTGAAACTTGGATACGTGAATTCTCTATACATTCCACCCTGGGTAATCATGTATGATATTGTCAACCTCATAAACAAGTGACGTGAAACTGATATAGTACTCCAGTATGCAATCATACCATATCTCGGTTCTGATGCCCGGTTCAACGCCATATATACCGAGCATATCGACGCAAAACCACTGATATACCATATAGCAGACCAAGGGGCTCGGGAGTTCAATGGTAACATCGTGAGAGCCTGGAGGATCCTAGGTGACATGGCTTCAGCTCTGTCCTTCCTTCATTCGAAAAACATTGTCCATGGCGATATTCACCTGACTAACATCCTCTTCCACCCTGTTCGCGGCGCTATACTGACTAACTTCGACCTGAGCTTTGAAGAGGGGAAAAACGCAGCTGGGAATGGTGCACCTTGGTACTTACCACCGGAATTCCTCGATGATTCGGAATCGCGTTGCTCAGCTTCAGATATGTGGGCACTTGGTGTTGTCATGCTGTGGGTGCTGGGTAAAATCCCTATGCCCGAATCAACGACGTACTGGATCGTCGAAGATATTCACCCGACGGGACCGACCACTCAAATGAATCACAAGCAGGCACAATGTCAGATGGAGGACTGGCTCGCCAAAGTGCGTGCGGGTAACAGAGAGCTTAAAGAAGAAAGGGGCGAGATTGCACCTCTTGTTGATGCTCTGGTCCAGGAATTGTCGCACGAGCGAATCGATGCCGCAACACTAGTCCAAGAGCTAACCATGTATAACCTGAATGAGGGATCGGACTTTGAGTCTATTTCGGACCGATACATCTCGCTTTGAGCGGGTTCGATTGCTTAATAGGGGAGCTGGTATTGTCTGTTTCCTCTATCATCCAAACCTTCTCATTTCCCCGTTGGAATCTTCCTCTCGGCTTTTTCTTCTGTTTATTTCTGCCGTTTCTTGCTTTCTTGGACGAGGCTAGAGTAAAGGGACATCATAGAAAATACTGAAAAAAAGGAAGAGAGAAGAAGGGAAGGATGAATAGAACCGGGATAGAGAAAGAATAAAAAGAAACCTAAATAGGCCTAAGGATACTTAAATGATTAATGAATTACGAGCCATAATTAGATGCTCTACTGGTGAGCTATGGGTCTATCGTTGGCAAGACTGTATCGTTACGATTTAATCTAACGGGTTGCTCTGGCAGCTACACGCAATTCTATGCATTGTTCCTCATTACTCAAAGCTGCGGCATTGGTCTACAGGCAGGAGGAGGCTGAGCAACCTCATTACTGGCCTTTTAGATTTCCCGTAGCAACGAAAGGTTTTCTAGGAACCTATGAACCTGGTATCATCTATGACAACTTTGCATGATGCCACAGGCCGCAGAAGAATAAGTATCTACAAAGTTACGTCACCAAGTAACGGACAAAGCTGGCAGGTTTAGTGCGTCGGGATAGATATAATACTGAAATGTCTTGATACTGATTGATCACGATACATATGGGTGTTTGGTAATCGAACTAGGGGCAAGGGACTGCATGTCACATATCTCAAAAGTCGGACTCAAGTGCAAGCATAGTCATAATTTGAAAAACGATATCGTCAAGTACCTAGTAAATAACCAATACGGTTGTTTGGCAATAATGTTCAAGTGTCAATATAAGGGCCATTGTCCCAACGTGCTGTAGATATAATCTGACAGCGACCGATATAATACATCCAACAGAAGGCCTCTACTAGATAGTTGCTACAGATTATAACTTCTCACTTACTCTTCCGAGACCGTGAAACCAGCGACACAATAAGCGATAACATATTCTATACGCAGATTGCGCGATTCTTCTAAAGGGGGTGAGGGGGGTTACATCATTTCCCGTGACGCGTTGCCGCTCCAATGTCTTTATCCGTTCTTTATCCTAGGCAGCCCTCATCGAATATTGCCGATGAACTTGAACCAACCCGTTACTCAAATCGAGCAAATCGACAAACCCCAATCACTATCTCCCCGTGATCATCAATCAACACACCACTTCCAGTCCGTCTACCTAGCCAATGCGGATAGCCCAGCATCAGCCCCCCTCAATGCTAGCAGTCCAAATAGCTAAAGTGGAAAGTTCCATAAGCACAAGTGTGTCTCAGCTAGAGATTAAGTGGCAACATGAGCCTCAAATTAGCTCTTTGCGATGCGATTCTCTAGGCCAGTGGTTAAAGGTGATTCTCATCTCATATTTGATCCGCAACCTTCTTCTGTGCCGCCCTTTTAACGTCCAATTCCAACAGCAGCCTCTAATTTTCCTCTACTCAATTTCTCCCCTCGATAACCACAACTCCGATACTACCAGCTGAATAATGTGTGCATAAGCGTTGAATTGATATTACGTATCAGCCTCCAAGTTCGAAAAACAGTTGACCATTCTCCTGGGGTTTCCATAGTCAAAGACAGACGTTAGCCTCAGTTATTAGTGATTGACTTGCGCTGTATTTACCGCAGGATCCGAGTTCTCAACCGAGGGTGCTATTGATGCCGTATGGCATCTATCTGACATTGCGGCAGCGCGTGTACCACGGGCGAAAATATCAACTTCAATGATTGTTGATCTACCTAGTTCTGTTCGGCGAGCTCCGTGTCCGTCAAAGTGCAAGCCGGCCCAACACCTAAAGCTATGAATCAAATCGAAGAACCCGAGGAAATCGAGTACCAAATGGCAGGATCTACACTATCTTGGACAACATTCGCCAATGGCACCACATCAGTACCCATTACCTCAACAGCTTCATCTACGAGCCCCGATATATCCTCACTTCTAGCCTTATCCCCACCCTCACTGACGACCCCTATCAACCCAGCAGTTTTTCCACCGGTGTTAATCACCGTGACGCCTTTCACGAGTAAACCATTCAGTTCATATTCCTCTACACCTACCCTGTCACTGGAAAGCTCACCAGGTCTGCCAATCGCGGCCATATCGAGCTCGTCTGGATCGTCCTTCTTCACGGAAGCGTCTGTATCCAGTTCACGGTCAACACTAACGGCAACCCTATCATCGCCACTCCCAACTAATACTGCAACTTCTGCCCCCGTATCAAATATCCCGGCTTCCCAGCTAACCAGCGAGACAACCCCGTCATCCCCACCCGGTACTCTAGGCTTGGGTGTCACAACGAACATAGTACCACCCGATAGCACGGCCTCGGTCACCATACCAAACACGTCCGCATCCCAAATAACGAGCGACCCGTCCCCCAGCCAGACAGCATTTTCCAGCGGAACTCAACCTATCCCATTCGATACACCATCACAGACCTCGTCAATAACCATCATCAACCCCAGCATTCCCTCCGCAAATCCAACAAACCCAGCCACTCCGCCCCCCACCTCGAAGACGCAGCAGCCTCCACTACTCGTGATCCTCGCCATCGTCATCTCCACCGTCATCTTCCTGCTCCTCGCCACGATCATCATCCGGAAAATCGCCGTACACAAGCGGCGACGGCGTCGGCGGGAGTTCTTCCAGGTAGAGACGGCGCAGGATATTACGGCCCCGCCTCGAGGCGGCTCCACTCACTCGGTGTATCAAAGCATGTCCCGCGGCGGTGTCGTGAGTGTTGTGACTGGGGGCGAGGAGTGGCGGTGGTCGAGGGATCACGTGGCGAGGCCGATGGCGATGTGGGAGGAGGATAGGACTGATGCCCGATGGGGCATGGAGCGGGGAGATAGTACCTCGAACATGAGACTTGGGATAATGGGCGGTGGTGTCAGGGGTTATCACGATGTGGATAGAGATGGGATTGGGACGGCGTTATAGTGACCATTGTCAGGATTTCGTGTAGTGAATGGGGTATATGTATCAGCAGATGGGGACCCTGGGGAGTGGTATAAGGGAATACCATACATGGCCTGGGAGTTTTTTTTTTGGTGGATTATCTGTATCCTCCCTGCTATTGATTACTTTTTTCACTGGACCAGTTTTATACAGCCTGAATATTACCAGCTTGATGGCATGCGTCTTTTCGGTGTTGACCTTCAATCGCTTGTCGTTGTTCATTGCTAGACCAACAGTGATTCGGACGATATTAACTATTAGAAGCTATCTACTGTAGTAGGTGTCAATCCACCAGACGGCTTTTAGCGGATGCTGTCTGTACGACATTGCCTGTAAAATAGTTTTGGTACACTACCCTCTCTAATCATCACAGAGCTTTAGATTGATACACGAACATATTCAACACCTTACGGCTAACTTTCCTTCATTAAACTTGCTAGTTATTGAGGGATGCTTGTAATATTTCATAATGACTGGCAACATTGTGAATGCTGAGTTCAAGGTGTCTCATCGCAAGCCACCCAGGGTAAATAGAAGCATGCACCACGAGGTCCATACAAAATAATAGAGTACTCATGTCACAGTACTTATTTGACTGAGAAAAGAATACGAGAACCACTTTGACGAGCGAGCCACCGGAGGGAATATCACATATTGAAATAGGGTGGAGTGGTAGGTTAGTTAGCAAGGGAAATTGCGGGGGTTCGGGATTATCATGGTACAATAGAAATAAAACTCCATAGCGATGACTTCATGGGTTGGTTCAAGGAAGAAAGTATGAATAGCCAGCGTTGAATTCTAGCAATAATACTGCATTCCTCCCCTTACGATCGACAGATTCCCAGTTGAATGAAGCTATTGCCAAAGTATAGACCCTCAATAAGTATGGATGTCCTACGGGATAAGCTAATATTTACACCCATCCACTTGAATATCCAAGCGATGAAACAAGCGAGACAAGTGAAAAGCCCCGAGACGCGCGCGCAGACCAGGACCCGGGGGCCAGCGAGAAGGATGCGCTAGGGACGGCGCTTTAGGTTAGACTTCCCTTCACCCGTCTTGTCGAGATGCAAGATGGCGCCCGGCACGATGGCGGGCTGCGAGTCGATCCTACCTACTGCTTACTAAGTAGGGTTAACGACATGCCTACCTACATCCTACATCCTACATCCTACATGCATAGATACATGGGCATGGTGTATGCAGGATGCATAGAAATATAACATATATATATATATGTATATGTATGCTGGATTTGTCGGTGTAAGGGGTTTCACGTAGCTGTCGTATACTGATATATCTAGGTACTTCGTTCCCGTCTTTCATCTGATGATTATCATGATGAGGGACTTCCAGAGGTTGAAGGTAGGTTTGGCCGCCAAATGCCAAGACGCCCAGGTTGACCTTGACTTGGCGAAACAGCTGAAATCAAGAAGAAGCAACCAAGTACGACAGCAACAATAAAATTCCCTCACCGACTGCTTATTGTTCTGCGTGTTCTGTGGGTGATATATAACATCCATGTTGCATGATACATACCTAACAACCCATAGACACGTAGCTTCAACATTCAAAGTACCTACATATGTACCCATGCATGTAGGGACTAGACTAGGAGATATGATTGAAATATGATGAAAGATAGCACAGATCAGACCACAGATCAACACAGATCGGAGGACCGGATCACTAGAACATTTTCTAGATGGATCTGTTAGGGCAGCAGCAGTTTATTAAAGCTCCCACTGTAAGCTTCCTCTAGTGCGGGATGTTTCTAAACAGTCTGGGGTTGGCTGGTGGGTTGTGCATGTACCTCTAAGGTACCTCTGTAATCTGGTATCGTGGGGTTAAAAGACCTGTGTAGAAGAGGAGATTGGTTCCCCTTCTCTGTCAGGAATACATAGATCTAACGTCTATAGATCTTATGATGATGAGTATGAAGCCTCCTTCATATGTCTCCAGGGTGGTGGTGTTGTTGCAATGGTAGTTAGGAAATTGAATGAGAAGTAAGTAGTGAAGCCAGTCACGGCACAGCAAGCGAGGCGATACTTGCATGTACCTCGCGATGCAAGTACCCACCCACCAACTTAGCGTAGCAGCGTCACCTGCATCATTGTACCTTCAGCGTACCACAGCGTACCACTGCCTACCACATGAGGCCATCCCATCCGCACCACCGCGCGCCCTTCAACCTATAACCCCGTCGTCGTCTATCGTCCGCACATTTCTATCTAACCTCTCCTTCTCCCTCTTTTCTTCCCTCCCTCCCTCCCTCTCTCCTGCTTCCTTCCCTCCCACCATCACCACCCATCTATAATTCCCAACATGCAAGCCGCCCTCCGCATTGCCTCTCGCCAGGCCACCGCCGTTAGACGCGCCTCCGTCTTCGGCTTACAAGCTGCCAGAGCTGGCTCCACCTGGGCCAACGTTCCCCAGGGCCCACCGGTATGTTATGTGTCACTGTCGCCCATGTTGTTGACGATGATGATGATGATGATGATGCCTGTTGTTTTGTTTGTTTGTGCGCTGCTAACCATGGCTCCGGATCTCTATAGGATGTGAGTTGACCACCGAAAACAACACCCTCCTCCAGCTTGGCTTGTCCACTCGGAGCTTACCGCATCTTGCTCTCCATACCTGGATACCAATTGCTAACCTGTGACTAATTGGTTGTTCAATTCAGGCCATTCTTGGTATGTGCATCGTTACTTTTCATCTGTGTTCTCTTCTTATATTTGCGATAACTGACACAGCTCCTATATAGGTATCACCGAAGCCTTCAAAGCCGACAGCTTTGAGAAGAAGATCAACCTAGGTATGCCTCTCTACTCTACCCGTCTATTTGACTGTGTTGGTTGCTTTGCTTGGCAATTGGCTTGTTCCTGCCTATTCCTTCCACGCTTTCTCTCCGCCACACGCGACTAAAGCATCATCTTGTTGTGCATAGGTGTCGGTGCCTACCGTGATGACAAGGGAAAGCCATATGTCCTCCCTTCGGTCCGGACCGCTGAGGAGAAGGTTGTTAACGCCAAGCTGAACAAGGAGTACGCTGGCATCACCGGTGTGCCCGAGTTCACCAAGGCCGCCGCCATCCTCGCCTACGGCAAGGACTCGCCCGCCCTCGACCGCCTCGCCATCACCCAGTCCATCTCCGGCACTGGCGCCCTGCGCATTGCCGCCGCCTTCCTCCAGCGCTTCTACCCGGGCGACAAGACCATCTACATCCCCAACCCCTCGTGGGCCAACCACAAGGCTGTCTTTAGCGATGCTGGTCTCAAGGTCCAGCAGTACCGCTACTATGACAAGAACACCATCGGCCTCGACTTCGAGGGCTTGATTGCCGACATCAAGGCCGCCCCCAAGGGCAGCATCTTCCTGTTCCACGCCTGCGCCCACAACCCCACCGGTGTCGACCCCTCCCAAGAGCAGTGGAAGGAGATCAGCGAGGCCGTCAAGGCCCAGGGCCTCTTCTCCTTCTTCGACATGGCGTACCAGGGTTTCGCCAGCGGTGACACCGACAAGGATGCCTTTGCTCTGCGCTACTTCGTCGAGCAGGGCCACGAAGTCTGCCTGGCCCAGAGTTTCGCCAAGAACATGGTTCGTCCTCATCATTTCCGTCCTAGCACCACACAAGATGACTAGCTAACAACAAGTGTGCGTACAGGGTCTCTACGGTGAGCGTGTAGGTGCTTTCTCCATTCTCGGCTCTTCTGCTGAGGAGAAGAAGCGTCTCGACTCTCAGGTCAAGATTCTCGTGCGCCCCATGTACTCGAACCCTCCCATCCACGGCGCTCGCGTGGCCTCCGAGATCCTCAACACCCCGGCGCTGTACCAGCAGTGGTTGGGCGAGGTTAAGGAGATGGCCGATCGCATCATTACGATGCGCAGCCTGCTCAAGAACAACCTCGAGAAGCTCGGCAGCAGCCACGACTGGAGCCACATCACCTCGCAGATCGGCATGTTTGCCTACACCGGCCTCGACGCCGAGAGCATGAAGAAGCTGGCCAAGGAGCACAGCGTCTACGCCACCATGGACGGCCGTATCAGTGTCGCCGGAATCACGAGCGACAACGTCGGCCGTCTCGCTGAGGCCATCTACAAGGTCAAGGGTTAAGTCAAAAATAACACATGAGGTAAATGAAAACATCTGTACGATTTTGACGGGATCATGTTGGGGGCGTTTTTTCTCCTTCGGATTAGTACGAGGAAGGGAAAAAGACATACAGGGCTTTCACTATGATTGGTCACATATATTCCCCGGATAACGATGAATATGAAAAGGATAACAATTCTGTTATCCTCATTTTTGTTGCACACTTGGATGTTTTTTTGTTTTCTTTTTTTTTTTTTGCTTTCTTTTACTCACCTACCTTCCTATCTTTTCATTTCTCGGATAGATAAGATGGATGGATAAAATAGGGAGAGGAGAGAGGGAAAGCAGGAAAAAAAAAAAAATCTCTCACTCACCTGGTAGATAGATTAGACAGCGAATTGATACCATGAGCTCCTCTTTTCGTGCTATCTATCATGACTGCCGAGGGGTGTATATACGTACATACATAGATTGGATTTCTTCTTTTCTTCTCTCTCTCGCGAACACAAAGGGTATCTACAACTATCAGAATCTCTAAACCTATGCCATCTCTCTCTCTCTCTCTGAAACCCGCTCTGTTAGCTAGGCTCACCGCAAACGGTTCAAATCCCCATTGATCTCTCTTAATCTCGTTTCCATCTCGCGCCACACGCGCGCCATCTCCCTCATTGTTCGCTCCTTATTCTCATCTACCACCGTTGTCCCCCTCCTCCCTCTTCTTCTTCCTTGTGACTGTGACTCACTACCACCAGCCCCTGTTAAAGCGTCTTTTCGCAGCTTATCCACGTCCACGCCGTAATCAGCTAATTCCGCCTCGCGCGTGCGCGACCCGTCTTCCAGTCTGCGGCCCGCGTCGAGTAAGTGCTGCCGGTAATGGAGAAGGGCGGAACGTGCCGAAGGAGGGTAGACGCGGTGTCGCGTCTCCCAGAGGAGAGCCTCGGCGGCGATGGCCCAGGCTTGTGCGTTTTGCGAGGCGTTTTGCGCGCGGAGCTCGGAGATTCGTGCCATGGGGCCGTGTTTGGCTTCGAGGGATCGGAGAAGGAGCTTTAGGACTTCGGTGTGTGATGTGTGGTGTTGTGCTAGGGAGGCTGTTGCCGAGAGTCTGGCGTGCGAGAGGGATTGTTTGGTGCATGTGAGGTCTGAGATGAGGGTGCTGGCTATGCGTGGTAGGGACGGGATTGCGCGGTGGATGTATGACGGGTTTGTGCTTGGTGATAGCACGCGCGCGAGAGCCTTTGCGTCGGATGTGAGGACGGATGATACTAGCGCTGCGATGTGTGGGAAGAATGTCGGGAGATGCGTGAATGGGGGGCTGGTGAGGAGGAGGGATACGGATTGTGCGGGGAGATGCGAGGCGTTGTTGAGGAACGAGGAGAGTAAGAGGAGGAGTTGGAGGAGGTCTGGAGGTAAGGATTGTTGTTGGGCTTGGAGCTGTGATGGTTGGCGAGATTTCGGATGTTTTTGTTGATATCGGCTTTGCTGTTTTTGGTGTCCTTGGTCTGGTTCTTGACTGGGCGCTGCTGCTGCTGTTGGGGTTGTTTGGGTTGAAGCAGCGGTCGAAATGGCGGTGCGGAGGAGATGGACTCTAGCTGCTTTTAGGCGGTATGCTTGGAGTTCCTGATACCATTGGGGAAAATGTCTCTGTTAGTTATTCGCTCCTTATTTCATCTGACTTATTGTGATCTTATGTGATTCGGGTTGAAAGGGAAAAGAATACTAACTTCGCGTACAGCATCTCGCTGTTTAGCCGACGGGTCGAGCTTGGTAGAGCCATCCGGGTTGAGTATCGAGGTGGTGATGGTGTTGTATAGTTTCTCGAATCGAGGATTGTTCGTTAAGACGGAATTATCGACTGGCGGTAGCATATTGGCCAGACAAGAAGAATCGAGTCTCAAAGAAATGTTGGAGAGTGATGAGACAGCGAGATCATTTTATGTTTAAACTGGTTCAATTCTGCATCGGACGAGATACATCGTAAGTAAATAAATAAATAAATAAATTAGGGAAAGCCAGCAGGTCCCCGCCAGTCCCACCCCGGTCGGAACTTTACCTCGAGCACACGGACCCATTTCATCAGAGCGGAGCGGAGCGCTTGTCCCCGCAGATCCCCGCCACCGGCTTCCCACGAAGTCGGGGCTGTCTGTCACCTGACATCCCGCCCAAGGTACGTACCTCACAGTGCCAACCGTCACATCGCCCGGACAAATCACTGCCGACCATCCGTAGTGACCCGCACGCAGCTGCACCACAGGTGCCAAGAACGCCGCTCTCCAGAGGCAAGCGTGCAGATCTAATTTCTGGAGTCAATTCCAGACGTCGATTCGGTCCAAGCCGCCGCACGACCTACCTACTACCCGAGCAACGTCGTCGCCAATTACGTCGTGACTTACGGATCTACGCAATTCAATGGACTCGTGAAGCTGACGAACAATTGCGTCGTCGGTAGGAAGGACCCTCAAAAGTCTTCTCAAAAGGGAAACGAAAAAGAGTTAAAAAAACAGAGAAGAGGGAGACGAAGGGTGTCGGTTAGAAATTATGGCGTTACAACACACGACGGCACCCCTCCGGTGCCTTCGCCAACCTCTCTTCCCCAATCTCTTCCCATCGCGGTGTCTAAGCACAGCATCCCCCCTCTCCCGACAAACGCCCTCGCACCTCACCGTGCCAACCGAGCAAGTCCCAGACTACCCCTACGGGCGCTTTCAGACGTACAAGCAGCGCAACGAGGGTCTCTACGGGCGCTCCAAGATCCGCTTCGGCAACGTCGTTGCAGCAAAGTACAAGAACAAATCGCGCACATCGTGGCTTCCGAACCGGCACACGAAGCGGCTCTGGTCGCCTTCGCTAAACGCATTCATCCGGACGCGTATGACGGCCTCGGTTCTCCACACCATTGACAGACTGGGTGGTATCGACGAGTACCTTTTGGGCTCCAAGGCGAAGCGGATAAAGGAGTTGGGACCCGCGGGCTGGGCGCTGCGGTGGAAGATCATGCAGACGCCCGCCGTGCAGGCGCGTTTTGCGGAGCAGCGCGCGGCGCTGGGTCTCCCGCCCAAGGAGAGCGAGGGCGTTGTTGCCGAGGAGGATTCGTTCCCCGTGGAGTTGGCGTCTGAGGGGCTGAGTTCCGAGACTGTGCTGGATGAGGTGGATGCTATGTTGGAGCGGGATGAGGAGTTTGTTATTGGGGAGCCTTATGCTGAGGATGGTGAGCAGGGGAGTCGAGAAGCTGCTCAGAAATCTGTATGAGCGGGTTTCTTAGTGGGGTGGTGGGAAAAGAAAATAGACTCGAGGGTACGGCGATAATGCATTGCTCAGGAGGATGTGATTGCATAGCTTGTCTTCTGTCTGATATCGTTGGGGAATGAACGATGTATCATCATTGTATTATATATACCTTCCCACAGCGGCACGAGTCACAACTGTATCAACATGAGTATACTGATGCAAATTGCAGTGTCTAAATCTGGCTCCTAGCACATTATGCAATTCCAAGTAGCATCCTTCATTTTTTCTATACACCAATCAAGATGGTTTTGTGATCTGATCCATATCTCCCTTACGCCAACTCCTGTATCCCATCATTTTGTCCCGTAATCAAAACAATATGTACATTTTTCTAAAATCGAAGGTCCCATCCAATTTGAGGACCCAGCTTGGGCAACTCATCCGCCACGCTTTGTACATCCTTGTCGCCACGGCCGCTGAGACAGATGACAACGTCCTCGTCCTTCTTCATTGTCTTGGCGAGCTCGACGGCGCCCCAAATTCCGTGCGACGACTCTAGAGCCGGGATGATACCCTCGAGCTGACTCATCAGTCGGAAGCCTTGGAATGCCTCTGCGTCTGTGGCCGCTATGTATTTGGCGCGCTGGCTATCCTTCCAAGATGATAGTTCAGGACCTACACCGGGATAATCAAGACCCGCTGATACCGAGTGTGTGTCCTGAATCTGGCCGTGCTCATTCTGGAGGATATAAGTTCGAACACCATGTAAGACGCCCTTGGAACCGGCTGTCAAAGTTGCCGAATGGCGCGCAGTATCAACACCGTCACCACCCGCTTCGACTCCCAGGAGTTTCACGCTAGGATCATTCGCGAATGGGTAGAACATGCCGACAGCGTTACTGCCACCTCCAACACAGGCCACAACGGCATCGGGAAGCTTGCCGGCTTTTTCTAGCATCTGCGCTTTTGTCTCAGTGCCAATGACGGACTGGAATGTTCTGACGATAGTTGGGAAAGGGTGCGGTCCGATAGCCGAGCCGATGATGTAATGTGTATCTTGAAGATGGACAACCCAGTATCTCAAGGCTTCGTTGACAGCGTCTCGGAGTGTCTTGGTGCCACACTCGACGGCAATGACCTTAGCGCCAAGGAGTCGCATGCGGAACACGTTTAATGCCTGTCGTCGTACATCTTCCTGCAAAGATTGTTAGTGATAAGCGTCGCTTAAGTTGAAGAAGTATTGAAGGGGAGGCAACTCACGGCACCCATGAAGACGGTACACTCCATGCCAAACTTGGCGCAAACAGTGGCCGTGGCGACACCGTGCTGACCCGCCCCTGTCTCTGCAATGATCTTTTTCTTGCCCAGTCTCCTGGCAAGAAGGAGCTGGCCCAGAGCATTGTTGATCTTGTGAGAACCAGTGTGGTTCAGATCCTCTCTCTTCAGCCAGATCCTGGCACCGCCTGCATGTTCGGTCAAGTGCTCGGCAAATTGTAGGTGCCCGGGCCGTCCCATCCAGGGGTAGTACGATTTATATTCCTCCCAGAACTTAGGGTCATCTTTTATGGCGTTGAAGCCTTCTTCAAGTTCACTCAAGCAATCCATGAGAGCTTCGGGAACATACTGACCACCGAACTCGCCGAACCGGTCTGGTATCTTACCATGTAGAGCACCGAGCTGGGCGACCAGCGCAGCGTCTTCCTCCTCAGTAATAGTACCATTCACAGTGACATTCTCTCCACTTGGTTCCTTCGCGACGCTGATAGCCTCAATGACACCAACTTCCCGTGTCGTCTCGGCCCCAGTGGTCCGTCCACACACATACGCACAATATTCTTCAACAGTTTGAGCTTCTTTGCCGGCTTCGGCGTCCTGAAGAGTCGTGACAATCTGAGATCCAATGACAACACCGTCAGCGATAGCAGCGACAGACTGGAAGTGTTCGCGCGTAGAGACACCAAAACCGACGGCGGCTGGCTTGTCGCCACTGTATTTCTTCACACGCTGGAGCAAGTCGGGTAGGTTGGCATTGAGGGTACCAAGGGCACCGGTAACACCCTGGCGTGAAACGACGTAAATGAAAGAGTCGGCAAGGGCGCATAGCAGCTTCATGCGCGCATCTGACGTAGATGGGGCGATCAGAGGGACGTAGGAAAGGCCTCCACGGCTACAGAACCTGCGGAAGGAAACGGCCTCTTCGGGCGGTAAGTCGCAGATGATGAAGCCATTGACATCGGCAGCTTTGCAGTCATTCAATAAAGCCTCCTCGCCATAGCTCAGTAAGGGGTTGTAGTAGCCCATCAGCAATACGGGGACTTTCAGGCCCTGTGCACGCGAGTCCTTGACCATCTGTAAGGTGGACTGGATGGTGACGCCATGCTGAAGGGCGACGGTGTTGGAGGTCTGGATAGTGGGACCATCGGCGATGGGATCTGTGAACGGAATACCCAATTCAATGACATCTGTTTCCTCCATGTCAGACAGGGTCAATTGATGGTAGTAGTGGTTCGGGAGGGATGCATTACGTACCGGCACCACCCTTTTGCATGGCGAGCAAGATGGAGGGCATGAGTGATGGCTCAGGGAAGCCGGCAGTAACATAGGTCACGAGGGCAGCCTACACGATGCATTTCTCGTCAATATTGATCACGACGTTGGGGGGATTATCAATCGTACCCTGCTCTCGGCCTTGCAGCGCTTGAAAGTTTCCTTCAGATAATCCATGTTGCGTGATGTTTTGTGATTGAATTGTATTTGAAGAGATAATATGGGTGTCTAGGCAGTCAATTGGCAATCAATTGAGCGTCAGGGCTGGAGGTGAGCGAATGAAAGGCGGTCGCGTGTCGTCCAAGTCAAGTCTATGGCTTTCGCTTTGCCTTTATCTTCTCTTTTTGGGGGAGAGGGCGTGATGTGGTTTAGAAATGAGAGGAGGAGGTCTTAAGCAAGAAGCCGATGAAGAGAAAAGGAACTAGAAGACTTGGAGGCGCGAGAGAAGGACTCTTTATAGACAAGCAGTGAGTCACGCAAGCGACACAACTAGGGGAATGAAGCTTATATGACGGCGCCGGCGAAGGAAGGTTATTGAGAGAGGTTGGAGGATTGGTGACTCCCTTTTAATTTGGTGAGATGTGAAGGTCAGTCAGTCAATTATGACAGGTGTAGGTGGGAGTCAAGGTCAAGGTCAAGATGCGACTATCGGAGATGTGAGTAGTGGGGTTATATCTGCATGGAGGGGGGGAATGGAAAGAACCCCTGCTGATATTATGATGGAGGGGCTTCTTTTTTTCTTTTTTTTTTTTTTTTCTTTTTTTTTTTTACTTTTGCCAAATTGCCACAAAACCCCCACCGTTCACTAACCCCACACTCAACCGACCTCCGTCTTCTCCACATGACGCCCGTCCCCCGACGCCACTCGGAGCTACGGCGCGTTTCTTCTGGTAGTAAATAAGTATATGTAGAACTTTGCGTTCGTTTCTTGATGACGTGGTTAGATTGTTATAGCTAGCATTGTGGTTCTTGTGATTCTTGTTGCGGAGGGAACAAGGATAGATGATTCACTACGCCTGAAATAATCTCGACTAGGCTACTTCTTCCCTTGCCATTTCTATCAGATGATATCAGACATTAGGTAGGTATGTATATATGTGTCATGTGAGTTCAATTGAACATGTAACTATGCCGTTATGCTGTGTTCTGTTGGAGATGGAAATGGAAAAGAGGCGGCGGCGGCTCAGAGAGAGTACCCTGTCGCCTGGATCGGGACAGGATCGGGTTAGTGTAGATCTTTGACGTCTTTGCCTCGGCTCTTGCCGAATCAGCCGCCACCAAGACATTCACCACACCTCATATCGAAGTGTAGCAGATCATACCCTTCCTTAGAATCAATTAAATCTCTAAATAACCTAACATCACAAATTATCGACCACTACATATCTTCCTCTACAATATAGTCGAAACCACACCTATCATCAAAATGGCCGCTTGCACAGCGAATCTAACACGCACCCTCTCACATCTCCGCGCCTCAACCCTCTCCTTATCAACGCGAACCGTCTCACGAACAATACCACAAACTCTCCAATCGCACCGCCGCTACGCCTCAAACTTCGACTCCATGCCCTCGCCCTTCCGTCTCCCCCCGGAAGAACAAGCCGAATTCGAGCGTCTACAACGCACAGCCAACACGCAAGAAGGCTTCAACCCAACATCATCACCCGATTTCTCCACCCCTACCACCACTACCACTACATCCACAAAGACATCCACCACATCCACGTCTTCCCCAAACCCCAGCGCCGCATCAGCATCGTCCACAGACCCAGAAGCCCCCACCCCTCTCCGCAAGGGCGCGCCCCCGGAATTCGAAGGCGAAGTGAACCCGCGCACGGGCGAGGTCGGCGGGCCCAAGAACGAGCCGCTGCGCTGGGGCGCGGGAGGGGATTACAGTTATAATGGGCGGGTGACGGATTTCTGATGTGTTTATATGCGTGGTTTGTGTTTTTGTTACGAAATGATCTATTGATTTATGAATTTACAAACTTTTGCGAGGCATACACGTCAACGCGCACACAAAGAGAGAGAGGGGGGGGGGGGGGGGGGGGGGAGAGGGAACGAGGAAGACGAGGGTAACGGGAGTTATGGGAGTAAAGTGAACATATGTATATTCCGGGTATAGCGGGATCTGCACAGGCGCGCTTGCATAGGTATGAAATGGAGTTATTAGAACAACTAGATATCCACAAGACTTAAGCATAAGCCGAGGCAGTCTGACCCCAAATATTTCATATAGCCAAATATAGACAGACATACACTCTCCATCTACCAAACTTGATCTCATTCAATCATGTATCCTCCCAAACCACAGTCTAACTGTCATCATAAATACACAAACACTATAACGAGAACAGAGTCCAGAGATTACGAATCACGAATGAACCAAAAATCATGCATAATATAAGTTAGCTAAATGGATAAAATTCCACGCTACATGGCTTGAAGCTTAAAAGGTCATGACTATATGTACTAAGAGGTATCATAATAATGGATAAAACCAGAGCCAGCCGAAGGGAAACCGAGGTGAAATGCAACGGCAGCTTATCAAACCAACGGAAGTAATAAAATAAAACCCCAGCCATATTCCATCACATCTCAGCAAAGGTGATTTACAGAGAGGAGCAAAATACCATTTAAATCCCTTCTTGTATCATAATAATCTGAAGCAAACGATTGTCGCTAAACAGTCGTCTCGGTTTGTTTGCGCTCCGTCGTCTCACTAGACTCCGAGGTATCCTGCTCTTTTATATTCTGTTGTTGCTGTTGTTGTTGTTGTTGTTGTATACCATTTTCGCCCTGACTACCGACCTCATCGTCAGGAGTTCTGCCGTTCGCTGCCGGCAGTGGAGTCGACACAGCCGCGTCCACGGGACGGTTCTCCTTATTACCATCTGCGCTGCGTCGCTTCTGCTGTCCGTTTTTATTCGCCTTGCCAATTATCTCCATATCTCCCATGTCCACAACCTGGCTGCGATTGACCTCGCTCATGGCCTTGCGGATTCGTTCTCGACGCGCTTTGCCACGGAGCCGACTCTGCGGTGCAGCGCCATCCACCCAACGCACGCTGAGGATCATAAAACTAAGGCCGTCGTGTAGAGACTTCCGACCGTTGTAGGTGCCGCCGAACTCGCGGCTTTGTATGCCGTATCGTGTAGAGCTAGCATACTTCTCGAGTGGCGGGAGAATGAGCAGAGTTACATGCAGGTCGCGATCCGCAGGTACATGGATCGGTCCTGATGCAGGGACCGAATTGAGTACTTCTAAATGTTGTTCCACTGGTAGAATGCGCTGCTTAGACTTGGACGTTGGTTTCTGAAGTTCAAGCAAGTCTACATCTATATCGTCCGACCATTCTCCACGAATCCACCCAGCATGAATACATGCCGCCACCACATCCGAGTCGTCTGTGTAAACATCCGTGCCCCATACTGCCCGACGAGTGGTAATTTCTTCCCGGGCCGACGGAGTCAAGTGAACCCGTGGTATCTTAACGGTGAGAGACGAATTCTCGTTATCCTTGATCATGTCCATAGGCAGAGGCCGGGGCGTCGTCGAATAACCGAATCTAGTATGTGATGACTCTAACTTGGCGGGCTTTAACAAGACACTATACACAACATCGCCTAGATGTTTGCGAGGGCGATCGGCCACGCTATCAAGCACGACCTGCGATGAAACCTTCTGCTTCGGTTTCGGAATTATAGTAGGGCCAGGTGGAGGCTGTTTGGCGGTAGAGTTGGGGTTTGACCTTGGTGGTTGGTGATGATGATGTGTGAAAGCGTAATCTCTGTTAGTAGGCGATGGGATAGGGGTCGTCGACTTTAGGTTCTTGAGCGAACCACCTATCCCTTGCAGTGGCGAAGATGTCCGCTCAGGTACGTGGTGGTGATGGTGGTGGTGACTAATGACCACTAGATTAGTAAATTGGAGCATACTTTGGAAGAGGGGCGGGGGGTTTGGGAACTATCAGACATACTGGTGATGGTGATGGTGGGCATGCGTTTTGGCACGCTTTGTTCTCCCAACGGGGGTTGCTCGGCCGTTGCTATCCTCCTCGCCTTTCACATCTTCCTCTTTAGGCTTCCCGCGTTTCCTGCGCGGCTTCGTGGAAGGTTCACTAGTCGGTTCTTGGTGAGGTGGCTCGACATCGTCGCGTCGAATGCTAGGATTAGAAAAGGGTACTTGGGCACCGGACGGACCCGGGCTAGAGACGCCAATGCCGCGTACACCGCTTCCAATGCCAGAAAACATGCGGCCAAACTCACTTTTAATCCCAGGCTCCCCTGCTGGCCCTTGCAACAGGGGTTGCGCCCCTTGAACTGCCTGTGGCAATGGCGAGAGTCGCCCTTTACGGTTGATTTCCTGCACCCCCAGAAGCCCTCTCTGCGGACCTGTATGGGAGGGACCATCATCGATAGGCCGAGGTCGCCCGGCTTCGAAGGCAGCAGCGCCGGGACCACCATTATACGCAACTGATGGTGGAGGGGGGCCTTCCTCATTTGAGCGACCTCCTGGTGGCGGTCCACGTTGCTGTTGGTGCTGAGCATGCAATGGGGCGAATCGAAGTCTATCTGGTGACTCAAACGGATGACCTGGAGGAGGCCCAGGCTGAGTTTGGGGATTAGCGTGATGCGGCGGCTGGCCGGTGGGAGGAGGAGGAGGGAAGCGTTCGGGCGGTGGTTGATGTGCGTAGGCAGGATGGTTGCCGTATGGGGGCGCAGTTGTCGATGGGAACTCGCCTGGGCGGTGTGCAGGATAAGGCTGACCGTACACATCTCTCGGCGGCTGCTCATATCCAGGCCGCTGCCAGGCATGTGGGTCACGAGGGTCAGGCCGGCCATAATGTGCTGGAGGTGGTTGTCGAGACGAGGGTTGGGGGGGATGCTCCCCAAGATGTTGCCCAGGAGGGCGCGTTGGATCTGATGATGTTCGTTCCCGTTGCGCACGCTGTAATTCTATCTCGCGGTCCCGCTCCCTCTCTCGATCTCGTTCCATACGCTCTCTGTCCAACATGTGCGGCCGTTGCTCCTCATAGAGCATGCGTTCTCTATCGCGTCGTTCCCGCTCCCGCTCCCTCTCCCTTAGTTCCGCTTCTCTGTATTCACGTTCCCTGTACTCGCGCTCTCGCTCGGCCGCTAGACGATGTTGTTCTTCGTAGGGCATTGGCCGCGGCGGCCCTCGCTCGGGGTTGTATTCTACAACCCCCGGACGTCCTTCTTCATGCGGCGCATACATAGCATCCCCATGTGAAGGTGGTGGGCCACGGCCCATCTCTGCGGGTCTCGGTGCCATACCATGGTATGAGCGTGGTTGACTACTGGGCCGAGGAGGCACACTAGCAGCGTTTACACGAGCCGCACTTTCCCTCCTGCTGTCTTCAGTAGTCGGCATAGGTGGGGGTCTTTGCTGGTAGGCCTGAGGCGTACCATACCTAGACAATTCAGGCGTCCCATAAACGCCCCGAGGCGGAGAACCAGCGGTACTCCCTCTGTGATCGCGTCCATCAAACGGTGGTCGTCCCTGATCTGGTGTCTGTGGCCGACGCTGATTGAATGGGTTGTAATCAGCGGCATTCTGCATCCGTGGTGATGCATGGACGGAGCTAGCATATGCGGGACCTGAAACAGCGGACGTGGTGGCAGGAGGTGGATAAGGCGGCGCATGACTAGGTGTAGGCTCGCGAGGCGCAGGCGGAGGGCCACCGAGCATAGATGAGATAGACATACTTCCACCAGGATTGGCTGTCCTAGCGATAGAATTAAGAGCAGGCAATTCTCGTCCCGAAGGAAACGCACTAGGAGGGCCAAGGTTCACGGGGGGTGGGCGGGGACCGGGTGGGCCGCCGTAGGGCCCCATTTGATGCGGCGGTGGAGGCTGCTGCTGGGGCGGATGTTGAGGGTGCTGTTGAGGCGGCGACGGCGGTGGCATGGCACGATGAATGGGCGGATTGTTTACAGAAGACGAGCTTGGGTGACGCGCATGAGCTTGGGCAGGATGAGACGTAGGCTCGGCAGCGGTGTACGGAGGCGGAGGTCTTGAGTGAGAGTGGGAAGAATAGAAGGGGTTCGCGTCGGAGGGACGTCGTTGGTGTTCTGCGTAAGCCGTTGCAGGGCTCGTGGTAGTAGGAGCTGGGCGGGAAGAGTATGATGAAGAAGTTGCTGTCGGGCCCGAGGAGGCGGGAGTAGGCGCAAAAGGTGAGCGCGTAAAGGACGGTGATGCGGCATTATTACGGGCGAAAGGGATCTGTGGTGGTTGTCTCGAGTCCATGGTGTATGTTTGTAGCACGGTATGTTTGCCTAGACAATATCTCTTTCTCGGTATACTTCATAACACTACAAGAACACGTACGTCGTAGCTTGCACCTCTGCAGACAGATGTAGACAAGTGAGTCGAGCTCAAAGTGAGGCGTCGCGCCGTGCCGTGCCGAGTCGAGCTAGGTCAACCGAGAGACTTAGGATGAGAAGGGAGAGGCGCGAAGCAAGTCGTTAATACTGCCATGCAAGGAACTTCGCATATCGAATGGGCTGCAAGTGGGCGTCAGAAGCGTACCAACAGCGTTGGCAATAGAGACGGCGTCGACGAGAATAGAGAAAGATAGCGGGTTTCGAATCGTATGCGCTCGGTATTCTCCCAGCGTGGATCTCTGTCGGCAAAGAAAAGGAGGATGTTATGAATGTTGAGGCATAACAGATGTGAGACAGACAGGCAAACGGACCAGGCGCAGCGAGATCAGAGTTTGGGCGTCAGAATAATCGGTAAGGTTCCTATGTAAAGGAGTATTGAGAGAGTTGGACAGCGGCGCTTGGACTGTGATAAATGTGGACGCTAGATCTGCAGACGTAGGTGCCAGTGAACTATTATTGCAGTAGGTCGAAGGCTATACCGATGGAGACGCAGTAGGTTTGAAGATGCGGTCGACGAGGCCCACGACCGCGACCCGCTGTAGGTATTCTTGGGTGCTCTCTTCACAACAACGGCGATGGGATGGGTAGATCGGTTAGGCGTGATGTGTAGAGGCGGGCACTGCCTACTCGGTATGTACTTAGGCAGGCAGGCTATCTAGGCAATGTTGAATATGTGTAGGAGTGCGTGAGGGAGGGAGCGAGGGAGGGAGTGAGTGAGGTGGAGGTTCGGAGCGGTTGGTGTGGTTTGGATTGGTGTGCGTAGTATTTTGGATGATGCGGACGGGAGATGAGAAAAGCATGGTATGGATCAGCTAGCGATGATTTATTTTTCTTCGGGTCAAAAGCTCGGGGCCTGGTCACCTACCCAAGCAAGCCGTCAAGCATCATACCGGTACCTACCCCAACATTAGCGCCCAGTAGCTGGCCTACCTGCAGGAGGTACCGCTGCAGTACCGCCACCGACACGCTCTGGTACACATGCACGCTGTCTGTAGGCACGCGGTACGTCGACAGTACGCATCAATGCATATCTCAGTACCTGCCAATGAGAGTACCTTAGTGGCAGGTAGAATGCACTAGCCTGCACACTACCTAGCCTAACCTTCAGCAAGAGGATGAACATTTAGAGGCTCCATAAGCATGTACCTAGGTCTAGTACTGGTCAAGGTACTTTCAATTTTATCTTCAGATGGCCTATCAATCTACATATATCTACTACTGTAGGTATGTAGGTAGGTAGGTACTATGTAAGCAGGTGTCTATTCGCATCGATACCTACTTCTAAGTACCTATCTACCTATATAAGTATGTACTTGCTTACTTACATAGGCATGAGTAGGCGAGCACTAAGCTGAGTAAGTTGGTATGTCCATGTTACGTAGGAGGTAGGTCATAGTACTCACCCACTTACAGCAGCGTGTGAATAGGTACCCGGGTATATACTTTAGTGCACCCGTAGCAGTACATATGTACCTAGGGTATGCATGTCGCCAGTCAGGCTCGACAGGGTGGTAGCGGCAGTGTAAATGTACTACTGAATGTAAAGTATATGTAGGTACCTACCTACCTCTGTAAGGAGGTATTGGAAATGTAGCAGCAGCAGCAACAACACGCAGCAGCACAAGTTTCACAGCTTCCTGCAGTTCCTCATCACCCCTGTCGCCCACCCCTGTCTCTCCAAATCCCTAATCGCCCTGATCCCTGCTCCCTGGGCCAGACTGCTCCCTTACCCCTGTCACTTAGCTCTTGACCCTGGCTCCAAGCCCGCACCTTTTCCTTCCTGCCTGCCTGTCGCCTTTTGCCCTGTTTCTCCACGCCAAACCCCATAAGTAGTGCACGGCTAGCCAGCGCTAATGTCCTCAACAGGTAAATAATTGGAACTGTCAATTGCCAATTCACAATTGACCTCTGGCTGATCGCCTTTCTTCCATTTCAACATTTCTGCATATCTGTCAAGGGTGAATTGGAGACATGCAAGAGTCCAAATACCAAGTACTGGATATTCTATATGAACACAGAAAGGTATAAAAAGTGAGAGGTAGATGCCGAGGGAGATATAGATACCTACTCAGGGAAACCTCTTTTTAGCACCACATACTTAGTAGATACACTACTTGATTGGCCTCACAAGATAAGAGCGTAGGTATCATCCCTCACTCCAGTGCCCAACCGCGAACCGATGGGCCAGTCTTGGATCCCCAGACCTGTTGCGGGAACATGTCGCTATCGTGGTTCGACAGGTGAAACACACAATCGAATAAGGCCACGGTCTATGTCTCGAACTGAGCTTGTGCTGTCACCCTCGGTGCGTCGTGGATTCGTGGATGAACGCCTCCTCGTCCTCGCCGAATTGGGGTCAGGCCAACCGGCCACTCAACCCAGCATCAAACAATGGCGCCATCATGAAATGCGCCGCGAGAACAACTATGTAGGTAGGTGAACAAGGTGTTTGCCCATATTGAGTTCCTGAGGTCCCATATCCCCAAGCTCTGCGTGCGGTATTATACTACCAGTACCTACTGGTCTACCTACCTACCTTGTATTCAGACTTAGGTACCTTCCGACTCGTCATGCGTGATACAAGTCCTACTACACCCGCTTGCTTGGGTAGGATTCGCGACAGGGACTTCCGAATTTATACATCTACCCGAACACATTTCTTCTGCCATGCTACGTTGATGTGTATCCATCAAAGTACCATACATGGCTACCGCATTCATCTCTATGCAGGACACCATGGGAAATATATATAAGTAGGCTGGTATGCCCACAGAAGAAGAGTGGCGGCGGGCTTCTCTTGGGCTTTGGGGAGGGGGGCCGAGTCTGGATCATTGTCGTCGTTCGTTTGTATACGGGTGCAACCCCCAACGGCACATCCTACCTACTTACTGTACCTGGTGCAGTGTCTTGTGCGTCTCGTCTCGATCTACCACATATCGGTGCCCAAAACCCAAGATCCACGGCCCAAGCCGCTCACTACTAGGTACCGCCACTGCAAATCGCCTCCATCTACTACTCAAGTTCGGTGGCTGCCCGCATGTCGCGACTTCGGGCCGCATTGTGTCGTTCATGACAGGAGTCTGCGAGAAAGCTGGTGGACGACAGACGCAAGCACACGTCCCTGCGGGCTTTGCATACAAAGTCCACATGTAGTGTTGCTGCGGACGAGTCGACCTGCATTGCCGTTGTCATGTGCACTGCCTACCTAGCTCGACAGCGAGGAGCAGCATGATGCGCCCGAGGACAGGCCGCGTATACTCGGTAAGACGACAGCGCAAGAGCCAAAGTCAAATACCCAGGTACGGCGTAGATCACGACGTCTCACAGAACCCCTCCTTCCACGGACTGTAGATACAATACGCCTCGGGGCATAAGAAAGGAATACCTGGGGGGGAGAACTTCATGTCTGCAGCTTGACGAGGATGCCATGTTATTTCCAGAGTGCGACACCCAAATCATTGTTACCGATCAGGCTAGGCACCGCCATATTTGTGCTTAGAATATTGAAAAAAAAAAAAAAAAAAAGGTCCATTTTCAGGAACGGTAAGATAAACGCCACAGACATGGATCATCCCAGACATGCATAGTACCTAGGTACCCTGGTATCCGTCATCTTCCCTTGAGATTGGTTGTACTCATGTGAAGACAACGATGCAGATGCCCGCCCGAATTTGCGTCCACTTCGTCTCCATTCCCGACTGCAAGTAGGTAAGACACAAGCATGGACAGGGTGAATAAGCTAGTTACCTATTGGGATATGCTATGCTACACGTGTTGAACGAATGCCCGACTCCTCCTTCACCGAGATGCGAGCGTTTGTCTTTCAGTCCAGATGAGACACTGGCGGAAAAGAGGAGAGGAAACAGATGCAGTACGCCCACATCTCAATACCTACCACCCGAGTACGATCGGCATGTCTTGAGTTGCTTGCTGTATGTATGTAGTACACGCCAAGGTAGCGGTGGCCGGGTTTCTGTCGTCAAGCAGCCATCGCAAGGACAGCACAATGGGAGCATAGCATAGCCAAACGAACTGTTTCCCATGACGAATGGGGATCTGCTTTCATGCAGCTCGACGCAGGGATCTAGATGTATACCACTACAAGCTGGCATGCGAACCCCTGCCACTCGCGATGCCAACACCACCACCACCAGCGCACACGCCTCCTCTTCCCACGATGGATCATGACGAATGACCAGCGTAGGTGGCTATGGGGGAAAACCGCATCACCCATCATGAAACAGCCTGCGCAACTACCTATTGGATCCAACTCCGCCGACCGACGGACTACCACCCTTGAACCCCCAAGGTAGGTATACTACCTACTTACTACTAAGTACCTACACTATGTATTTATATATATATATATATAGGTATATATAAGCTGAATCCATCAACCATCCTTCTCCAGGTACTATGTCCCCCATACATTTATTTCATTGGACAGCAATTCTCGTCGTTTCGCCTGTCTCTCTCCATCGTCACCTGCATCGCTGACCGACTTTTTGCGCTCTCAGGCCCCTTACTTGATTAACGTAGGTTTCTCGGCATTGGATCGTTACCTTTTTTTTTTTTTCTTTTTTCCTCTTAACAAGCTTGCCAATTTGTCTTTACTCGTCTTCTAGGCTTTAGCGAACACAGTCATTGACATAATTGTGCTGCTGACTCTTTAATTCGATCTATAGTACGCCTACTCTTAGTCATGCTAAGTGGGTGTATTTTGCATTCCCACAATTGTTAGTATATACCGCTGTATATTTCTCCAACACTTCCATGTCTGGACCGCGACAAGTTTATAGTAGTTACGTAGATATCTTATAAGGCATATTTGTTCCCACTTGTACCACCGATATACCCTGGGCATTTATGTGAAAACGAGGTGCCAAGAACAGTTATATAGTGGACATCTCACCATGAGGCTCCTTTGACCTTAGCAACTGTGTAGATATGTTGACTAAAGTACACTATTCTAGGACTTGTTTTGGAGTGATAGGAGAACAGGACTTTGGCTTAACTAATGTTGTGAACGGCTTATACATTCGTTCAGTGTAGCTTAGTGTGCTTTGCTTGTCCCCCTATATTATCTATCTATCACTACCATCAAGCGCAATTCGGTCAAGCTTAGTCTTTTCATAACTCAACACACCATGGAAATACCGGGCAGCAGACTGGTGAATGCATTAATAGAAAGTGGGAGTTAAAGAAGGGCTTGTAGATTTATGGCGTAAGAGAGAATTGCTGCAAGTGCGACTACAGCAAATATATCGTAGATCTCACATAATACTGATGGTGCAGTACAAATAGCTGTTAAATTAGGAGCTGCCGTTACGGCTTGAATACTAATATTTATCAACATGCGTGAATGTTGCCGGCGGTGCCAAAAGTTAGAGTAGTCCATGAATTAAGAAAACTGCAGCCAACATCGCCACCATAAACAACACTAGCAATATTAATATCATGACACCGTGCCTCATGGACGAGAAGCATAGCTAGAGCGTTTCTATTATTAGCTATGTGTACGTTTAAATATATACCTCCCTCCCACCTTTTTATTCGAATTTGCACTAGGAGCCCTTGGCCAGTGCTAAGTGGTGGTCATAAAAGTCCATAGGCGACAACTTCGCGGATAGAGGCAGTGGCCCGTTCGCCTCCTTTTCGGACACATGTTTTCGTCTTTGCTGCCCTAGTCACAAGAGGACCCATGAGACCTCTGGAAAGCGTACAGCGTGAGGCGATTATGAAAGTTGTCTGCATTAACAGTAAGTGGATTGGAGGGCCTCGGTGGTGTAGGCAATTATCTTGTGTATCCAACACTGCTTAATATAGGAGATTTAGACAAGGTTCGAAGGCCACGCAGTTGATGGATGCTAGACTAGCACTCTGAACCGAATTCTTTGGATTGGAGAAGACGCGCGAAATTGAACTACCACAATTTTAGATTCCTGAGCTACTATAGTCACCCCAGCTTGTACCAGAGTCGTTATTGTTTCGTGCTCGAGAGGTATAGCGGTGGCGAGCCTGGATTTTCACACTATCAAAACTGATGTGTGCCGAAGATGAGACTTATACATTGGTTCTCTGTTTGATTTCATCAATCAATCAAACAGAATACTGAAGAATGATAGGTAGGTAAATTCAACTAAGCAGCTAACTATTTATTCGTAATGAACAAGATATATATCCAGTACAATCGAGGGGTATGAAACATGCAACGATACCAGGAGCATACTAATAAAACCCAGCGTCTTCGTAATGGGCAAACTATTATAAGATACCGATATATCTTTTACTAATCTATTTCCTTATATATGCTATATCTAGGCAGATAGATATTCATCATGTAATTTCTAACAGCTTGCCCTTACTATGTACCCATAGGCGCTAATGCAGGGAGGGCATCTATCCTCAGCGATATGGAATCGAAATATGCAACATCACCGCCTCAGCTTACTGAAAACACACAAGCCAGCAGTAGGTACTTACATAAAGGACATGGTCTACTTATCTTTGAGCCAGCATATAAGGGAGCCAGATATCGCAAATATCTTCCTGTGATGTAAGAGATATGGACATATATATATCTTAATATCACGGTAGGTGAACATACACTTGTAGTGTTGGTTCTAATAGTACTAGGTATGTAGCTTAGAGTATGTCTAGGTACATATGTACCTTAGGTATATTTACAATCGTGGATATATCATAGCAACACGCGCCTTCCTACAGTTTTATTACCCGACACCTCCTTCCCTAAGTGAAATGGGTATGGGTACGGTGAGGGCAGGCACATGTCACTTGTTGAGCTGGCAGGTGCCTTTGCCATACATGTCGTGATGTATCTCTACAGCTAGTTCTCTCGGTGCCTGCCTCTGCCATACAATCTCGATACTCCCATCTCTGCCTCCTCTACCAAGTCACCTTTTCTTCGTCTTTCTACTCCAATACCACTACATCACCGGCAATAACACCACCACTGGACAGGTCAACCTCACCTCCAAGTACTTCATCTATTACCATTCCAAGCCCAATTATCAGGAGTCATGTCGTCTCCTCCAGACGTGCCACCACCTGCCGGATCAGCCCTCCTAGGCATCACTCACCCTGCACCCCTCTCACTGGAAGCTAACCACCCCATCCGAGATGGAATGCCCTTCAAGAAGATGTATCAGCTGAGAGAGGAAGTCAGAAAAGCCTGTGCAAATTTGGTCATGGCCGAGACCCTCTTGGCCAATGCCCGAAGCGATCCCAATTATCCGCCAGAGGCCATGGAGATCCTTCTATCTGACTGGAGGTTCAAGACTGCGGAACTCACCAGCTTGCAGAAAAAACTTGCGCCTATGGAAATCAACTTCCATAAGGCTCAACCCCAGCAGAAAGGCCTCGTCCGACAAGCCGTTGCCTTTCCCCAGCCCACCAAAAACCAAATGACAGATGGAAGGTACGTCCACCGAGGCCCATTACAATGATTTGCGATTTTGGAATCATATAGTACTAGGCATTTATCTCAGTGGTTATAACTACAACGATAGTAGTGTATATCCATGAAATAGTATAGTCGTGGATGCACTGCTAACCTCCTTCTTAATTATAGTGAACCCCAAATACATCCATCTAAACAGTCTCTTATTGCCAAGAAATCAACAACAATGAATGCCGACCCGCCTGAGGTCGATTCGTCACCAGGAGCGTGTGCACTCGCTACTAACGAGTGCCAATACGACCACCTCGATAAGCTCCGTCACCAGTATGCTCGTCCCTTCGAGCTCTTCTGTGAAGAAATGGATAGTATTGGTGATAGCTGCTTGACTGGGATATGTTTAGCGCTGCCGGACATGCCTTGGTCTATTGCTGTTTCGAGGCTGGCCTTTCTCTTGAAGTCCACGTTGGATTCCCATGGCAACCAGCCATCTGATACCAAGTATCTGTCGGCCAGTACAACAATTGGCTGCGAAAAACATGCGTGCCATATTCGCCTAGCTGAACTCATGACAATTCGAAACTGGCGAGACTTCATGGGCTGGGCGCATCACCACAGCCATCTCATCAATCTATGTGGCCAGCGAAGTTGCATTAACCTGAAGCACATGTGTCTCGAACCAATAGATTGTATGGCGAGCCGTAACAAGTGTCGAGCAGACTCAAAAGGTCTTGCTGAAACCGCTCGTTCTCCGCTAGAGTGCAAATCTTCTGGTTGTTGGCCTGCATGCCTTCCTCAACACTCAGCCGCCAACATCTTACATTCTGTTGCCATTGAATTCGCAGCACTCCATCGTGTCTCCTTTGGGCCTGTGCCGAGCGCCGTCACGGGGAAGGGGCTATACACTCCAATTAGCGAGCATCAGCTTGGTAAATTGGTAAATGACGAAGATGCCGGACTTGCGTTTCCTTTCCACAAATCGTATGGTCATATATTTGTTAGCAAGGTGGAAGCCGGCTTCTTTGGCGATGTGGACACGCTGTTACAAATTCCCCCGATGTACACATCAGAAGAAATGCAAAGTATTCTTCAGAAGCTTCCAACGTGGACCGAGGTATCCTTTAATGGTATGCTGAGTTCTATATTCTGGTATGGAAGGAAGCGGAATATGCCATATCCTGTTCGAGGTATGTGGGTTGCAAACTACTTAAACCCTGTGTCTCCTGCATATCAGTGTCCGTTCTGCCGCGGTTTCGACAACGACTTCCACGGACGAATTATAGATTTCGAATACCTGCTTGAAGCTTTCCGCCACGTTGTATTGGCCCATAGAAATGTGTCGATTGCGCGCAAGGCTAAGTTTTTGTACGAAGAAATTCAGCAGTGTTCTTCAATCTGCGATGCATGGAAGACGCTCTTGCAGGAGAAGTACGATGCGTCCGTTGCCAGTCTTGCCAAGGGCGAAATTCCCCAAGCGGTTGCCGATCTCTGTGGATGCAAATTTGTTACAGATCCTGTGTTTGCAATAGTCTCCAAGGATGCGGAGGAAATGGAAGGAGGAGTCAAAGGCGAGCCAGAGCGTGACGACACAGCTATTGTCGCCCGTGACACGCCGTCTTGAAGTCAAAATGCCAATGACTGGATATGGAGATAAGTGTGCATGGTTAGGCGCTTTGCGTCTTCAGATACCACTACTTCTTGCTACATAATCGTTGTTAGCTACTTGGCATGCCGAAATACTGCATCTAAATGATAGGACTGGAAAAGATAAAAGTGTGACAATGAATTGAAATACTTTTTACATATCCACTAAGAGTATGCGACAGTGTCCGAGGGAAAATGTAGATGATTTATTCACTTTGGGAGTACGGCAGACGTTGCATGCATGTAAATGCCAACCAGTCGGCTCGCTTCCTCAGCCAACGTGAAGGCTCCCCAGAACAACACTTGGTACCTGGTACACCTAGCTAACCCTCACATCATATTAAGTGCACACCTATCAACACATGTATAGATGGGCTGTTCGTGCAAAGTTATACGCATTGAGAAAATATATATCTTCATCTAATGACAAATTTCCCTCCTGCCTTTTAAGCAAGAGTATGGTCCGACGGTCCAAACAGTGCGGGCCCAAGCGTGCTACACATACGATCGGATTATTGACGATTGCACTTGCCCCCGCGCTGGCGTTAATCGCTTATCTTGTCGTTTTTAAAGAATTCGCCATGGGCTGGAATTCGTGGTTGACATTGTCGACGTTGACGGCGGGTGCGGGCGCGGTGGTGGTGGATCTAAATTGGCATCCTCCACGGAATACCTCCGTGAATGACCTCGCCATGGCACTGCACGGGAGCGGTGTTTACGGTTTTATTTTCAACTCGTCGCATACCCCCGATGAACAGTATGGGACGTATAATTGGTGCAATATGCCCCATGTGCGTAGGGCCGAGTATAAGAGGGCTGCGAAGGAATATGAATTGAGATATGTTGAGGTGGTGAGTTACTGATCGCTTCTTCTTTTGTCTTGACTACTCTTTCTAGCCCTTTTCATGCTATTGTCTTCACTGCATCGAGCGTCGTTGGTCTCTTGGCTATCTTGTACAAATTAAGGAGCGAGAGTGCATTGCTTGATATGACAAGGCGAATTACACGGAAGATATTGCTGTAATATAACAGGAGCTAATGGTTCCATCAGATCCAAAGACACCACAAACGAACGCCCTACGCTAGCAATGCATTCCCCGTGGAATCGTACCACTGGGACTGCGACGACCAAGGGCTCTACTACTACGGCGCGCCCTTTCCCAGCAACAACACCGATGTCAAAAACACCAAGCGTCCCGCGCCGGGCTTCTGGAAAGGCTTCACTTCTCCCGTGAACCCATTTATCCCCTCGGGATGGATCGGCACATGCCAGTTCCCGCAGATCACGAGCCCCGGCCTCGAGGACTCGTACGTGCACGGCGAGGACCTATACGGCGTGTACCACGAACTCCTGGGTTTCCTGCCCGCTCGCTCGGACGACGCTGACGCCTGGCGTGACAAAGTGACCTACCGCGTCACGAACAACGTCATCACGAGCCAGGTCGCGGGCATGCTGATCGGGGGGACATGGCGCACGACGAATCCTATCCCGCTGCGCATCGCTGCCGCGGGCATCGACAGTCTCGAACCACAGTACCCCTGTGCCACGGGCAGCAAACTGTTCAACACCATCAAGTCCGATGCGGCGTGGCAGACCCATCTCGACGCCGCGAGGGATGTCTACGCTGTTCTAGATGATATCTCCGGCGTGCCGCCGACAGATGCTGGTTTCCATGTTAGTTTCGATCATTACTTTGATAATCTGTCCGCGCGCCAGTGCCACGCGAAGCCGTTGCCGTGTAAACTCTCCACAGAAGGAAACACTTCTTCGTGCGTCGACCAAGCGCTCGCGGATACAGTGTACCGTCTCGGTCAATGGGAGTACTCGCGGATGTACCGCGATGCGCCGACGTCGCTGGCTGCGTCCGTCGCGTCGTACGGGGTATGGATCGCGGAGCTAGCGGCGAATTTACGCGCTGTTATTACCTCTGGTGATGATGATGACGATGAAAAGTCGCTTTTGTATAGGCACAATGTGGCGCATGATGGGTCTGTTAGTCGCGTGTTGAGTATTCTGCAGATCGAGGTCATGGTGTGGCCGGGGATGGGGAGTGAGGTTGTTTTCGAGCTTTATGAACGACGAGGAAGAAATTTGATGGAGCGAGAGGAGGAGAAGGAGAGGAAGGACGATTCGAGTTCGGGATATTATGTGCGGGTGTTGTTTGGTGGACAGGTCCTTCGGTCTTCGAATCCGAGTCTGGGGGTCATGGATATGCTGCCGGTTGAGACGTTGTTGGCGTACTTTGATGGGCTAGTTGGTGAGAATGCTAGTCTTGTGGTGGATAAGTGTAATGGGAGTGCTTAACGTGTTGGGATTTATAAGGGGGTTGGTTAATTAGTTGGTTATTGAGGTCTAGTTACTACAATATTCACGAGTAATAGTAATGATAAAAGAGCAGAATGTAATCCAATGAACACCCCACGTCGTCATTATCATTATTCTCGTTGCTCATTGCTATATGCTCTCTTCTAACTGCTTTTTAATATCCCGCTCTGCATCATTCCACCGACCTGCCTGCAGAGCATCTAGTTTTCTCAATTTACTTAAATAGAGATTGGGATCATCCGCTTGCCCATCGTTTTGGGCGTTAGATTGAAGCTTGCGCAATGCCAATGTATATTCGAGAAGGGCCTCATACGGCCATTTAATGTCTTCGAAATCCTCAAGCAAGTCTTTAATAAAGTCGATCTGCTGTTCTAGATGAGACATCTTCTGCTCCGCTGTCAAGTTGGGCACGATGGTGGGAGTTCCTCCAAACGGGGTAACCTGAGATACGAGATTCCGGTGATAGTACCATAAGCTCTGATCTTCGGGTCCCACGTTGAGGGCTTCTTGAACGAGGTTTAGCTCGGTGTTGAGAAATGTGTTGCGAGCCTTGTCGTCGGCGCTGCGTTCGTCGAGGAGTCGAAACATCAGGCGACTGCGATTATGCCAGGCCGAGAAGTTGGACAGGTCAGCCTGGATCATCTTGGTGGTGTAGGCGAACTCATCCTCGACCAGACTCCGCCCGAGCAGGTCGGCGCTTTCAAGTCTCGCGACGAGGTAGCGCCGGTAACCCCAAGCGTGGAAGTTGCGACGGTCCTTGACCAGCATCTTGGACGCGAGAGCCAGCTCGGCTTCCCAGACGCCGCTCGCGGCCGGCCTCGGTAGGCGGAGGATGGCCTGTTCGAGAATCCACTTGCGATACTTCCAGATCCAGTAACATTTGGGGAATTCGAGGAGCAGCGGGACGGTGAATGCGAGTTCGGACCGTAGGACATCCGCGTCAGCCGTAGTACCACTCTTCCCAGTTGTCGGGGAGGCGGGGCTTGGCGGGATCGCAGCCGAGGAAGAGGACGAGGAGGTGGCGGAAGAGGGATTGGTAGTGGCGCTCTGAGAGGTACTCGGCGACGCCTTCGAGGGCGATGATCCAGCCGAGGGTCTGGACAATAAGCAAGACGTTAGACAGCGGCGACGGACGTTCCATATCGTGTAGTACTCGGGGTTGAGGCGCAGGAGCTTGGAGGTGAGCTGGAAGAGCGCGGGGTCGTGGTAGGACTGGCGCTCAACCTGGGCCCGGATGGCGTCGTCGAGCTGGCGGTATTTCTGGATCTTGTCTCGGTCCTGCTTGCGCTGCTCGTCGGTACGGGCGGTACGGGCGACTCGGGCTATGCCGTGCTGGATAGCTTGTAAGCCAAGTGCATGTATGCATGTATGCTATGCAGAGGAAATAGAAAGGACAGGGGCGAAAGAGCAGAGGGAAAGTATGTATACATTATCCATATCGGCTGTACAATAAATTGTCCTTCCACATCATCGTTAAGTTGTCAGAAACTCAAGGCAGGGAAGGAAAGGGAAGGGAAGGGAAGGGGGGTGCATGTAAGTAAGCACTGGGGAGATGGACGAATATGAATGTGATGATATACATACATGTATGTATGCATGTACCTACTACTACTTATGTAGATAGGTACTTAGCGTGGCACTGAATATACCGGTGCCTATTCCCCAGATATGGATACCGCTGCAGCCTGCAGGTGGTGTATGAGGTCTAGTGTGGGCCCGTTGCTCGCAGCTTGAAGTCAAAACACATCAGCTTCAAATAATGTCCTTGCTATCAATGATATGCTCTCGTTGTTCCTCGACTTGGACAATACCGCATCCATTAGTAGGCGAGTCGAGTGTTTTGAGGGAAGAACCAAGACGTTTCAACTTTTTGTGTGACAGCTTCCCGATTGGGTTGGTCTTCACCTCTTAACATACTACCGGTACCGGTACTACAGAGTCCCAATGAACTAAGAGAGTCCATGAACAATGAATAACATACTCAACTTCAACACAGTTATCCAGTACATACGACCATTGGGATCTGGAGAACGCGGGGCCCCGTCGCCTACTGGTACTACCTCCAAAAAGGTAGATAGACGCTTCCTAATAGAATACGGTACATATGTAACAAGACCTAAAATACAAGAGGGAAGGGGAAAAAAAAGAAAGAAAAAAAATTGGTTGCATCTCTTTGATTAAGCGTGTCATCCTTAGTGCAGGGGCCATGCTACTGTAATATTGTTAGTGGTTGCATGCGGGTTCGAACAGGAGGTTTTCCTTACATCTTCTCTGTATCGTTTCAAATTGACCAAATGCCCGAAGGCAGAAATACCCCACCATAGTATTCACTATATTCCTACAGTGATTCATCCCACCAGCTGGTATAATGGGGTACACAGCTTTTAATTTAAATAACTAACTAGTTATAGTTAATTTTTTAATGTGAATTAATTTATCTTATTACGTCTTTTTGCTGTGGACCTATGAGTTCACCACACATTAAAACTCAGTCAGTTAGGTTATGAGGATAAACGTTACTAAGATCATACAAGGATGAAATAGCTACTAAAACGGCCAGAAGTACCTACATCAGGTGTTACCACTCAAATGTGTGAGCATTGTATGGCACTTGAGATATCCTTGAGGAATGCGCTCATCGTCGAGAATAAAACCGCAGGGAACGCTCGATAAAGTAGGCGTGTATCATGAGAACCATCCTTGTAGGTCTCAAGATTAAGGTTCATCATGGAATAAGTAAGGAGAGGCGGCTGTATTCGCCCATGCACATCGAGGAAAGCACCAGTTCCCATCATAAACTTATGGTCGACGTTGGGATATTTATCATCGTTTAATCTATTAAAGGTAATAATAATGGATGGTTTTCAAGTTTAGTGGAGGCAGGCACAGCGTCGCGGTTGAGACTTCTATGTTTCGACATGGAGCTATAGCATAAAGCGAGCTACCGTTCTCACAACTTATCTCATACTCGAAATCCCTCTTCTCCCCCTTCTTCTTCTTCTTCTTCTTCTCTCCTCTCCCTAGGCACGACAGGCAGACCAGCATGAGCATTATGAATAAATAGATAATTAGCCTCATTCTTTCGTTTTATCTGTCAGAAAATGCCTGTCCTTTCCCCCGACCGCTTCGTACCCTTCCACGTAGTAGCAGCTGATCGCTTCCGAGCCAACAAGCAGCCCCACGAGCTGACGCCCTCGGAACGCCTGTTACGTACCGAGAACGGCGGTGTTGACGCCTTCTGCTCCACAGCGAGGCGGCCAGTGCCCACCGCATCCCGTCGTCTCTCCCGCTCAGATTGTGTAGAGCGTCGCCATGGCACAGTCTTGGGGCTGGACCCGCTCGATCGCCAGGTCAGTCACGGCGCGGTGTGGTCAGTTGGCGGCACCGCTCCTAATGGCGTCGCTGTCGACGGAGGTCGTGGCCGGCTCGTGAGCTCAGGCACCAATGCTCGTCTATATACCACCTCATTCTCCAATCTGAGACCCAAGTCCGAGGAAGAGCAGGAGAGGCATGAGGGTCGACTCGCGGTAGCGCTCGATATTGACCGTGTTAGACGTATCCTCGACTTTGACGGCTTTTCAACTTTTCCGCGCTACAAGAAGAAGAAGAACAGGACGTCCTTACAGCCCGCTCAAACCGTCTGGACGGGATCGGAATGGGCTAACGATGCGCATTCGATACCTAGTTAGTTCAGTCCATCTATTCGAGAGAAAAAGGGTATGTCATATGAAAAGTCTAACATTGAACAGAAGTCTCGAAGCCAGAGCGTGTCTTACCCAATGCTCCTTTCAAGTAAGCTTCTCCCCACCCATTCAACATCATCAAAAACGACACCATCGATCAGCAATAAATGTATGAATGCTCACCACGCTTAGAGTTTTAGATGCCCCCGGTCTGCGTGATGACTTTTACTGCTCCATCATGGATTATTCCAAGTCTTGCAACACTCTGGCTGTTGGCCTAGGCAACCTCCTGTATGGTTGGTCCGAAGCATCTGGCGTCTCCCTTCTCAATGCCGGCGTCAAAGACGGCTCTTGGCTTAGCTCGATAGCATTCTCCTCTGATAAAGGCGGCAAGTCGATACTCGCCTTCGGTCGATCGAATGGCTGTCTCTCGCTGATGTCTCTATACGACAGCTTGCTTCCCCGCTTCGAGGCACAGCAGCCAGCACCCGTGGCTTGTCTCTGCTGGCGCCCCACTACAACCATGAGGCCGTCAGTCAGCGCTTGTAAACAGAATTGTATGGTAGCTACAGAAGATCTCCTTGTAGGTGACGAGATGGGCGACGTTTACTATTACTCTGTCGAGTGGCCCGAGGCATAGGAAGTGACTCGGGATAACTGGCCGGGCGCAATGACACTCATGGTCCGCATCAAAGTCCACTCACAACAGGTATGCGGCCTCGCCTGGTCACCTACGGGCGCTGACTTTGCCACGGGAGGGAACGACAACCTGTGCTGCTTCTTCCAGGCGGACAAGATTCTGGAGGCAGAGCCTGAAAAAGCCAGTACGCTGCCGTTAGCGTCGACCCAGGACCCAATTCCCACTACCAAGACCGGAACCTCTCAAACCGCGTCACCCTCTTCATCAGGTCCCAGCAGTGCCGGCGTGTCTCCCTGCACCAGCGGAGGACCAGACTATTATACCATGCGGCGAGATCTCGTCCGCCATCTTCCCGCCGGGTCAGAGAAGCACCGTTGGCGACACGCGGCAGCAGTCAAGGCGATCGCCTTCTGCCCCTGGCGGGAGGGCCTCATCGCGACGGGCGGGGGTTCCAACGACAAGTGCATCCACTTCTACCACACGACGTCGGGCGCGGCGCTGGCGACCATCTCGGTGGCGGCGCAAGTGACGTCGCTCATCTGGAGCAAGACGCGGCGCGAGATCGCGGCGACGTTCGGGTACGCGCAGCCCGACCACCCGTACCGCATCGCCGTCTTCAGCTGGCCCGACTGCCGGCAGGTCGCGGCGGTCCCCTGGGAAGGCGAGCACCGCGCGCTCTACGCCGTCGCGTACCCCGGCGGGCCCTCGGACACGTACCGGACCAAAGCGCGGCTCCGAAGCCGCACGGCCGAGGAGGGGTGCGTGGTGGTGGCGAGCAGCGACGAGAGCGTGAAGTTCCACGAGGTCTGGCTCGCGGGGAGGAAGGCGACGGCGCTTGGGAGCGGCGTCTTGGCTGGGAGTGATATCCTGGAGATGGAAGAGGGTATTGATAAGGAGGGTGATGTCATTCGTTGATTTGATGGACTCTTGCTTGCTTGCTTGCGGTGCGGTGCGGTACGTACGATTACGGGTGCGGGTGCGGGTTTTGGATGGTGGTGACTGTGTATAGACTGCTGGGCCGACTAGGCATGGTTTGGTTGGTAGTACTACTGGTTGGTGTCTCGTGTGAAGATTGTTATCCATATCATGTAGTTGTTTGTCATGATATCCGTGCTTGCCAACATATTGTGTCCAGTTGTGACGCTGCGTCGTTGGAGCGTCCGCTTCGGGATCTGTGGTAGAATGGCACTTTCATAATGGGTATCGTACCCATTTCCTACAGGATTTGAGCCGTGAGTCTGGAATACACAGTAACTTTATTGTGTACTTGAGACTGCATCGTATAGCTGTTGTACGCATGAATGATGTTTAAACAAGCCCGGGATTAATTAAGCCTTCAATTATCGCTATTATTACCTAATGACCAACTCCATTACATCGCAGGCATTTTCTCTTCTAAGCTGATGATGTCTTTAGCTCTTAGGTCCCTTGAGCTGTGAAACGATGGATATCTTTTAATGTGGCTCTCATTATGGACGGTATCTATTAACATACTGTAGATAGTGTAAGCCTCGATCAGCGTCAACGGTTACCGGTATCTCCAATTCACCGTTGAGGCTCTCTCCGTCTCCCTCGGTGTACTCGGTACATCTAAGTCCTCACTTACTTACTTACTAAGTATACGCGCGCACTAGGTTAGAGGGGCGGGGGCGGGGGTCACATTATCTCCAGTGGAGAGTAGGTAGATGTAATTCATTGATCGACACCTGGCTGGATCACGTTACTTCAGCCCAGCAAGTCAAAAGTCAGTTCTGGTCAGTCATACCTAGACTAGACTCACAGTCACCGGGACAAGCTTCGCCGCTTCTCCCTTCTCTTCCCTTCCCTTCTTCTCCACTACTTCCATCTAGTACAGCCACTCGAAGCCCCCCCTCGGCCCCTAAGTAAGTAAAGCAGGGCGCACATGTACACGGGAGGTACCTACTTTAGTGCAGCTCTTAGCGTTGGCTCTTGCTGTATTAATAGTGCTTCTGTTGTCTGTAAGGGACCATATGGGTTCCATGACTTACCGCCCATTACCAATCTTGTACTATGTACATAAGTAGCTAGCTACCTATGTAGGTATCTCACTCAGTTTCCGGATGCTCCATCTGCCTGATCTAACCTAAAGCCTGCCTATTTAACAAGTAGGTACCTACCCTGGTATATATCACCCGACCTCGACTTGTCCCGCCATTCCAGCCGCTCACCATTTCTACCATTTTACTACTACTACTTACTACCACCAACCATCACCAACGACGATACAGCTTCTTCTTCTTCTTCCTCCCGTGAAGCCCGCGCGTCCGCTACTATCTGCTATCGCCGCCCCGAATCGCCTCTCGTCTACAGTCATCCGGCCATCCAGTCATCCAGTGGCGCCGCTGCTTAACTGACCAGGTCATAGTAGAGTATAGTCGACCCAGAATAGGTAAGCCAATGAGTCCAATGAGTCCAACTTGTCATTCGTCCTGTCACTCGTTCGTCCCGTCATTCGTCATCGTCACCTGGCCCGCCCCTCTCTCCATGCCATGCCATGCCACTTCTGCTGCCTGCCATTCACCTCCCGACCACCTCCCGACACTACCTACCTCCATCAATCTATCTATCTATCTTTATCCATCTGGCTCTTGATCTGGATATCGTCCTCGCCTCATATTACCACCATCGCTGCTGCTATCTTTGGTGTAAGGCCCACGTGTCTAGCTAGACAATACAGTCCACCTAAGCACAGCCTTCCGAGGCACAGAGAGGGGTAAAGAAAGACAAACATCCCAGCCAGAACCAGAGAGGAACAGGTAGACAAACCACACAGCCCTATTACATACCATCAGGTACAGAACACCTACATTAGTCACATACATACATCCATCCATCCATCCATCCATCCATCCATCCCATTCATTGCACAATACGCCTCACCAATACAAAACCAAACCCAAATCCAATACGTGACACCACTATAGTCCATCAATCGGATCACATCTGTCTAGGCAGGTAGCCCCAGCAGGCAACACTCTATCTCACCTCACACATTGTTCATTGTCTCCAGCTTTCCCTCCCTTTCTCTTTTCCAACCTTATTTTCGCCGCTGTCGTGTCTATTGCCATCGCTGGAGTAAGACAAGTACAACCAACATTCTTTCCCCTTCCTTCCTCATTCTTTGTTCACCTTTGGTCACTATCGTGAGCCTCCCAACTATCCATCATCAATCTCCCTCGAGTTACACCGCCTTGTCATTGTCTTTCAACTACCAGCGCGACTACTCTCTGCCTCGCATCTTACCTTCCATCCAATCCCGCCACACCCGACCTCAATCTTTGACCTCTTTCGCCTCCAAGATTGTTAAATTTCGACGACTAACATCAAGACCTCAGTACTTCCATCATCGCCGCAGACGGACTATCGGCTTTCACATCCACCGCCAAAATGCGAAGCAAGTTTAAGGACGAGCACCCCTTCGAGAAGCGCAAGGCCGAGGCCGAGCGCATTCGTCAGAAATACTCTGACCGTATTCCCGTATGTCGCCTCTTCTTCCCTTCCTATGTTCCAACATCGCAAACTCTTTTTTCTGCCGTCCTTTGCGCCGCTTTGTGTGAATGTACTCTTGCTAATCACGGATCCTTCCTCTTCAGGTCATCTGCGAGAAGGTCGAAAAGTCCGACATCGCTACTATTGATAAGAAGAAGTACCTCGTCCCCGCAGATCTCACCGTAGGCCAGTTCGTCTACGTGATCCGAAAGCGTATCAAGTTGTCTCCCGAGAAAGCCATCTTCATCTTCGTCGACGAGGTCCTTCCCCCAACGGCTGCCCTCATGAGCAGCATCTACGAAGAGCACAAAGATGAAGACGGGTATGTGTTCCCCCATATCTATGTATCTCTCCGTCCGCTATGCATATGTCGCTAACCCTCTCTATTCAGATTTCTCTACATCACGTACTCGGGCGAGAACACTTTCGGCGAGGCCGCTTAGAGCTGTCATTTAGTTGCTTTCAGGGGGTTTCTAGGCGTTGATGGGTTCGACTTGACGGCTGTGTGATTCTACGCGATGGCGATAATCCGCTATGGTTTACGACAAGGAAGATGGGGGTCCCCTAGGTTCTGACTGATCGCTGGGGAAATTCCGGCTTGCTAGATTAGTCTATGCAGGGCGGAGCATCCTTCATACTTTTCTCGTCCATGTTCTTCAGTTCAGTTTCATCCTCAACGAATATGACCAGACAGTGGCTTCTTTGTAGCCCACCAGAGCGCGTGTTCTTTTTTTATTTTATGGATTATCTATTCGTGTTGCTCTACATGGACGAGTCCCTAACTAAGCTTCGTGGTGGTCAAAATTATGCAGCCTACCCTACGGCTCGCTCTTGGAAGTGCTAGAAGAAAGTGCTATATAATGTTACTGTGCTCGGCGTCATGGTTAATATTGTAGGTATGTGTTCTATTTGTATACGCTACCATAGTGCATGTTTGAGACTAAGCTCCTTATATATTCTTACATGCGACCTACTATGGTGGGTGCGCGGTAACGGTGAATTATGGACTTATTGCGTCTATGTAAGAAGGGACAGGTGGTTTTGAAGGTATGTATACCTAAGTAGATGAGTAGTTAACTTTGGTGTGAGTTTGTGTATACATACAGTGAGTGGATTTGAGAGTTTCATTGAGGTGGTGGGTGGTAGAGTATTTCTTTTCCTTTCTTTTCTGTTTCATCTTTTTCCCGTTACTTGTTATTTTATTTCCGTCTTACTTTTCTTTCCTTGTTTTTAGGGTTCGGAGAGACGTATATTGGTTAATTAGTGGGTGGATAAGTGTGAGTAAGTGTGAGTGTGAAGAAGTATGAGGGGGAGAGGGGGGAGGGGGGAGGGGAAGGTGGGTGAATTAGTTATTGATGGTGGGAGGGTGCGTGAGAGATGGGGTGGGTTTCATGTGGTGTCTGATTATTAATTACGGAGCTAGGAGTGAAATATGTCTGATAAAAGTGTAGTTCGACTGGTAATGTTGAACTGAGTTGAAGTTTGCTGAATAACTGAATCTGGTGAGAGATCTTTCATTCCGCTAATCCCTACTAGTATTGGGCTATCTGGTAACCATCGAGGGATGTGTGTATTCTAGTTAGATAATGGCATCGTTACCAGCTACTTAGCAGGGATGAGGAGTAGCAACTTCGGGATATGATTCCATGAACGGCCGAGGACCATGGCTTTTATATCACGCCGTACGGAGGAGAAGAAGCACCATCATCAATACGAGCGTTGGAGTCCTCTCTCCGGGAGTTGAAATAGTGCTGACTTCCTAACTTCAATACCGGGACCAAAAGAAATTGGATGAGAAGCAGAATAAGGGAATATCTACACAGATTTATCTGATTATAACCTCTGATAATACATCAGCTAATTAGGTTATTGCCACGTTACCGTTCGCTTGCCTTGATTCTCTTCCAGCCTACTTTTTTTTAAAAAAAAAAAAAAAAATTTCATCATCACGCTAGTTCACCACATGTGCCTTTAGAAACAACGCCACGATAGACCATGCAAAAATTGAGTCTGCATGGAATATATTGATATGGTTGCTTGTGCACTATTAGCACCAGTTCCCTCACGTGTACTGGCATAAAGTTACGCTACAGCGATAACAGCCACGTCTCTGCTTGCACGAGGGAAGACGAACTTCGATCATCCCATCATAAGATTGCCTGCCACAAGCAAAGGCTCAAAATAAGTACCACAGCACGATTAGCGTGACTACAACTTCACATCCGACTTTGAGAAGGCAGGAAATCATTCAGCCGATCTTCTTCCTGCTTGCATTCAACCATGGCAGGAATGGTTACTTATCAACAGCTCAAATATGATCCAAGTTCACAGGCTCTCTTCAACAACAGAATCACGACTATGGAAGGCCTACTAAGTATCCTTAAGGACCACTCATTTATCGCGTTGGATACAGAGCACGTACCTGTAGATAGCCAAAGAAATCGCATACTTCACCAAGTTGGCCTCGCATATATCCCGGCCATAACGCCTCACACCCCCATTGCTGTCCCTAGCCAGCCACAACGACCACGCCTTAAAGACTTCTACGACAGAAACCAGCTTCAAAGCCTGACCCTCAACATTTTCCTAACCAAGCAAATACGAGAGGACCTACTCTGCTACAGGGGCAGTATTCCGAACCGCCGCCCGTCCCGTTTTGGTCGTGAATGCCAGATTTTTCTCGATAACCTCGGCTCAGCTATTGTCGAATTCATACGGTCTTGCCATCACAATCATACGAAATTAGTACTTATTGGATTCGAGATGTCAGCCGAGTGGAACTATTTATCGAGGAACTTCTCCGAGGTTGTTCCTTACTTTACATCATGGATAGACCTCCGCGACATTGCAAAAGATGTAGCTATAACTGGAGATGCACCTGGACAGTCCATACCTGGACGGATATCCCTGCTCCAGATGTTCGGATACTATTGGAAAGATATCAAAGGCTCTAATCAATACGGTTCTGCTGATAATGCTGGGGACGATGCTGTATCAACTCTGGCTATGGCAGAGGCCCTTTTCTACCCAGAAAATCAGGAAAAGCTGCGGTTCCATCAAGAATGTGGGCAGATCGCTCGCGAAAAAAATGTTTTTATAAATGAGGATAATGTCGCTTTCGGCGCAACGATTCAGACTGAGAATGGGATACTTCCTAACGTTATTAATTCAGGTTTAAGGTAAGTCATTCTCAGAGCCATCCTCTTTCTATCCCGGCGCGATTTGACACGTAAGACTCTCACTTTGGGATGAAGAGAGAAGCTGGTTTCTTTCAATTCTTTTCAAGTTGGGCTTAATATAGTAAAAGCTGACTTCGAATGGTATAGGCTCGCTCAGTACTTTTTCGGCTTCAGACCTATTTCCATAGCACTTAGGTCTCCGGACGTTGCCGTTGTTACATTCAAGAGCAAATTCCACCTGAATCGATTCATTAAAATGAATCATCGACGAGTACTGTCAAACGGCGATACACTATTAATTATTCCGATTGGAGTTTCCGATATTGACAAGGCTAAGAGGGAAGAGAAGCAACAATTGAGAAAATTCAAGAAGGTAGAAATGTTAGAGCAAGACTTCGAGGGCCTCGGAGATATTTTTTCTTGAATGAAAAGTGTTACAGAATCAATATTACCTGTCTGGATGAGCCATCCATAGGCGCGGGGTGAACAAAGGGCCAGTGAGCTTTGGTACAGAACGGAGCAGCTCAGAAGACTGTTTACAGGAGCCAGTCAATGGCTACAACTCAGGCATGGGGATATCTGCAGTCGGGCCCAGGCCCCTAACACCTACCAGCCAAGGCTCATCATGGCTGAGCCCAATGTACCATCCCGGTATATCCCAGCTGGAAAACTTGGTACTTGTTCTCATTCCTGGATTCTCGCACCCGCCATACTATATACTAAGGCAGCTAGCTACTTTTATAATATTTTGAAGTTTTTAAAACATTCATTTAGCTTATATATCACGAATAAATGTATCTTTATTAAAGCAAGCTCTGAATTGCTTGATAGATCACTTCGGAGGGGAAGACAGGTCATTAATGGTAAAGGTCGTAGATGAGGACAATTACAGAAGGTTTCACTACAGGGATACAACACTGTCACCTTTCTTCACATACATGCCTCCATCGAAGTGCCTGGGCACATATGTAGAATTTTGGGAGCTATAAAATCTGCCATCAGCCCAACCGTTCCAGCTTCCTTTGATCGTAATGAGTGAGCGGGCCAAGTAACCCACAGCGTGCTATATGCTGCAGCTCATTCAAGCAACGAAACTCAGTTCAGTTCCCTCTAACTTCCTGAGGGATATTTGAATGACTCTATGATGCCTAACACGTGGTTCCTACTGCCGGACTTTACCTTCACCGTTGATGGCCCCCTCCGCCTTGGTATGGTGATTCCCCACTGGTCCAAACCGACAACCGTCCTTGCGACTGTTGGCTGCGGCACTGCAAGCGATATTGAACTACCACCTCAGATAACTATTGTAGAACCGAATCACGCTCATAGCCGCTCACAATCACGGTCTGGTGGCCTCAGCATGTGGGCTACCTTCGAGGGTCTCGCGTCTACCTCAGCAGGCAGCGATTCTGGCAAGAATAACAACATCAATTATAGCGAAGCAAATCACGATATCATCAGTTTCAGAGACCCACTGACACCCGAAATGGTGGCCGCCATTGCCAATCTCCCCGCTGTTCGAGCCCAGATTGACTCGGGCATGTTTGGCAAGCGACCGGTCTACATCGTCTCGGGACTACGGATTGCCACATCCTCGTTTACAGTGACGAAAGAAAGGGGCTCCAACTTTTCCATGGAGGCCGAGGCGTCTGGCCCACCCGCGGGAACGCTGCCTGTTGAGATTGGTGGGAAATTGAGGCATGAGAGACAGAAAACCGTCACGGACACATATGACACGGCCCCGGGAATCGTATTCGCGTACCGGCTCCATGCCATTCGCACCCGTAGGGCAGGGTTGGAGACGGAATTGTTTAGCCATAAGAGCGCGTTCTTGACCGGTGCGGGGGGCGAAACGCAGGAGCCGCTGATTCTTGTTGAAGCTACGCAAGACGAAATCGACGAGGACATAGAGGAAGAAGTTGAATATGAGAGCGTAGATGTTGGAGAGAGTGAAATGTGCATTTATCTCCGACAAGCAAAGAAGCGGCTCGATTGATGCGGAGATCTCTAGTCATTAATTTTGTCGACTGCAGCGCAGACAGTGGTGAGCAACTCCAAATCCTTTTTTCTCTCTCCCCAAAACCCTATTGGATTGATGAAGTAATGTTTATATCCCTTGAGAACTGACATAGAGTACAGCATCTGCTGCATCCCACTCCTCGTGTGAAGTTTAGCGCACACGGTTTCAAATGGCGTGTAGTTGAGCAATGAAGGCAGTGCTGCAACATATGACAACATCATGGCAGCAATCCCAGCTGCGATAGCGGTTGCAATTGAGCTCCCCGCGCTCAAATCCGCATCTGGGAAATGCGTTCGGATTTCATCCGTGATGGAGGGAGGAATTTCAGCGCCATAAGTACCGAGAAGCTTGGGCCCATCATCTGATTGGGATGGGTTCGAGTCCAAAAAGGCTCCCTCTGAATTCGTCGCATATATGGATATCACGTCCCCATGACTGGCTGGGAAGTTCTCTTTTCTTATCCCTTGGTTCCCGGCGGCTGCGAAGAACAAAACGGAACCATCGCGTTCTTTTGTGACCTTATCGATGGCATCTGAAATATTCCTACACTTCTGCTTGCGTTCATTGGACATTCCAAAAGACATAGAAATGATATCAGCTTTCCACTCCGGGCCCAGTCCAGCATGTATGATTGCCTAGTCTATAGTTAGTACGTTTCCGATGGAAAGAAACATGTCACATACCTTGACAATGTCCTGCTCATGACTCTCCAGGTCTTCAGTGTTTTCTGCGACGCGAATGATGTAGATATCCGCTATTGGCGCGACATGCATGAGCAGTCGTGCCATGAATGTCCCATGGCCAAAAGTGTCGGTTGCACTGTGCGATCCTGCCGTAGTGAGATCTTTCCAGCCCCTGATCCGGGTCGACCTACGGTCGTCTTTGAAAAACTCTAGCTCTTTGTAACATCCAGTGTCCAATATGGCGACTCGGATTGGTTTTATGGTCTTCGCCACTCGTCGGCAGCGCGTTATGTGTCCGGCTATAACTTGGAGATGATGGAGGAACCCTTCCCTGTTCCCTGAGTGGCCGGAGAGAAACGAAGAGTGTGTGTGGTGGATTTCATCCCAGGAACGTTGTAACATCTCATCGTTGGCCGATATTGATTTACTACGTACCTCATTTGGAATTCTGATCAATCGTGGTTCGTCTGAGTCTTGGTATCCCACCATGGCTAGCCTAAACAAGGGTGCAACAACCTTTCGGTAAAGCGCATCTCTCCTCTCTGAGAGGTGCGGCTTTTTAACGGAATGGCTTTGATGCTGTGTCCTCTGGCGGTTTGTTGTCTCCCTGAAGTTTACGGATTCCAAACAATTCTCAACGGCTTCATCAAAGCAGGCTTTCGACCGAAAGCCATCCCACTTTGTCTTTTTCAGTTCCCTTAGCTTTAATTCTGCTTTTATATGGACACGGTTTATATGTTCCACCGAGAATGATTCTGAGGAACTTCCCATTTCTATAGCCTGACCTAACCCAATTTCTAGAAGAATTATCCCCAGGCATAGTATTCGTGGATACCGGTGGGTGTAATACCCCTCGTCGTAGGACTCTGCGGGTGATTTCTTGCCCTCGTCGCCGAAGGGGAAGGAAACGAAAACTCTCAGAAGAACGTCTCCAGGAGGCGAGATATCCTGATCCAAGCGGAAAAGTAAGATGTCTTCACTTGTCCATCTGACATTCATTAATTCCGAGTTGTAAAACTGCCAGAATGCCCGAGCGACAGTATAAGACAACTTGATCTTCTGCTCGACTGTGAGGTCGCCCATCTTCAACAGTTCATGAAGTGGTAATCCATGTCCTGATATGATATACTGGAGCTTTTCAGGGTCTCGCAGTTGGTAGAGATGGCAGTGTTCATCTAGCTCTATATAGACTTGTCAGTAACCTGAATAAAGCGAATTTGATCAGCTGTGAGGCTTCTAGTCAACCCATTAGATGATGCCTCGCACTGCTTTTCGACTAAGCTCTCGAGCCACGGAGTTCGCCCTATCATACAAGGTACCGTTTTACCTTCTTAGCTCCGCCCATCTCAGACACTTAGTAAGAAATTGTGGTTCTTAAACCATCTGACAAGCGAGAAAGTCTAGGTGATTCTGGCATCTAAACACTACGCTGCGCTCACCCTCAAAACCTCTCTGTGCATTGAAAATGAATGTTCACAGTGCTAGAGCCGGTGGCAACTTTGCTCCTTGTCACATGCAACGGCCTCCCAGCATCCGATAAGGGAGGATCAGAGCTTGACCGGAGTGTCTTTAACACTACCAATGTAGGGGAATAAGGTGAATCTATACTTGCCAATGCTGAGTCTAGCATAAGTTGGATTATCGAGGTATTTGCAAGCATCCCCATTTGCGATCAAAGTAAACATGGAAGGATCGAATTTCTCTTTACACTGCTGCGATTCAGGGGCATCTTTCGATCTGGCGTTCATTCTGTGTCCGATTAGCCTAATCGAATTGCTTTGTTGCGGTAATACAAGACTCTGAGAAAATCAACGATCGTGTCGCAGGTGGGAGATATGGATATTTAACAAGGCCGACTATGCCACTGTAGCTGTGAGTGGCTTTTAACAGCCGTAAGGGAAAGGCAGGTGTGGGCACTTATAGACTAAGCGCGCAAGAGAAGTATACTTGCATCGGAACTCTAAAGGCAAATTCCTGCCAGTGTGTCATTCTCGAAGTTGCGGTTACGACCTTGAAAAGTACTCTTTTGTCTTCTGTACAGAATCCAGATTCAAGACACAGCTTAGTAGTATGCCAATTGGGGCTTGCCGTGGCCTGGAGCCCTGAACCTACATGGCCTTCTCGCATGCAAGTCGCATGACTCTGAACTCCGTCGATGAGCAACTTGTTAACTTGATCAGGATATACATCTCTAGGGGGAGGCGACGAATGAGTAGCGGTGCCGGTAAGATTCCACTGTGATTCCACGCTGTTCTTGCTGAGTAGATCCGAAAGGTAGGTAAAGCGTGATGCAAAGGGTTGGATGACATTGGGTCGTTCTTTGCAAAATTTGGTAACCGATTGTCGCACCCGACGTTTAGACTCCTCGTTTTGAAATAGACGAATGAGTGTACGCCGTAACTCCTGAGGGCCCTTCTCTATATGGGGCTGATCTCGGGAAGTCTTGGATGGTGGCCACTGCTGGGTTGATTAATTACTTAAGTTGCTGTAATAGCTCAGGCGCTGTTTCGTACCTCGGCTATCTGTAATAAATCGTGAAGAGCTTTTGTAGAAACAGTTTGAGCTTCAGGGGGGATTTTAGAAAGCTCTTGCTCAGATATATTTTCTGCGATGAACTTGAGTTGGATCGCGACGTTCGCGGCTGGTCCGCTTTGGTTTGCGATGGCGAGCGGGAAGAGAATTTTGGAAGATTCAAGAGCTATTGAAGCAACGAGTTGTAATGCGATGAGATTATCTTGTGTATGCGCCATGATGACACAAGCAAGGAGGCCAAACAAGGGACAAATGTCTCTGGCGATGATGTGAGATAGGTCTATCCTACATATTGATAGATAGGTTCGTGGGCCGGGTTGGCTTGGTAAGTCTACCTACCTAGACCATCAAGATTTACTCCAGAGGCCATGTCTAAGCGAAGTAACAGATCTACTTACCTACGCTTGAGTGTGCGCCACTATCAGCCCGAAGTCATATCATCACGAAGAGGGCTATTTATTTCCTCAATCGTTCCCATATTATTAATTAGAAACCCCTATTCGATGATAAACCTCAATGACCATGCTTAGAGAAAATAAATATTGGAGATTAATTGCTACTTTTAGCGTAGGTAGCTGTAAGTGTTGATAAGGCGATGACTGGATGGTAGCATTAAGTTTTAAGTCTCTACGAGGTAGTGCTATATATATTTGTAGACACCTTGCCGTCGTAGTGAATTTCTATGGCCTATGTAGGTAGCCTGTTGGTTTGGGTTGAGTTGCAGCAATGTGCGGGGTTGAGAGCTGACGGCTCGAGGATTCAAGACGCAGCCCTCTTCTTACGATCAACTTCCGACATTTTGACTGCGTGAAGCGACCTCTACTAAGCTATTACTTGTTGGGACTCCACTTCCGTCACCAACCACCCCTTGGGCTCCCCCGCAAGGGAGCGTTGGGGGTCTTTGAGTTGCGAATCACCAGTCGATTTGCAAAAGTCCAGGGCTACTTCTAAAATGGGTGCAATCCTTACCAAAATAGAAGTAATTCCTGTTTTATATATAAATTAAGTACCTAAGTTTTTGCAAATCGACTGGTCCTTTGCAATTTAAAGACCCCAACCCTCCCTTGAGGGGGAGTCCCAACGAGTATGTATTTGTATGCTCCTGGTGTTCCTCTATGTTCGATCTCTCTTCGAGTAAGCACGACGGCAATTATAATGGATCGCACTTTTGCAGAGAGTTCGCTTGCTGATATGACGAGGTTGTGCTTGGAAGGGGCCAGGGAGGTCATCCAGCGGCTGGAAGGCAAAGACAAAATATACATGCAAACACGACTAGCTGATCTGAGGCTCTGGGCCGACAGCGTTGGGGCCACCGCTCAAGCGAAGGCGTCATTGGATCAGCGATTCCAGCACCGGTCCGATGATGTTTATCTCATCCGAGGCCTTCTTTACATGCTGCAGGGATTGCTCGGCAAATTTTCCATTGCTGCAGATAACAAATCCGATATTATGGATATAATGTCTAATGTCAATTCGACAATAGACAGCCTGGCCATCCTTGGAGTTCAAATTCGACGAAGTGGGCGCCACTCTCGACTTCGAAAGGCGGATACTTCTTTTGATAAGAATCGGGAGAAGTATCACAAGTTCAGAGCACATCTTGCATGCATTATCACTTCGAGGCCAACTGAGGACGGTAGGCCCGTAGATGAGGGGGAGAAACTACACAGCGTCGATTATTTCGTCAACCTCAAGCTCACGTCAATTCAAGAACGTCTCATAGAGGCCAACCTCCGAAGACGTCATCGATTTCTGGAAGCTCAGAGGCACTCTTACGGTCTGAAGGAAGCTTCGGTCAAGGCGAATCAAGGCGAATCTCCACATAATATCACGGAGATGCCATCGACATATACCGAGGAGGGAGCTGTAACTCAAGTCGAAACTCTACAAAATATCAACGAGACGCTATCAACACATACCGAGAAGGGAGCTGTGACAAGGCATGAGATACAGACGTCGCTGTCTAATCCTAGACACAACGCTCCTATGACAATTGTGACGTCGGCTTCGGGCCTTGATTCTGCATGGGGCGGACTGCGAAATAACCGTCGGCCCGAATCAACGGCAACCCGAATCACAACTATTACAGCCACTGCAAGATATCCTAAGGCACATGCTTCTTCAGAACAGAAGTTGATCAAATGCCCCTGTTGCTGTCAAGCCATTCCAGCGAGTGAAGCAGAAGCTAGTCAGTGGAAGTAAGTTGTTCTCTCCATGTTTAACCAGGGATGCTAACAGGACAAGAAAGCACCTAGCGAACGATATAAGTCCGTATACATGTATCCTCGAGAATTGCCCCACGCCGTATAATCTCTTTGCGACACATAACGAATGGAAGGACCATGTCATGAATGACCATCCATCTCAGTGGCAGTGTCCCTGTTGTGAGGCTGATGCTCCCGTATTCCAATCGCTCTCCGGAGTGATGAACCATATCATGTCCAGCCACCCAGATGCTCTCTCTGACAGTCTCGAAGACTTGCTATCAGACGCAGAAACCAAGGTGATGGGAATCGCTCAATGTCCATTGTGCGACGACGAGGGACCTCAAGATTCACCAGAACTAGTCGAGCACGTCTTGCAGCATGTTCATGACTTTTCTCTCCGCTCTCTCCCTTGGCCGACAGATCCACCTGTGAGCCCAAGCAAACCTGTTGCCACTTTTGATCCAGATTATGCAACTAGGCTCTACAAGGACAATCGCAGCGATGGATATTCTTTCTCAATTGCGGAATGGGCAGAAAGTGTGGCTCCCAAAAAGGGGGATTCCGGGGAAATAAGCGTTGTTGATTCTCAAGGCAACGAGCTATTTCTTGACATGAGTAAATACCCTGGAAACAAGATACACACGGGTCAACCGCCGCTCCAACTCTGTGATTGGGATCAGATCCGACCAAGTATTAGCGGAGCAGAATTAGCGTCAATAACCCAATCTAACATAGACTACTTCGCTGGAAATTTATACTTCATAGAAGAATCTACTGATAGTTGGTCTTCTTCACGTCAACCGTCCAGCCAGACACGAGATACAAGCGTGATAAAGAAGTGGACTTGTACGATTTGTCTCTTGCAGAGCGGTCAAGGCGACGATGAGTATTTCCGACATTTGGAGGATGACCATCATGAAATTTTAGAGGAAGATAGGTATAATCCTGACACGAACATAGAAGAGTTGAAGGACTATATGCTACATACGGCCTACAAGAATGGAATGTAAGTCACGAGGACTGATTTCGCTGATAGTCAGATACTAAAGTTCACCAGGGATGCGATGTCAATTGCCAATTCTTCGTCCATATCATCTAATTTTGAGCCTATCTCTCCAGTGGTCGAGGGGAAATCTGAAGACCGGCCCGCAACTTTTGACCCAAACAACCGTGTTAGTGATGTAGACCTTATTCACAATTTACCTTGTGAGAGCGTGGTCTGGTTTGTCCGATTTAGTCATGATGGAAAATACCTGGCGACTGGTTGTCATCACTCGGCACACGTCTACGATGTTTCCAGCGGCGTAGAGACCTGCGTTCTACAACCTAGTTATTACAACGCTGTTTACAGGCAGGAAAGCCTGTTTATTATGAGCCTTTGCTTTAGCCGTGACGATAAATATCTTGTGGGTGGTGGAAATCTCATTTGGGTTTGGGACATCGCTAAACGGACTATCCGCAATACATTTGCAGGGCACACGAAACCTATCTACTCGGTAGATTTTTCCCATGATGGCAGGACCATAGTGTCTGGCAGTCTAGACCATACCGTTCGCCTCTGGGATATTGAATCAAGCACCAACATCTTAACCCTTACTGCTAACAACGGCATTCTTTGTGTGGCTTTCTCGCCAGATTCCAAGTATGTAGCAGCTGGCGGCCTGGATAATGCTTTATATGTTTGCGATATTACCCATATTGGGTGCGAACTAAAGAGTCTAGCAAGTGCTGCCCAACATAAACACCACATCTATTCCATCGCTTTCTCTCCTAGCGGCAAGGAGCTTGTGAGTGGCAGTTCCGATCAGACGATTAAGATATGGAGATTTCCTTCACGTCTCCCGGCTGGCACTATAATAGGAGAGGAAAATTGTATCAAAACTCTGAAAGGCCACGAAGACGGTGTTAATAGTGTTGCATTTACTCCGCATGCCAATTGGGTAATATCTGGTTCTGATGATCGGAGCGTGCGGTTCTGGGATCCACGCACCGGTTGCACTGTTTTGACGCTTGAGGTACACACAAAATATGTGATGTCGGTTGCCGCCAGCCCAGCTGGTGGATTATTTGCTTCGAGTTCTAGCGACAATACAGCACGTATCTGGTCATACCGCGCCCGCGACCAATGAAAACGATAAACATACGGAACCCAATCGAGATCCAGTCTTCTTTTACGTTTAGGCGCTTTTCAACTGGGGCCTCATAGGCGGAAGGAGAAGAAGTATGCCTCGGAAAAGAGACAGAAGAAGTCGCATAACAATACTGTTGCTACGCGTGGAAGAGAGTCGAAATATTGGACGAGAGCACTAAGTGAAGTACGTCGGGACTGGCTTGGAGCGCTTTAATGGCTTTAAGGACGTAAAGAAAAGCAGAGTATTAGAGCTCGTAATATAGATAGACACTAAGAATAATAGCATACATGATGAAAATAGCTTAGATAGTTTATGCATCCGTTCTCATTCAACAATCGAAAGCATCCCAGTAGAATATGTGGAAATAATTACAGTCTTTTCTTTAATTTTAGTATAGCACCAAGTTCTGCTGGGCCAGTTAGACCCTAGACTACGGGCAGCTGTCCAAGACAATATATTATAATTCAAAGAATACAGTCTAGATGGCCCTGTTGACCAACAAATGCCCATATAGATTCTGCATGTATTTGTCCTTTTAACAAGACAATTACTGAACGAAACTTTATTACCTCTTCATAATACACATTCGCTCTCAACTGCTGAGAAGATTTAATGGGAAATTAGGAGCGAACACCCACCCACGGTGCCAAACCCCATACATGTCTAGATGCTAGTAGTTCTAGTGTGTTCGTCTATATACTCGTGTTAGGATCTGGTATGCTGGCTAATAACTTCTATTGTTATACAAGGGTCCCTCTAACATTTTTACGAGAAAAGCTGAAGCTATATACGGAAGGGCCCTCTTTGTTACAGCCTTGTAGGTGTCCTGTAGCCTCGTGACAAAACATGACACGATGTATCACATGCTTATTTCTCTAAAACAAAAAGGGATATTTTGCAAGCATTTAACCCTTGACTCTAGCATGATAGAGAGAGTGACAGAGAGAGGGGGAAAGGTCAAGTTCCATACTATATACTTAAACGCACCTATATCCAACTCCACAAAGGAAATCCCATATCACTTAAACAATCTAAAAGAATACTTCAACAACGCTCATCTTATATCTTTATTTTATACACTCCCTACCATAGCTCAACAAACAATTAGGTAAATAGTATGTAGCTGAATTACCCATATCTCAACATCAGCACAAACCTAAAATAAACTACCTTAACAACTTTTCTTATATTGATTGATTGATTAATCAAATAAAGCCACACCGGCCATGGCAAGAGAACTCTTTAATTCCATCCGCCCTCCCTCTACTCCTTGCACCGCTTTTGCATTTTGCGACAGCTTGAAAAAAATAAAAAATAAAATAAAAAAGACGACACAAAAAACGCCAGGCCAAAAGACGACCGACGACGCAGAACGGGGGAAGCAGCAGTAGAAACAAGAACGACAAAAACAAGGTATATCGTACATAGATGAATGCCAAAAGCTTCATACAGAGTTCCTCATCATCAGCATTAGTAGGTTTCCCCCCATAATAATAAAACCCCCCAGAGGTTCCCCCTTAAGCGGAATGAAGAAAGCCCGCTGATTATGCTAACTATTTTGTGCATCTGCTGTTGGTGAGAAGAACGCAGCCCGCATTCCACGTACACCGGCCGCTCTGGCTCGTCCCTCAAGTGTATATCCTACACCATCAGGCTTTCAGCTCTTTTCTTCCCCGGTGTTAAGAGCTAGGTAACCTGAAAATCGCAGATGGCTTTCGTTTCAAAAATCAATGATATCAATCCCGGATGCAAAACGCGCGGCAGCGACGTCAATAGGATAGTATGACATAAGCAAGCCAGAGAACCCGCCAACACCGTATGGAGAAATCAAAAGTAAAAAAATCATATCCAGTCTGACGCCGATATGCTGATGATAACGAGGTGAAAATAGAAACGGGCGTAGAATAATCTATGATGCGTTCGTTTTCTGGCGTTTATTATGCGCCATACGAGGCGTAGGCGGGTTCTTGGTTTTGCCTACGCCGTTGACTTGAGGAGCGCCTAGGCTAGCCGGCGTGGGAGCTCCGCTTTCCTCCTCTGCTTTTACTGTCGATGGCCTCCTTCGTTTGTTACTCGCCGGACTAGTATTGGCACTGGGCCCGCTGGAGCTTGTACCTTGCTGACTTTGCTGGAGTTGCATGCCAGGTGCTTGCATATGACCCTGAGCAGGACTTCCCATATGGGGGGAATTGGGTAACTGGAGATGTGATGCAGCCGGCGAAGCACCCAAAGGAAACTGACTGAAGCTCGGCGTTCGCTGACTTGGTGGGGCATTGCCTGCGGGATGCCCATTCATCATTGCTTGCTGTGGAGCGTTTGTACACTTGGTGCTCACAAATTGTTCAAGGGCTTGGTAGGGAGATAGTGTTAAATGTGTCTGGTAAAAGTCGAACAGCGGCTGGATTACGAGTTAGCAATTGATCGCCTGTTGATAATTAAAAGACCAGCGGGCAAGTTGCTCTGCTAAAGTCTTATGGCTAGACCTGTAATCTGTGCTGACTTACGCTCATCTGGCCCATGACTTCCACAATCTGCGAACAGAACGTTAGTACGGAAAGCTAAACGTTCCGCATGTGAGGGGCCCACGACTACTTACCTCGAGAAATTGGAAGACAGGTTCTGTGATGCCCATGTTTCCCTTGACAGCGGAATGGGGTATTACGAAATCGGGAGGCGGGTTCGGCGGCGACTTCATCTGTTTTGACTTGCCCTTTTTGTTCATCTCGGGTGAACCATTGGCATCTTGACCATTAACCTTTTTCCATTCTTTCGCCCAGAGATGTGTCGGTCTAGCGGCGTTGATGACCATCTTTCTCGATACATATTCCTCATGACCAGCTATGTTGAACTCTAACATATCCAGTTTCTGTTCACCATCAAATTGTGCTTTGAGCTGCCCAGTTGCAATAACCTAGTGAATTGAGGGTGTCAGTCGTCTGAGATCAAGAGTAGTGGGATGCTTGACCAAGCCTCTATGCACATACATGAGAATTTTCAAACCAGTATATCAAGCTGGCCCTAGGGTTCTCGAGGAAGTGACAACCGTTGGAGAGTTGCCTGTCCGATGTGCCCTTTTCGAATGTTAATTGTATTTGGCGGATACCACTTTGAAAATGCGTGTAAAAATATCTGGGGAGTGCTGATTGCACTATTTCATATTGCTTGTCAGGCCCGTGTTCTTCGTTCGAGGGATCAGACCCAGTAACCGGGAGAGATAGTCGGAAGACGCTGTTACGTGAGAAAAACCGATCTACAAACACCTGCCAATAATATACATCATCTTTACCCTTGGTACCCTATCAAACGAGTTAGAGGCAGAAGAACGTCTTCCAGATACATCGGTTAGACTAACCGGGAAATTACTCAAGTGCTCGCTAAACTGCATTAACTTGAGCAGGCATTGGCCCTTCATCATGCTCTCATTCTTATGCTGTTGGGCCTGTTGCATCTGGGAATAAGCAAGCTGCTGCTGCTGATGTGCTTGAAGTAGCTGTGCGGTGGGTTGCTGTTGTGGTTGATTTGCGGGCTGGTTCGGTTGTGCCTGTGGCTGAGGTTGAGGTTGTTGCGGTTGTTGAGGGGGGTTGACCTGAGGCGCAGTTGGACCTTGGGTCTGGGGTTGGTTTGGTTGAGTACTGGCAGGTGTAGCTGCTCTTTGGGGACCTTGCGCACCAGCAGGCGCTTGCTGAGGTTGGTGCTGGTTCTGTTGCGGCTGCCCCTGCTGTTGCGGCTGAGGTGGTTGCTGAGGTGGTTGCGGTTGCCCTTGAGGTTGTTGGGGTTGGGGTTGAGGCTGAGGCTGTGGTTGAGGTGGAGGTTGTTGGTTTTGAGCAACTGTGGCGGGCATCTGCTGTGCCATAGATTGCGCAAGCTGGTTTTGCTGCTGCTGCTGCTGCTGTTGCTGCTGCATTGTTTGGAGTTGATGTGCTGTCATATGGCCGGGATGGCCTGGCTGGCCTCCTTGATGCATAGCATTGTTCGCAGCCTGCTGGGCAGCTTGGTGCTGGTGTTGTTGCTGCTGCTGCTGCTGTTGCAGTGCTTGTTGAAGTGCGATCTATTAGGAAAAGGTGTTAGTCATCAGGGCAAGTGTGTGATGCCAATTCACAGACGGTTGGCCATAGAGCTTGGCTCACACTTACATGTTGTTGTTGCTGAGCTCCTGGATGGCCAGCTCCTTGTGGAATGTGCCCCTGTGCCAGATGACCCGGTATCCGCGGTTGCATGCCCTGGTTCCTCGCCATCAACTGCTGATATTGTGCCTGTGTCATGTTTCCCACGACGGGAGTGGGGACGCCGTTCATCTGCAGTTGCGCTTGCTGGAGCATGGCTGCCTGCTGCCTTTGCTGTTGGAGAAACCGCTGCTGCTGCATGGCAAGCATACTGGGGTTCATATTTGGGTTTGCTTGCATTTGCATTCCTATATTTGTGTAAGCAAGGGTACGATGGTCATTACTCGAATACTCACCATAGGTCTGTTGGAACATTTGAGGGTTGAGATGTTGAAGAGCGTGAGCATTAGGACCAGCGCCTTGAGGCATGCCTCCCATCATGGCAACGGGATTGACCTGGCCGCCAGGTCCGGAAGCAGCCATGTGAGCAGCCATCTGGGGTGGGATACCTGGCTGAGAGCCAGGTTGGCTGGGGTTATGAGCCATACCCGGAGCGGCCATAGGATGGCCGGGGTGAACACCAGGGTGCTGTTGCATTGCTGGGTGGAAACCCGGAGCCATACTCGCCATCATGTCTAATGTTGTCGACTACCCACAGCGTGGATATCGACGGGATATTTTCTGCGATATACCATGCGCGAATAGACCGAGGGTCGGAGACGTCAAGCGGCACGAGCTATTGGGTGGCAACAGTTACGTGCGCGTCGCAGCTTTGAGAGTTCAATGAATCACGGCAACAAGGAAAGGATCGCGCAATGCTGATCGCGACGGATCCCGACGGTGGGTAGCTAATACTATGGAACGCGCTAGGTCAGCGATGAGTTTGCTACCCGCGAAAGCGACGACACAGTAGAATAAGGCGGCAATGTGAGCTAGTGCGTCGACGGGGATCGCTAAATGGGAGAAGGATTCGCGATGCGGGATAAGCAAGCGCGCAAGTCTTGTGATAAGGGATGAGGGTACAGTTGACGGAGCGGTTCCACTCTGAGCGACAATACCCCGTGCGTTATGGGAGACATACAGGAGAGAAACCAAGTAGAGATAGAGACAAGTCGTCCTCGTTGTCGTCACGAGCTCCGAGCAATGCAGTAGCACATGGCCGAAGTAGGATTTAAGGAGATTGACAGTATAAAAGATGGACGATAATTGTGAGCGTGTACGCGACGCCGGGCAATGGAGCTGTCGTATTGCCAATTACCAGAGCCAGGAGTGCCGAAGCCAGCGATAGACAGACAGACACTTCAAATCGTGACTGTGGGTGTGGCCAAGTGGACAGTCGGTAGCTGTGGCCTACAATGACTGGCGGGCGAGGAATGCTGGAGCCAGTCTCGTGATGCGCTGTCGCGCTGTCGAGAAAAGGCGGGATCGGGTAGCGGCAGGAGCAAGAATCGAGTCGCACGTAAATTTTTCGATGACGCGGGTTGTTCTCTTAAGATTGGAAAAGTCGGGTGTTCTTCCGCGGCAAAGGAGTGGTGGTTATGCGATAACAGCAAGGACGGCGGGCTTCAGAGGGATTGTAGAGTTGAAGGTGTGTCGTCGGATTAAGCTGCAGGTGGATGGGATGATATGGCGGCAGGAGACACGCGCGGAAGTTGAACGAGTAGCGAGGGCGGCGGAGGCGGCGGCTTGCAGAGACGACCGGACTGTCGGTCGGGCGTGTCAAACCCTGGAATGGCGCTTGGGGGGGGAAATGGGATGGATGGATGGATAGATAGACGGGCGGATGGGTGGATGGATGGACAAATGTGGATATATGATGGGATAGGCAAAAGAGAGACAGGCGGGCTTGATTAATCAGACCAGACAAGCCTGGCAGGTAGAGGGAGAAAGAGAGAGACAGAGACAGAGACAGAGAACAGAGTCAGGGCCAGAGCCAGAGCGAGAGTCAGAGAGGCGGACAGGCTGTGTGAGTGGTGACTGAGCTGAGCTGAGCAGGGTCGGCAGATGGCAGATGGCAGATGGGTAGGTAGTGATGTAGTGGCAGCAGGCAGGCAGGTCACCGACTGACTGTAGGTATGTATGCTACCTACCTATGCTATGCTATGCTATGCTATGCTATGCTCTGCTAAGTCAGGTCAGGACGAGAGTGGCAGAGAGTGGCAGAGGAGCTGAGACGGGACAGGACAAGACGGGACCAGGCTAGAGAATAAAGTGACAGAAACGTGGGAGGGTGATGTGATGGGATGGGCTTGGATGGGAATAGGCGTCGACGGGGTGGGCCGGGGCTGGGCTGGCTTTAGGTTGGCTTGTACAGTGTGTTGAGACAGTGTGCGCTCGCTGGCCTTGGCCTTGGCTCTGGCTACTATGTATATATCCATTCAAGGTGACCCAACTTACCTAACCTATGTAGATAAACCTCCCTAACCTTATGCCCCGTGATGAATACTGGTACTACTATGTACGTGTAGCAAGCAAGGACAGAAGAGGAGCCTCTATATAGATACGGGCCCTTCGTGGGTATTTACAGTCATCATCAAAGGCTCCAACGTCGGCTTTCGCGCAGGTTACAAGTGGGCTCTAGGTATTACCCAACTACGTCTCGTGCTGCTCACCTGTATAAGGTTTGTCCGCAACACGTAACACGCTGGACAACCATTGGGCGACGAGTCGGTGTAGATTTGGTGACAACGCACGAGATGACCTTAGACTCTGGCACAAGAAAGTCATTCCCCAACAACCACAAGACCGCATATATGTGGAGAGTTACCACGTAGGAAATGAGTTGTTAGATCAGAGTTACCATCTGTCTCCCTGGGCGCTGGCTAGCTGAGAAAGGTTCAGCTAGTACGATGAATGATGGATAGATCAAGGCCTCGCCAGAAGCAACAGCAGAGCTTACGATGAACCTTCCGTGACTGCCTAAGTCCAACGGGAGAAATTCCTCATGTTTAAGTTGTGAGTCCTCTTTATGTTTGGTGAATAGTTAGTCCAACACCTTATATGAAGGTCCACATGAAAAAATAAAGACGGGACCAAGTTTAAGTGTAGAACCGAACATAGCCTGTTTTGTCTTGCTTTCTAATCATCTTCTCTCGTTGTCTACCTTCATTCTTTTGCTGTTGTTTCCAGATTGCAGGAATAGTAGAATCTAGTAGATGGTAGTCGCGTACTGACAGCACATGCGGGTGGTTTTCACCATGAGTCTGTCTATCTTCTCGTAACTCAAGTCTCCACATATATGTGCCCACTACCTATATGACCTCTAACTTGTAGGCCGGTATGTCGAACATATAATTCCAACGCAGCTCTTCTTACGGGTAGAACAGAAAGGCCTCCCTATTGTCAACTTGTTGGCTCCGTCTTTGGTGTGTGTGTAGCGCAAGTGTAATAACAGGTAACAAGTTAGGGGGCTGGCGAAGACGATTATCCCCCCCTCCCCCCTGTCACAAGCTCAGGGTGGGGCTCTGACGTGCATCAGCGCCTCGCACCCAATGAAAAGTCTTCAGTGGCCCGGATTTCGGATTATATATAGATCCTGATGCCATTTTTAGACACTTCAGACACCATATCGACTGACTGTGCCGGTCAAGCTTAGGTGCACTGTATGCGCTGTACCTACAGTCGTTACCTGTTACTTGTAAAATACAGTACCTATGTAAGTATATAAGTATGTAAGTATGTAAGTATGTAAGTATGTAAGTATACCTATATTGTATATGCACTTAGGTGGTATGAGGACAACAACAAGGCTACTGTGATGCAAAGATGAATCTAATAAATCATGCCTACGTAATAGGATCTATAGAATTTGGTGTGTGATATCTAGCTCTCTCCAAATGATTTGCCTAATAGTTATAGAACTTGGGCTAGACCGACTATGTAGATGTCACCAGTGCATTATTGCACATAAAAGTTCTACGCGCTGCGTTCCGCGTATCATGACTCTATCCGTACAAAGGGGCAGATGATCAATACGCAAATTCTTATCATTTCCAAGTCCATTGAAAGGTTCGCCAGCCACTTGTGCATCTCAATCGGATATCCGTGTACCGCCATCATGGAACCATGGGTCACTTGCGATATCCTTTACAGACGACCTTCGCGCCGGCTCCCATCTCAACAGAAGTCCCGCGAGCTCACTGATCCTATCTAAATCTTGTGCTGTAAGCTCACTGTGCCTCTGCGCCTCCCAATGATAATCGTAATCTAGTAATTCTCGAAGTGTACTAGGTATTGGCTCGATATTATCCTCATCACGCTGTACCTGTTGTAATGATTCCTGCATTAGCTGCCATTTCGCCTGCCATCGGTCCGGCAACTCGTCGGTAGAAACTCGGATCATTCGCGAGATCATATGAGGAGTCTTCGCCAGGGTACTGTCGAATGGGGGTTGGCCGGCGAATAATTCATAGAGCTACATACTCTTGTCAGCAAACGTGGGAACAAAAATGCGATGCTAGGTTTGTTCGGTAGGTCTCATACTAAACACCCCAGACTCCATAAATCAGCGCGACGGTCGATCGGATCGTTGAATAAAACTTCCGGGGCTCGAACTGCAAGCGGGGTGTGTAATGTAGAAGGGGCTTGGTGAGGAAGGAATGACTCCCCGAAACCGATCATTTTAACGACTGGAGCTCACAGGCTTTCACGGACATGTTTTGCTTCGAAGCGGGTAGACCAGACGAGATACGAAGGCACATGTGCCTCTGAAACAGACCCGTCGGTTCGCTTCACTTGTCCAAGCGCGGGCTGCTTGAGCGTGTTTATGAACTCCTGCTCGTTCAGCGAGTCGAGGTAGTGTAGTTTCAGAGCTATATATTCCTTGTATGAATATCTTGATACTTGGATTAGTTGTTCCGTAATGGCCTACTTTGTCAACATGATCAACTTACCTCCATGGCCGATATTTAGCTGCGCGAGAAAGTCTACACCTGTCATGACCTGATAGGAAATAGACCGAGCTGCTTCAGCTAGGAGTCTCTCATCGCAAAGGTAGGCATCTATCAAATCAGAAACACTAGCTCCCAAGAGTTCCAAAACAAGACATGGGTGTTTTCCATTGGGCCCCTCGAGGGAAAAGTTGTCGAGAAGTTGAACGATGTATTCTTGGCCTCGGTGTGTACAACGGGGAGAGGATGGAATCAGTTGCAGGATACTAGTCTCATGGTTGCTCATCGATTTCGCCATCAAGATCTTCACAGCAGCATATCGTTTTAGACTATTCAAATGATTAGGTCCGATTACAGTGGTTTGACGAGTGACCAGGATATCTGTTTACTCTCGGTCTCGAGCAGCCCATATGGTTGAGTAACCACCCCATCCGACTTTGTGGAGGATCTTGTATCTTCTATTTTTCAGCTGGTCACCAAGATGGACAGGATGGTAATCGCCGGGTCTGTATTGATGTAGAGGCTCAGCATCTACATCGCAGGTGTAAGGAAACGGCGCCATCTGGGAGTTATGTCGCTGCGACGCGAAGGGCACCGAGACTCGGGTTCCTGCAACAGAGACAGCCCTCGACGTCCTGTGAAAGATGATCATAGTATTTATACTACCTATGTGGAACTTCCAACTAGTAAAAACGATCTTCTCTGCCTGGAAGTAGCGATTGAAGATAAATATTAGAATATCAAAATCTATTGGCAGTGTAATGATAGATGCGCGCCGCTCCGTTGCCCTCGCTCCCTGAGTAATTTGTGGATTCCGCTGTACCTGCTTTGGTGGCACATTATGCGGCCAGGTTTCGAATGGCCCAACACCTACCCCTAACTCTTCGCTCATGACGCCCATGATACATATAAGAGGTAGATAGGTAGGAGTTGGGAAGGTATGGTAAAGATTATCTTACTACTGTATCGGATAGCCACTAATCATACTCTGTAGATACCACCAACAAGGAAAATCTGGCTTGGCACACCCTGTGTTCCCGTCCACACACCAATAGTATCACTAGGTAGGCAACTTCGATCCGTCCCGGCGAGGCTCGAAAATCGGCGTTGAATTCATCAAGGGACCGATCCAACAGATCGCAGAGCCGATGGGCGCAGGGTGAAATACTAGAACAGCTTCCGCAACCAACATACCTTCACTAACAGCCAATACGCCTTAACGGTTAATATACCTAACATGGATGCCATGCTAGACACATGCCATTTGCAGCTTCTATCTCGTGTGCTATAATGTGCCATCCAAAGAAGGCCTATGAAGACTGCAACGAACATATCGCGTTGAAAGGCAACTGGCAGATATTTTGAGTTTACACTCATTCGAGGACCTTCTATATGAGCTCCATGGTCATTGTGCTTTGGTGAGAAAGTGAGAAAACGGTGACAACACTCTCCCTGATTTCTTACCGAGTTATTCCGAGACTCTAGAATACTTAGATATAATACAACTAACAATATAACAAGGGTAGAGATCTGGGCTTGGAACCTGATGCTATTCACAATATAATGATCAACCAATGCTGTATGAGTCCTCAACCAAGCAATTCTTTCTTGGCCTATTCGACTCCATATACAATTGGCTTCCCAGCCCTGACTACCTAGGTCTAGTCGGCTTGTTTCATAAAGCAAAGTCCGTATAACCTTACTTTCCAATATTGCCTGCATGTCTTTGAAGATCATGAACAGCCTGCAGTGGCCTTTTCGTACGGCCGAAGCGCAAGGCGAACCGCATGTTCAGCTTGTACGCTTGTATAGTTGCGAGGCCTTCAAAGGTCTCGGGGCCTAGACCACCCTGGCTCTATACATACTCGGGCTCTCTATAATTGCCTTTATATTTCAATAAAACCATCGCCTGTTTAAAAAGATGTATAAATGCATGTGAATTCCAGTTATCTAGAGCGGTTCAATGCGACTATCATCAGGAAGATGTGGATGCGTCTTCCCTGCCGTGTGCGTTATCTTTTATCTAGTCTAGGTAATCTACAGGTGGTGCTGCTCAGCTGCATATGTATCCACAATTTATCCGGCGCCAAATTTGGCCCCACCGAAATTTTTCCTTCCCAACGAGGCTCTGTTTTCCTCTGCAGATTTTCTCCCCATCCTGTATAAATTCCGAGGAGTCTACCTCTCTCACTCAACAAGCTCCCTAGCATCTATTCTCACAATATCACCCAAATGAATGCTTTCAGTATACTTGCTGAGCATCTGATTACGCTTTCCGCAAGTGATAAATACATCGTAAGTCTCTCACCTATTTTTCAATTCACCACGATCGTACCTCTTCTCAGGATGACATCCCAACAAATTGTCTTCTTTTCCCAACCGAATCGACCATGAAGAAGTTTCGACTGTTCGGGCTGCCTTCAAAACAGCCTGTTACTTGCCAGTATACTTTGTCTGACTACCCATGTTATGTCATATTTGTTGTATTGTTCATGTGGTTCGCCTTTCGTGCGACGCGTGTTACGTACATCATCACATTACATGGAGAGGTCCCCTGCTACGCGAGAACCACCTACGTTTGTCTATTGGGCTCGATTGCTAATATTAGACCTCTCCAGATTTACATGGCCATGAGTGTGCTCGTCTCTAGTGCCACAATCAGACGCTGATATTGATTTAACTTGCGGAAGAGGTAGGTTGGCTTTTTGGAGAAGCTGGTAGTAGCATTTATACTTGTATTTTAGATATCCCCTTATTGCTTGTCAGTTCAACACAGCATTATACCTAGCTTAATAGAAGAAATCATGAATATCATTGCCCAAGAAGAAGAGAATAAATATCGGTGATAACACCATTCGCATCATGTAAGCTTGTCAAGAGCGTCCCTTAATAGAAAATCCCACTGGTTGCTACGTGTTGCACGAACCACATCTATCTGCTACGTCGCCTCCCTATTCATTCGTGAATCGACCGCCAATGAGTCAACGCACTCCGTGACCAATATCGTCATACCCCAAGATATACCTTTTCGCTTGCCAATGATCACACAATATCCAAAGCTCGAACAAGATGCATTTTACACTGGAAAAAGAATACGTGAAATAAAACATTGCTTTCGCTTGAATGGGCTAATCAAGCTTGAATCCGCTAACAAGGCATCGCTATGTAAACAACGCAAGAGAGCAAATCACCCCATGAAAAACAGAGAGAGGTAGACGTCAGCAAAAACAACACGCACACCTAGCCAGCCCCTCTAACAGGCCGCGACAGCGCATTTCTCACTCTCTCAACAAGAGCCGACACCACCAACCTAGCCACGGGAAAGCAACCCGCTTTCCTCCTCGCGAGTCATTCCTCCTCCCTCTGTTCCCCATTAGGCTCCCACCCCTCCCGCGCCATCTCAAAGCTCTCAAACACGAACGCAGGGGCAACCGTACATCCCACGAGGGTCCATTCACCTAGGGACTTCGCATGCTGCCACTCGCCCCTCTGCACGACGACCTGGGGTCTTTCACCGCCAACCAAGTCATTGCCCAGCACCACATCTCGTACGGGCGTGCCGTCGTCCCAGGCAAGGGATAGCTTGAGGGGGGCCCCGGCGTAATAGTGCCAGACTTCGACGGCGTCGAGGACGCGGTGCCAGTGCGAGAGCCCGGACTCGCCTTCTAGGAGGTAGTAGATGCATGTGCTGTGGGGGCGGGTAGTGGGAGTAGTTTCATCCCCCGCGGAAGTGGAAGTGGAAGTGCCGTTGGTGTCCCGGAATGTCTCGATGTAGAACCCCTTTTCGGGATGCGGTGTTAGGTTCAGCGCCGCGATGACTTGCTTTGCTGTTAGTTGGGACGAAGAATACATCCTGACTACACAGTAGGTACTTTTTGACACTGAGTTCGTGGTAAGTTGGATGAGGTAGATATGTAGACAGCTTCGCTGGGTAGGCGTTAGTAGGAGAGCTTGGAGCGGATTTGGATCTGGTCGCGGATAGGACGGACAAGTAGGTCAGGTATGTAAAATGTGTATAGCGAGAGCTCAGATGGCGTAAGAGGCAGAGGAGCGGGGTTGGACACAGGCTTCTAGGTGGTTAGATAGATAGATAGATAGATAGATAGATGTCGTACTGACAGTGCGCAAAGAACAAATTACTGTAGCTTATTCTAACTTCAAACTTTTTCTTTCTTTTCTTTTTCGCTTCTTTTATACTTGAAGTGCTTTGTGGATTGTATGAAACTGTGCGTATTGTTTTTTGACAAGTCACGGGACGAAAAAAGAAGCTGTTTTCAAGAAACAAAACTCATGAATGGAGGGGTAGCTAAGGGATTGATTGATTTGTATCGTGGAGCCTACTGTAGGTAACACACGAATTCCAACGGGCTCCAGTTGCCTGCTTGTTGGGTTATTCACCCGATCTTGATAGGCTCCGTAGCTTCCGAGTGGTGTTCAGGAATGCTTGATACGTATATGGAAGAAGAGATGGAGAGATAAATGGTTTTCAGAGCTCTCTCTAGGTAAGAAACCACCGGAGGCATTATACAGCATTCAGCCGTGAGTGTGAGTTGAGCGTCGGGATTCCGAGTGAGTGGGGGCGCATAGTTTCGGAATCGGGGCAAACCTGCGTAAATACGTGAAGATGTAAGTATGGAGCTGTGTGACAGGATGACGCTACTAGTATGGGCTGTAGGTGTCTCATTCTCGCCGGAGCTGCATGCAGATCTAAGACTACATATGTAGCCAGTAAACCCCTTTTAGATTATCCTATTCATGCGCTGCGCTCTGAACGTTGACTACTACAAAGGACACGCACTCAATGCTGCCATGCTGCATCAATTGGTTTCTTGCCACGATAGAGGACAAGGAAAAGCTGGTGGTCATGTTGTCAAGCAAAGAACTGCTCATAGGAAACATAAGGTCGTTTTCCCTCCGCCTGGGTATCTTGAGGTAAAAGTAGTCTTCATCCATCCCAACAAAGCCATTGTAACAGCACAACAATGTAATGGATCTCAATCATCCTATAATCTTGTTCAGACAGCAAACATGGTCATCTCGAGCCTCGCTGCGTAGGTATCATAGCCCCGTTATTCTTCCTACATCGTCACCTCGTCACCCTGTTACCCCGACACCTTCCTGCACCCCTTCGCGCAGCACGCTGCTATTCGACCTGTTGTCTGGACGTTTGACCCTGCCACCGACCATGCCTCTCCTGTTCCTGCCCGTTCGGCCCCTGCCCAGCCAGTTCAGCTTTAACAGTCTACCAAGCTCAGATACCATCTTACTGGCTTCATCCGTCACGCCAGGCCCTGTCACCTGACTTCCTCCCATCCCCGTGCCGATGCTGGCGAGGACGCTCATGCATTGTAACAGCCGGCCGACCATCTCAGTGACTTGCTTGCTGTCCTCGACATTCTGCTCACGCACACTACCCAGCATCTCTCGTGCGCGGTCGCTTTCACGTGTCTGTGGCGTAAAGGGCCGAAGAAGTGATCCGCCGCTCGCCGACGCTGGATCCGATACACCGCTCCCATATGAAACGTTACTGATCGCACGACTCCTCGATGGGTTTGAGTCGTTTCCAAAGACCGTCGTCGTAGTCGAGTTGTAGCTGGCTACGCTTGGATCGAGCGACATAGCCGTGCCCGGGCGTATCCCTCCGAAACCACCATCAGATGGTGATGTCGATAGGGAAGCCAAGCTTTCACTAGGGATAGGTGGCGACGCTAGAGCAAGCGAGGCGAGAGAATACGGTAGATGCTCGAGGGAAAGTCGAGAGAAGATAGCCTTCAGTTTGTCATAGCGCGGTAAGATTAGAATGTCGCGGTAAGCCGTAAGGACCATCTGCCGCACGTCGAGCACGTTGGCGGCGGGCGAGACTTGCAGAGCACTACCTGCTGGTGTGCTTGACGGAGGGCCACCAGCAACTACGCCACCCCAGAAGTCGCGTGCTTGCTCAGCCGTCAGGAGCGGCCCAACTCCCGAAAATTCTAGATCCAACGGTAAGAAGACTGCCTGTAGGTATGGAAGGATGTTTGTGAAGGTAATCACCCATAGCTCAACGAGAGCGGGGATAACTTGTTCCTCTGTGGTTCTACGTAGAGTGTGGTCGAGAGATGCAAATCCCGTTGTCAACAGGTCTCGCAAGTCCTCGATAATGATGAGGGCTGCGCGACGCTGTATGCAGTATTGGATATGCAGTGTGACGACACGGTTGAGATCCTCGACTGGCAAACGCAAATCCTCGCCTTCGAAGATAACGAGTAACTTTGCTTTTAGGTACGGCCAAGCATCGTCGAAAGACATACTGTTTAAGCCGTACTTGGTTGAGTCTATGGGCTCATGGACATATGAACCATTATTCGCCGACGTTCCCAGGCTGCCAGGACCAGTCCACTCAGTTACTAAACCGAACGTCGAGTCATTTTCATGGCGCATGATATCGCTGAGTTTCTCTTCTTTCCTCTTCTCTCGTAATGCCCGGCCACCATGGCGCAAGTCAAGACCGCTAACGCTTTTGCCTAAGGCGCTGTTAGGACCAGGACTCGGAGGTGGATTGAAGTTGTACAAGCTCGAGGGCGCGTTAGGATCAACGGGGCGGGAGTTGCTTGCAGCAGAAGACAGGGGTAAGTTGTGCTCGTCTTTACTCGTCAACTTGTGCTTCTGGCGGGATAAGAAATGATGATGTTTCTTTTCCTTGTCTTTCTCTTTTCCTTCCCGCTCTATCGGCGAATCCGTGGCGCGGATGGTGGCTGAGGATGAATTAGCTATATTATAGAAGGACTGAGTATCAGCCAGGCTGGTAGTGCTGTAGTTCCCTCGCTGGAGGGAAGCAAGGGCGGACCCAATCTTGCCAGGACTAGGTATGGGCCGTTCCTTTGACTCGCTCTTCGTGTCAATCTTCTTTGGACGGGAAAATAGTTTGACCTTGGACTTTTCGGCCTTCGCGGGCTTCTCCGGAGGCGGCATAGAGGGTTCCGGGATCGGTGGTACCGGCGAGGTTGACTGGGATGAAGTTCTAGGAAAGGCCGCGTTTGCTGCCGTGGTAGCAGCAGAAACATAGCTGCCTAGAAGGCCGTTATGATAGCCTTGGCTACCGAAACTACCATCGCGTGGTGCACTAGCTTCTGTCAAGCTGAGCATGGGAGGACTCCGTGGACCAACGACAGGCTTTGGCGGAGGTCTCTTGGGAGGATCATGATGAGTCTCACTTCCAGGAAACGGCACTGTCTGTGAGCGATGGCGACTGTGTTGTTGTTGTTGTTGTTGTGGTTGTTGCTGCTGCTGCTGCTGATGCTGATGTTGCTGATGTTGGTTTTGGTGTTGCATGGCCGCTTGAGCAGCGAGTGTAGCGGACGACTGCGACGTGCCAACTTGTGGCAAGTTGGAGGTGCTCGTAGACGGCATGGTGGGTTCAAACAAGCCAGCGCTCTGCGAATGTTTCCTGGCGTGGCCAGCACGCGCAGGAGGAAGGGTCAAGGGAGAGGCATTTCTTATGCTGGAACCATCGTTGGCGGCTCGATTAGGACGCGAGAAGTTCTGGGGGCTTCCCCGGCCAGGCGAATTGGGGAAAATCGGACTTGCGAGACTGATCGGGGTCTGTGGCGCTCTGGTCTTGGGGAGGGAGATGGAATCTTCGGTCGAAGATGAGGTGTCTATTTTCCGGATCATGGGCCGGACCGGCACAGCAGTAGCAGCAGCATTGGCGGCAGCAGCAGCGTTTGAAGCGGCCGAGATGGTGGAAGAGCTAGCGAGGTCGGAAGAGGAGGCATTGCCAATGGAGCCAGGAACAAGAGGGGAGAAGCTACCGGGAGGGCGCTGCTGTGGTCGTGATGGCTGCATCGTCTCGGGCGCAATATCGACACATTCGACACATACAGGAATATCGAGAGCCGTGCTACCTGCTAGGCTGTAGGGTGCACATTGCGAATCGGGAGACTGGTCGGCAGAGAGTAGCTCTTCGTGTGTGTCGGCCGGGGAGTGTTTTATACCCAAGGCACACACGCTCTGGTCTTGTTTGGGGTTCTGGGACCAAGTGCCAGGGGTTGAAAGTTGCGCGATGAAGGGTGAGCAGTCGAAAGGACGATACTATTCGGCCGAGGTGTAGAATGGGGTTGATAGCTTGTATGGTTGGATGGTACATATGTAGTTTGCAAAATGTCAACTTTCGGAGGTGTGTAGGAGGAACTTGACGATGCCTAGGTACGCAGCTTCGATTCCTAGGAATTCGGGAACCATTGTACTATAATTACAGGGGCTTTAGCCCCGCCTTGCCCGCGTCCCAGTGGCCTGGTCTGGGGTTGGTGGGGCTACCTAGGTAGCTAGACCCTGATGACCTCCAGGGCAGGCAGACAGACAGGGCCATACAAAGACATGCCGATATTCTCCAACGCAACAAAGCGACGTCGTGAACAACACTCCAACTTGGCTATCATTTTCAATGCTTCCATTTCCCCAAGGTTACCTACCAAGTTCTTCAAGTGTTCTCCAAGGATCTGTAGACACCCATCACATTTGTCTACACATTTGTCTATCGAATTGTCCACACATCGGGCTTGGGCTTCATTCAGCGCCTAGAACAATCATACGTGATTGTAACATCCAAACAAACCCGCATAGCGCGAATCTAGGCTTCATGAAGGAGGTATACATACCTACTAGGTAGATAAACTAAGGTCCACGTGTCGATCCAACTACGAACCTCCAACGTCTGTGCAGAGTCTGTGCTTAGAAAATCCGTGTACCTATAGAATGATCTGCGTGGGTGTAGGCAGCATATCATGAAACCGATGTCGCCATGAACGTTACTCCGTCTACTCGGCTCAGTTATTCCAGGTTTAAATCCGGGCATCGCTGGTATCACTCCAACGAATGGATACATCATGGGTTCTGCCGAGTCTATATAAATGCGAATCCACTCCAAATTTAAAAAAAGGCTACCTAAGTAGGTGTCTAGGATATGCAAACAATTGCAAGAAGCATTCGAGAATAGTTTCCAGAAACGCTTACTAGCTTTATTCCCTACGCCGTCAGGGAGACCCCTCAGAAAGCATTGTATCGTATCATACGCGCAGAATGCTCGAAATCAAGTGCACGGGGACTCCCTACGATGTGAGCGGTTCCCAAACACCATCCCATTATCTCGCACAAAACACGCGCATTCGAAATCTCGCTGACGATGAGAAAATAAAAGATAGGCGTGGCACATGGCGTCTACGCCAGGGAGAAGATCGCAGGCTCGATGGAGTTCTATACCAGACTGTTCCAGAGATCATGCTCCTTGGCATGGCCCGAGGTATTGCAAGAAGCGGCAAAATACGTCGAGCCTCTCGAGCGCATTGCCCCGCGACATCTAGAAGAGATCAGAGGCATCGCTGAAGGTGCCGGGCTGACATTCCTCGACATATTGGCTCTCAACATACGCAGTGAAATCACCTTTGGGCTCTTCACCGACGTCGCCGCTGGTAATAATAGCCTCGCCAGTGTTCCGAGCGACGGCTGCACAAGCCTCGGCTGGCTGACGGCCTCGGGGCCCTCGTTCCTCGCGCAGAACTGGGATTGGGAAGTGGAACAGACGCCGAACCTCCTCGTATGTCACGTCTCGCAACCGGGGACTGACATCCCGAACTTCTCCATGGTGACTGAGGCCGGCATCATTGGCAAGATCGGGCTCAACGCCGCGGGTGTCGGCTGCTGCCTGAATGCCATCAAATGCCACGGCGTAGACCCGTCAAAGCTGCCCATCCACTTCGCTTTGCGCAAAGTCCTCGAGTCCCCCTCTCGTGCCGCCGCCGTCGAAGCCATCGAGCGTCTTGGCGCCGCTGGCAGCGGACATATCCTCGTCGCGGACGGTACGGGCTCGACAGGACTCGAGTGTACGAGCAAGTGGGTCAAACAGGTAACCATGGACGAGGCGAAACGGGTATGTCACACGAACCATTTACTCTCAGACAAGTCCGATGTCAACGAGGTGCCTTGGCTGGCGGACTCGCGGCCGCGACTCGCGCGGATCCGGGAGCTTGCGTCGGGGGTCACGGACCCGAATCTGGACACTCTAGCCGCCCTCTTCAAAGATACCGAGGGCTACCCCTGCTCGATCAATAGGCGGCAAGAGGGCGAATCTGCGGCCCAGACACTCTTCACCATTGTCATGGATTTGACTGCGAAGTCGGCCCGGGTTACGTTTGGTCGGCCGACTGAAGTCTACGGCCGGGTTAGCTTGTCTTTCTGAGTGATGGTTTAGGAGAATGAATAGGGGTGAAGGATGCGTGGTTATGTTTATTGGCCCTAGATTTTGTCAGTCGTCTAGATCGTCCGCTATTAGTCTGAGTATATCTAGTGATACTTGATAAGACGATCACGGCCTTTAAATCAAACCGCTTTGATAACATTGTTTAAGCGTGAAACTAGCCAGGTTATCATATTTTCAATTTTGTGACCAAGTCCAACATGATATACATATCAAGATCTTCAAGGCTCTAAGTAATCGTTTCAGGCTCTCTTTTGCTTTGAAAGACAGGGCAAAATGAATAAATAGTATTTGATTATTTTGATAATTTTAGTTCAAGAGACTTGCAAAAATGGCTCGGTTATCCACTCCGCTAATATGTCTTATGTCCATCTATTTTATGTCATGTCCAGTGTTCTTCCCCTGATCAATCCAGCCTATATCCACGCCATATTTATACACACCCATACTTTCCCACCAGCCCAGACTAAACAGCCAGCCTTCGTAGACACCGACCCGGCTGAGCTCAGCTTCTGTCCGCCACTCGGCTCCATAAGGCACCAGCTTCCGCGTGCTAACTTCGCCGTCCGCGAACAGCGCCGCCCGGCCCGCAATGCTGCAGGGATTGTGCGGGACCAGCTTCTCGATGTCCCGGAGGAATATCCTGCTGACGATCGCGCACAAGACCATCACCGCCAGCACAGCCTGAAGTGCGAATTTCGGAGCAGCTTCTTGCTTCAAGCGCAGTCGTCCAGGGAACGCAGGTCGCGTCGTCATACGGAGGGGTTCGACTTTGGCGGCGATGGCGTCGGGCGCGGCGACCTTGGCATCGAGGTCCGTCGTCCGCATGTTCCGGTCGATGGCCTGCGGCATGTATGTCTTGTACAGTCTGTTGGTCGCGTCGATCAAGTTGTGGCTGTTCTCGTGACCGACGAGAGCGTCTATGGGCAGTGACGCGTTCGCCGTCGCGAGAAATTGTACGAAATCGTCCAGCTGGTTCGCGTCGCTGGTGGTGCCGCCGCTGGGAGGCGGCGCCGAGACGTTGCCGGTGCCGTGGGTGAGCGTGAGCAAGAGATTGTTGAGTGGAAACTCGAATATTGGGCCTGTGTAGTTGGATAGCTCATTGATGAGGAATTCGGCTGTGGACTCGTCGGGCACCGGGGGCGTCGAGATCACGCCGAGCGAGGGCAGTCTTAGCGTTACGTTTGTGTCCACGACTTCTATGCGTTGGGAACACACGATGCTTGTGACTTCAATGTCGAAGTCGTAGGTGGTCTTGTTCTTTCGAGATATCTGCTCTATGGCCGATCCTCGCCCCAGGGTCACCGCAAATGACGGGCAGCCGTAGCCACCCACCCAGTTAGCGACCGCCTCATCGGCGTAAGATACCGCCATTCCGCGGTTGGTATCAGTAATAGCAGCTCTATTCCCGTGGAGGATGTCACTCCACTATAAAAGATCAGTTCGTTGCCTCTTGTTGGTAGAGACCATTTTTCACTTACAGTGAGAACACTAGCATGTCCAAAGTAAATCGGGCTGCCATCTTTAGGAAGAGCGAATCCTTGGAACCATGACACGTTGGTAATATTCCCCCTTGGACTCTCACACATCCAAGGGACAACGTATGTTATATTAAGAGCCGCCCTGTCGAGCGTGATCTGCTGCGCATCTGCTTTGTCGTCCCATTTATATGCCATTGAATCTGGTGAGATGACATCACATGTGAGAGACGGCCTTGTCGCTCGCAGCTTGGCTGCGAATGGCACTTCCGTATCCGCTGATATATCCGTAGGGACGCCTGTCGCGTCGAGCTTATTGAAGGCGAGGTCCCCGTACGTCCATTCTGGATATGCTAGGTCTTCGAAAGCAATGAGACCGGCAATGGTGCCTGCAAGGTTGTCTTCATAGAAGAGGTTATTCAATTTGAAGTCAAAGACATCACTTTGTGCCAAGCTGACGGAATGCGACGCAGTAGCGGGAACGGTGACATAGAGACCAGACACGAGAATGGGGAGCCAGGCAGCGAGGAACGTGGCTACCATAATCAACACCTCGCCAACATTGCCATGCTTGAAAGCCAAGAAGATACGATGCGGGGCAAGTCTGTTGATCAGATTGAGAAACAGAGATCTGGAAGCCGGGGCGCTACCTCTGTGCAGTGCTAGCCATGGGGAGAGGGTACAGATTGCCAGTTGTATGCTAGTAAACATAGTAGCGACGATGAATGCCACTACGGAAAAGATTGAAGTAAGCAACTACCAATATATTCGAACAAACGGCCATCTAGATTGGAATGGACTTCGAAATGCACTTACCGACAGCAGGAATATAAGTTGCAAACCCATGTGTGGTAGCGAAGCCAGCAGTACCAAGGTCTACAAAGCCGTTGTTATCATCAGACAGTCGTTGGACGACTTCGAGGACGGCAATAATAATGATAGGCAAAGTGATAGAAAGCAGCTGGAACCACAACTTGGCAGCGACGGGAGTCCACCAATGCTCACTTTGTGGTGGGCTGTCATCTTCAATAGTCTTGCTACTCGTTGGCTGTCCGTGCTCAGTTGGCACGACGGTAAAGGTCTTTTGGGGCCCAGGGGTAACGACGCTCCGGAAGTTATAGGAAGACAGCTTCTGCTTGATCTCGCGAGTCCTCGCAGCTCCCAGTCCTAACAGGAGATTCCGCAGTGTAGAGCTCTCCGCAAGGATGAGTGCAGTGGCCCCGATTGATCCAGGATCAGAGGGGACCACGTTCATCGGTCTGAAAATGAGTAGAACGATAGTAAGACCAGCTAACAATATGAACGCAGCCGCCATGAACCCGACTGAGAGAGCTCTCACCCACAAGCGGTTTTGATAATAAAGCATCGAGCCGCTGACGGTAGTCTCACTTGGCTTCATCATGTGTTTGTTAATGAGTTCAGCCGCTATACCTTTGAAAGCATCAGTGGCGCTGCTAATCAGCTTTTCATGATCCATGAAAAGCCCAATGCTGACATTGCCGTTCATGGCCGAGAGTATCTGGTAGAATGTCGGGACCTGCTTTGTGAGAACCCAGTCTTGCCCACCAGTGCCGAGGTACGTCTCGTCCAAAGACGAATGAACAGCCGCGCCAAGCTGAGCAGAGGAGAAACCAGGGATCTCAGATGATGATTCCGAGACCTTATCGGCCATCCAAGATTTGCTATGCCCGTCTATGCCGTCCTTGTAAGTTACTTCGTAGTCACCCATGGCGTAACCCGACTTGCACACAGCGACCGTGAGTTTCTCCACGTAAATATACGGTGCACCAGCACTGAGCCAGTTTCGAGGAGGAAAACGAAGATCGGCCATTGTCATGACTATGCGATGTTCTACTGTCGTGTTTGAGGGATCTGGAAATATGGGAGCTGAGTAGTCAATGCTTGGGTCACAGAGGTAATCACCGAAGTAGCCCATATACGCTTGTGTGGCATTCTCCTGGTGGTAGCTGAAAAGCCGAGACTGGTTAGTATTGTCGGTGAATTGCATCGCAGAATCTTGTTGTTGTCATGAACTGATACAAAAAGCACACTAAGCTTGGCACTTACATGTTGTGGTCCGGGCCCTGACCGACGATAATATTCCGTATGTTACAAGAGGGTGTGGTGATGTTTAGAACAAAGAATGCCCCATTGATGCTCCACCATGGCAAATAGGTCTTCGTCCCATTTAGACCCGGAAGATACTCGCAGTCGAGACTTGCCTCTACCCCTGGCACGATGGCTGTATAATTGGTGCCGTTGATGGTGGCTGAACGGTCCGAAGGCGCAAAGTCTGGCATTACGAGGCCGCGAGAGATATCAACACCAGGTTGTGACGCAAGTCCGTAGACTCGCGAGCCATAGTACAAGATACTCGGGCCAGTGGAAAGGCTGGTACTAGTGTTGGTCAAACGAAAATCGGATCCATTGAACGAACTCCCGACGGTCATGGGAACATTGCTTAGGCTCAGCGTCGTGGGTTCCAGTACGAATAGACCTGTGGAGAAGACAGTCTGCAGATGAATTAGCAACGGAGATCAGTATGCACACAAATTCATAGCTCACAGCTAACTGAATCAGCAGTATGCCAAGAATAGACGCCATCACAGCCCAATGGTGCCTCTTCATTGCTCTCCAGAAGACTATGAGCATGGGAGGAGAAATGTAATCAACAAGAACGCTCTTCTCCGCCTCCGTGGGAGCCCGACGCATTTCCTGCCATGGCGTCAAGATCTTGCTCGAGTAATCGATCTGCGCCCACAAGCTGAGAATGACGGTCAAGAAGGCTGTCGGTCCGTACCTCCATCCATACTGTCTCGCCATATCCTCGGCGTTGAGGCCGTGGTACTTCTCAGAGACCCCGTATAAGGCAATAGTGACGACGAAGAGCAGGACAAAGAGCACCACGAAGCTTGCCAGTAGCCTGGTCCGTAGCCAAACAGAATTCCACATTTTGGAGACATGATTAGGGTCGTCGCTCAAGCTTGTGCTGAAGCTTGCGTTCAAACTTGAAGTCTCACTCTTGTATTCGGTGCTTGGTTGCTCCTCGACATTCCATGCCAATTTCAAGCTACTTTGCCGGTCACGATAAGCTGGGCTCTGGTTTTCGTTAAGATACGAAGCGCCGACAGGTTGGTCGCCGCCATCGTGCGACGGGATCCGTTGTGGCTTTGATGTGCTGAAGAAGCGTGTGAACCCCATATTCCGTCTGGTCGATCGTCCCTCAACCACAACCAGGCTGTCAGATCTGAGCCCGGCACGTCAAGGTCAGCTGGTGGTGCAGTAGGCCATGATTTTATTGTGATGCGTTTCGTATATGGTAGCGCGGTATCCACTATCTGGGCCGAATCTATTCCCTACCAGCCTATGTTATTTCATTGATCCCGGGATGCCAAGATAATGCAGCAGAAGTCTTAGCAGGCAGACCAGGTCGTCCCAGACCTCGTTCCATCATCGTCTCCCTTGCCACACCAGTCCCGCGGCTGCACTAGCGCAGGAGGGAGCGCGTGCGTGAGGGGAACATCTAGTTTAGCTTCGTTACATGACTCGCCACCGTCATCTTAACAGCAGCACTAAATAAGACTTCGATGGATAAGATCGTCCCAGCTTGTCCCAGCTTCTCCTCCAATACACAAGGCAGGCAGCCCAGTCAGAATCTAAGCAGTACCCAGGCGAGCCAGGTCATGTTAGATGTATGTAGTTTATCGACTCTGTCCGACCATCGGGCACTACCGGCTATACTTATGTTTAGAGTAGATGGTTGAGGCAGTGTCGTGCTTTTGCACGCAATGTGCTGTAGGTCCCAAACCCCGAAACTTGTACTATGTAAACCTACCGCCGTCAGACATTAGCATCTGAAAAGCACTGGACGAGATGCGACCTCTCAAGCTTGGCACGCCTTATTTGTGGCACCACTCCAGTTTAAGCCAAAATTGGAACCTTGGCAGATATTAATAGCTAAAGTCCTGCATTTCTACTTCCAGCTTCCAGTAAACATAGTAGGTAGACAGAGAGAATGAAGGTAGGGCAGATCACTTTGCATCTTTGACACCTCATCTACATTGTCTTTATTCTTGGTATGTACATCTTTGAATACTTTCGTAATTCGGCGGTTCATATGTCGAACATATTGTCTAAGATATCTCTCGTATCTCCTCCTTTTGACTTCAAGTCTTACCCAGTCTCGTTCACAGTACCTAAGCGCCTCTCTCCGTGTACTTAAACGAATAATATCTAAGGATTACTAATAACTGGTTTTCCCCACACAAGGTTCTACTAACCCATATTGTGTATTCAGTTTACCTTATACTCTCGAATATACCTTATATCACGGAACCAAAGAAGCCTAATTTCCGATATACAGCATAGACCAAGAAACATTATATATAACGCTAAAAAAAGGAATAAGGGGCAAAAATTAGAACTTCCCTCCTTATACAATAATAGAACAAATATATAAAACTATAATTAAGTAATACTATAATAGTTTATTATACCTAAAAAATAGGTAATATCCTTCTTTAAGGACTAGTTTATATAAATACCTTAAACTTACTTTTAAAACGCTATAAAATTAAAACCTTTAACCCCTAATATTCCTACCTTAATAAAACTTCTTATATATAGGTATACAATTATTAATATCGTTAATAGCTATTTAATAATTATAATAGCTTTATAAAACTTAAACCTAAATGCTATAACTTTAAAGGATATATTATAAGGATTTATAAATATTTTAAAATAGTTTTAATAATTCCTTTAATAGTTATTATTTTATATAATAAATATAATACCCTAAATTATTACTTTAAAAAAAAACGTAAATATATTAATAAAAGAACTTAAATAAAAAAATGCTAAATATAAAATATATTAAAATTTAATATAATAATAAATAAATATAATAAAGTAAACCTATATTAAAGTTTTAGCTTTAAAAATTATATTAATAAATAAACTTTAAATAATAAAAAATATTAAAAGGAACCTATAATAATAAATAGTAATATTTATTTAAGTATAAATAAATAATAATTAATAAGTTATTACTTTATTAATGCTTTAAACCCTATTTAAAGGAATTTAATTAATAATAATTTAAACTTTAATATTAATTATAACCCTTTTAACCCTATTAAACCCTTTCCCTTTATTATTAATTCCTTAAATAAATTTAAAAATTATATTAAATTTACCTATTATATAAAAACTTAATATTATAATATTAATATTAAATTATTAATAATATATTATTAAATATAGGAAAAATTAAAAAGGGAAACCTTTAATATTTAATAAGTTAAAACTAAATTTAAATAAATAATAAGTTAAATATATAATTTAATAATTAAAGATATAATTAAAGTTAATATTAAATTAAAGGGTATTTTTTAATAAATTTAATAGAATTATATATATATACTTTAAACTATTTAAAGCTATATATATTTAAATTTAATAATAGGTTAAAAAAGTAATAAATAATTAAAGAAAACTTAAAAAATAAGTATAAATAATATATAATAACCTATTTAAAACGTTAAATAATTTATATATTATTATTAATATATATATAAAAGTAATATAAAAATTTAAAAGCTTAAAATAAAAAGATTTACTTTATATTAACTTTATTTTTAAATTTATTAAATTAATAAAGAAAAGTAAATAATTAAATAAATAATAAATAAAAGGGTTAAAAGTTAAAATTAATATTAAATTATAAAAAGCTTTTATTTTATAAATAAATTAATTAAAGGGGAATAATATAATAGGATAGATATAATTATTATATAACCTTTTTAATAATTTAATAAACCTTAAATTTTAAAAGAAATACCCCTTTTATTTAATATAAATAAACTATTTAATATATATCCTAATAATATTAGTTAAATAAAATATAAGTAACCTAATATAATTAAATAAAATTTATATTAAGTAGTTTAAATTACCCTTAATAAATAAAAAAAAGATAAGGAAATAATTATTAAAGCTATACCTATATTATAAAAGTATAAAACATTTTATTCTATCCTACCTATTAATAATAAAGGTAAAATAGAATTATAAATAAACGTTATTACTTAAATACCTAAATAGGAATAAAGTAAAAAATATATAACCCTTAATAAAAGTTATAATTAAAAGTATAATAAAGAAAAAACTAAAAATAAATAAATAAATCTATATATTAAATTAATAAACTTTAATATATTCCTTTATTTTAATACTTTAATTAAATTATATAATAAAATAATAATTAAATATTAAACCTTTATTAATTTAAAATATTTATTATAAAGCTTTATAAATATAAAATATATATAAACTTATAAAATATTAATTATAACTATAATATAGTTAAAAGTATTATACTTTATAAATAATATTAAAGCGGAAATAATTTTTAAATAATATATAATATAATATATATTAAAAAACTTTATAAAAACCTTAATATTATATATATAGCTATTAAATAAGTTAAATATTATTTTAAAATTATTATAGCTTTAATATTATAACCTATAGATTAATTAATAATTAAATATATTAAAAATATATAAAATAAAAATATAAAAAAAAAATATAATAAAATATTACTATTATAATAAAAAAATGCATTTAAGCTTATAAATTAATTTAAGGAAAACTTATAATTAAAACCTATATTATAAATAATTATTATATTAATAATAAAAACCTATTAAAAAAATAATTAAATAAAAATATAAATTCTTATAATATTAAACTTTTTACTTTTATATAAAATAAAGAATATTATAATTTAATTTATACCTATAATAAAGTTTTATATATTAACTAATTTATTTAAAAAAGTAGAATAATAAGGGGTAGAAATAAAAAATAACTGCTTAATTAAAAATATTATATTAAATACCTTTATTAAAATATTATAAAGCATTTTAATAAAGGAAATAAATAAAAATAATAAAGCATTATTAAATTACCTTTAAGCTTATTAATAATAAATTAACGAAATACTATAGCTATAATAGGTAATAAATTAGGATATTTTTAAATACTTAAAAAATAATAAAAAATCCTTTATAAAGGAAAATATCTTTATTAAACTATTAAAAAAATATTATAATTTAATTAAAGCTTTTTTACTTTAAAATATAAATTAATTACTATTATATTAACCATTTAATTATAAAATAAATATAATATTAGGAAAGTTATTATTTAATATAATAATAAAATTAATATCCCCTTTAAAACTTTTAATAATTTAAAAATATTTAAATAATTATTTAATAAAAGGGTTTATATAAGTTAATATATTATTAATAATAATATTTATCTTCCTTATTTAAAAGCTAAAAGGGAAAATAAAAGTATATATAAATTATTAAAAATTAAATAATATAATAGTTAAAAATTAATACCCTATTTTATTAATTTATAAAATGTTAAATATATTATACTATATTAAAATTTATATTAAAATAAATATTATAATAGCTTTTAATTACTTTTAAATTATCCTTAAGGATAAATAGAAAATTACTTTTATTATTAAGTTTAACTTATTTAAATATTTAATAGCTAACTTTAATATAATAAATATATTAAGCTTATTTTAATATTATATTAATAATGTTTTATTTAATATCCTTAATAAATATATTATAGTATATTTAAATAATATTTTAATCTATAATAATTTAAAAGTAAAGTATAAGTAATATATTTATAAAATATTAAATAGACTTATTAAAGTTAAATTAATTATTAATATTATAAAATATAAATTTAATATTATTAAAATAAAGTATTTAGGCCTTATTATTTTTATAAAAAGTATTATAATAAACCTTAATAAAGTATAAGTAATTTTAAATTAAAAGCTACTTAAAATATTAAAGGAATTATAATAATTTATAAGCTTTATAAATTATTATTGGTGCTTTATTTAAAGCTTTTTATAAATAGTAAAATTATTTATAAACTTTATATTTAAAAGTAAATAAATTACCCTTTTAAATAATAATATAATAAAAGTATTTTAAACTTTAAAGAAAACCTTTATAATAATATTAATATTATTCTATTATAATCCTTTAAAAAAAAAATAATAAAAGTAAACGTTTTAAATTAAATATTAGGAAGGGTACTTTTCTAAATTAATAAAATAGGCTAATAATACCTAATTGCTTTTTTTTTAATAAAATATTTCTTAGTTAAATATAATTATAAAATTTATAATAAAGAATTATTAATAATAATAAAAGTATTTAAAAAATAGTAATTAAAGCTATAAAGCTATAAAAATATAGTTAAAGTTATTATAAATTATAAAACCCTTTAATACTTTATTATTATAAAGCTATTAAATTAATAGTAAATTTATTAATTAAAATTTTTAAATAACTTTAAGTTTTAAATAATTTATAAATTAAAAAAGTATATTATAATCCTAAATGTATTATTTTAAAAGTAAAGCTATATATTAAAAAATAAGTAAGATATAATAAATAAAAGAGTAATATATTAATTTAAAGCCCTTTTCCTATTAAATAAATAAATAGGATAAAAGTATAATAACGTTATCCTAATATAACTATTTTCCTTTAATAATAATAAACTAATAAATATTATTATAAATTAAATATATTAGAATTCTTTATTAATAATAAAACTAATTAATATAATAAAAAACTTAAAAGTCTAACGCTTCCTTAATAAAATAAAGGTAAAATTTAAAGTATTTATAAATAATTATATAATAAAACGTAGCTATATTTATATAAAGGAATATTTATATATCTTTAAAAATATAGTAATAAAGTTAAAAATTATATATAGGATATATAGCTTTATATTAATAGAATACTTAAATTAATATAAAAGTTAAAACCTTTTAAAATATTTCTACTTTTAATTAAAGATATTTTAAAATATAGCTACCTTTATTAAAGGATATTATTTATATTAATAAATTAAAAACTTTAAAGTAGTATTAATTAAGCTATTTAAACTCCTTTTAATATTATATAAATTATAAATAAATATATTAATAAATTAAATAAACCTTTTATTATTATATACTTAAAATGGTATAAAATATAAATTAATCTTAATTATAATAAATAAGTTTATAAAAATAAAATAATAAATATATTAATAAAGGTTTTTATAATATAAATATATTATTTATATAATATATTAAAAATAATTATATTAAATAAGGGCTTATAATTTATATCCTACTTTTAAAAGGAATTAAATTATTATTTAAATATATAGTTATATACCTTAATAATATATTATTTAAAAATTAATAAATAGATAAAGATCGTTAATATTATAATAAAATAATATTTAAAAGCTTATTATAATTATTATTAAAATAATTAAGTAAATTAGCTATTTTTAATTAAATTTATAATAAATAATTAAATATTTAAAACTATAAAGTTAACCCTTTTTTTTATAAATTATAGTTAGTACCCTATTATAAAAATTAAATTAATAAAAAACCTAATTAAAATTAAAATAAAAGCTTAATAAAACAAATTCTTAACTATATTAAATATAATTAATAGGATTTAAAAAATAATAAAAAAGGTTAAAATATTAATAACTATATTTTAAAAATGTTATATTAAAAATATAAATATATATTAATTAAATACTTTAAGCTATATAATAAAAAATAAAGTTTAAATTAATATAAAAAATATTAAAATAAGTTAACCTATATTAAAATTAAAAAATAAATAAATAGGCCCCTTTAAAGTAATAAAAATATATTAATAAATTATAACTATATAATTACTTTAATAATATAAAATATTCTTAATATTTTATATATTATTAATATATTTAATAAAAAAAAGCCTTTTAAAATAATTAGCTTTAAATAAACTATATAATAATAAAGTAAAAAAAATAATTTTATAAAATAATAATAAAATTAAAAAAATAAAATAGTTATTTAAAAAGATTTTAAATAGTAAAAAAAAAAAAACATAAGATTTAAGTATAAAATTAAATAGTTAACCTTTTATTAATTAATTTAAAAATTAATAGTAAACTTTAAAAGCTATAAAAATAAATTAATAATATTTTATTACTTTAACCTTTTTAAACTAGAATTATTATATTAATTAAAAATACTTTAAATAAAATAATTATTAAAAATTATATATTTATTAAAGTAAAGGTATAAATAATAAAATGTAAGCTATATATAAAAAGGGATATAAAAAAAAACTATAAATTTATATAAAAAAAGAAGAGTTATTTTAAAAATTTATTAAAAAAAAAAAAATTAAAAATTTATTATTATAATAAAAGTAAATCGAAAAGCTATAAATAGTAAAAATAAAATAACCGAACGTTAAAGCGTTACTTAAATTAAAACTAAACTAAACTAAACTAAACTAAATAAAAAAAATTAAAGGAAAATTAAATAAATATAAAGGAATTAAAAAAAAATAATAAAAATTAATAGGATTAAAACTTATATTATTAAATTAAACTTATACTTTTTTAATTATAATTATATTAATTTAAAACTGAATTATTTAAAGGATAAAGGGGAAAAAATCGAAAATTTTAATAACTTTATTATTATTAAACTTTATAATTATAAAATTAAACAATAAAAAATTCTAAATTAAAATATTAATATTATTATAATAAAAAAATAATAAAAATAAAAAATAAAAGGATAAAGGTAAAAATTTATTAAAAGAAAATTATAAAAATTTTCTTTAATAAAACGTTAAACTATAATAACTATATTTTTAAATTAAAAACGGAATAATTAAAAGTCCTTCTAAGTATAGACTTTTTTTTTATTATTGGAATAAAAATATAATCATAAAATAAAGGTAAATTAATAATAATAATTAAAGTAAGTATTATAAATAATATAATCCTTTTAAAAAATAAAAAAAATATTAATAAATGTTAAAAAAATAATTATATAAAAGTAATATATATTATTTTTATCTTTTTAATACTTATAAATATATATACTTTATAAATTTCCTTTTTTATATTTTTAAATATAAAGGTAAAATTAATAATTAAAGCAATAACTTTATAATATAATATTAATAAATATATATATTAATATAATATAATTAAATTAATAGCAATAGTAATAATATTAATAATATATTAAAAACTAATATATTAAAATAAAAGTAAATTTAAATTATAAATATTTTTAATTATTAAAAGTATTATTTATTTAAAAAAATATAATTAAAAATTAAAAATAATAAAGGAAATTATAAAATAAGGATAAAATATTAATAAAATATAATTAATATATTAACTTATATAAATTATAATACTTATTATATTAAATATAATAGGTTAAAGAAATATTACCTTTAAATATATATATAAAATAAAATAGTATTACCTTTTAAATAATACTGCCTTCTTTATAATATACGTTAAAGTTAATTTAGAAATAATAAAAATAAAACTTTTTACTTATAAAAATAAATATATATATTAATATAATAATAATAGTAATAAATAAAAAAAAATAAAAAAGGTATAAATAAAGCGTTTAAAAAAACCTTTTTTAAAAAACTAAAAATAAAACTAAGCATTATAATTATAAAAAGGTAATAAAATAAATATAAAAAAGGAAAAAGGAAAAATAAAAAAGCATATAGGATAAATAATTAATTAATATAGTAAAAAATTCTACTGTAAAGCTATAAAGCGCTATTATATCGCCCTAAAAAAAATACAGCTTAAAATAAATAATATAATATATATATTATATAACTATATTATAAATAAATTTAAACTTATATAATTAAAATTAATTATATTTAAAAAAGGAAAATATTATTACGGAATTAAGGAAGCCTAATTTCCAATATATAATACGAATTAAAGAATATTATATATAACGCTAGGAAAGGGAATAAAGGGCAAAAACTAGAACTTCCCTCCTTATATAATAATAGAACAAATACACGAAACCATAGCTAGGCAGTACTATAACACCTTATTACTCTACACTAGGAACAAAGCAATTAAGAACATAATGCAACCCTAAAGAAGTCTAAATACCTTCTTCCTCGCTTTAAGACTTGATGCTATTCGCAATATAATGATCTAATAGAGCTGCAGAATTATTTTGCCAACCAATTTCTTCTTGGCCTTGGTAGCCTGGCTTGGCTCCATATACACCTGGTCTACCAGCCCTTACCGCCTAGGCCTCATTGGCTTGTTTTATGAAGCGAAGTCTGTATAACCTCATTTTCAATACTATCTGTATATCACCGAGGATCATAAACAACCTGCAATGGCCTGCTTCATAGAATAGCATACCGCGTCCCTAATTTCCTTGCAGAGACCCGGGTCCAGTGCCCCCCCTACGACGTTAAACACAATCAATCGCTCAATCAATCAATGTGTTTCGACTGTGATCCGTCTCTCTTTAAAAAACCTTTTATAACCTTGAATGAACTTCTCAGACCACTGGCAATCTTTTGTTCTTCCTCCTTTCCGGCCGTAGATTGACCTTCCATGGTTTTATCATCCGATCTACTGCTACTATACTTCATATCTGCCTGAGACTGATGTGATGGCGAAGAGACAGCACCAGACGCTTCACTTGCTGCATACTCAGATGTATTGGTCGCGCCATGAGCAGCGGTAGATGGTCGCACCATACCCTTCTCGATTTCACTGATTTGCAGCTAAGCTCTAACTTAGTAATACCGGGCGACAATAGAGACTAATTGACAGTCCTTACCTCAGTTAGCCCCCCCTTTGAGGTGATAACATAATACATATCCTGCTGCTGGTAGAGAATTGGACGAATTAGTATATCTGGTTATCTATATAAAAGACAGAACGGTAACTTATATGAGTAGCATGCCTCAATTTTGTAATCCGCGGGATCTGGGAATAATGACTTCAGATATGCTACCATCGTTTTTGGCCTGATGTACGAGTACCGCAGCGTCTGTCTCATCCATTCTATCTTCGGCTCCATATCGACTGGGCTTTTTAGGTCTTCTCGGAAATGGACAAAACCTCACACTAGATAGAGGTACCATCGTCGAGGATTCGGTCCCTGTCGATTGAAGTTGAACTTGATGGACTTATCCTTTGGGAAACTGTTGAATGCTACGTCTCGAGCTTACCAGCCACGGGCGGAGTAATGAATGTTAAGCCACCTGGAGTTGGAGTATCTCGTTATCAGAAGTACATAGTGAGGCTGAGCGCAAAAGCCTCAAGATACGCAACAGCTTAACTCAATGAAGTCATCCAATATCTATACAATTTAGCTATATGCTCAACTACTTCAAGCATCTTGTCAAACAACTTGGCTATTGAAACAATATTTCATATAAAGCATTAATGACTCGTGGATTGGGCTCCTAATTCCGACCCTTTCGTAGCTCCTTCACGGCTCCGTCATTTCGCCTGTAGTGATCAAACTGGTGGATATTGCCAAGTCTTATACAATTACAAATTTGCCGTAGATGAGAAGCCATTGGTGAGATTTTCACGCTCCTTGCGAGTCTTTTCAAGAATTACTCAGGCTCGCCAGATAGGTAACGGACGGCCATTGGTTCAGGTGCTATCCTCGGATGATGAAGGTGAGTCAAGGATTTTTTTTAACAGCACCACGATCACGATCATGGAAGTCCTAAGCTTTGGCAACTGTATATATGTAGCTAATCGCATTTGACGAGCAGTTCGTCGATTCGATTCCTAAGAACGAAGCTTTAAACACTAGTTCGCTCCATAGCAATGGATACTGTATCCTGTATATTTAGCTGCTATTTCATATGCCCAGTGTTTCCAACGGCTCCAAATGATTCTGACTCTGGATATTCTCACAGTTTCATTCCCGCTCCATCCAATGTCGAATTGAATTCAGGACAGGGGCCTGTTACCGTTCCCGGTGCATACACCGACCTTCCTGCGATCAGTAAGGCCCATTGGGAAAGAATTGCAACCGCATTCCGCTTGCCAGGACATTATGATAGAGTTGTGGGTAGAAATGCGACCTCTATCATCTCTATACCTCGCACATTTCCTTTCAACAACAATTTCAAAGGAAGACTCTGGATGCATGTGGCAATGACTCACCCACAGTATGGTCTTCCTAAGCATCCTGCCTTCGCTCTCGCCGCGACACACTTCCTAACCCATAATGTCGCCTTCGCTATCATGGTGGGTTGTTCCGAAAATCAGATTGATAGCGTGAAGTATCTAATGCAGGGTTGGGGAGATGCTGTTGAACATCCACTTCTGATGCTCGGCATATGTGCAGAGTTACATTCAGAACGTCTAGAGCATTTAACCGTAAAACAGGGCAATGTCTACCAAAACCTGCTGATGGATGTGCAGAACAGCGCCACACGTAATAGCAGAGATAAAATTAACTGGGAGTTGATTGAGGACGTTCGTCGTGCCAGAGAACGGGGCAAAAGGATTGAAGCTGAGGTAAACACAACTAGGCTTCAAATATCCAATGCCGTCTCGTCATCAATCAGTAAGCTACTAGCGCAATACAAGGCACAATACGACACTAGTAGCGATGGAAGCAACAGCACACCAAACCAGATGACTGCTGACTCGAATACCAAGTCTATGCCATGCTCAACTACGTCTTCCCGCAGCGAAGATGCTAGTGGTACTAATAATGAGATACGGCAAGCATTGGAGTTGAAAATCGACACGACGCGTATCTTCGAGGAGCGGCTCAACGATATCCTTAGTCGGCTGGATAGATTGAGCGCTGAGTGCCGTATCAGCGTTGAAGACATATCCTTTACAACAGATATTGTAAGTCACACCTTCTCAGCCTTCCAATTTTGAGAGCTCGCTACTTTACTTACACCAGGAAGATCAGAAGCGAGCTTGCACGGCAAGAAGCCTTATCCAGTGCTGGAAATTCCAGGCTTGGTGTTGTCATTTCCTTGATTGCATTGATCTATCTGCCATTGACGGCTGTTGCGGTACGGCTTAGATCTCACCAATATTACTGTGAACATACTGCTAACGACCACGATAGACCATAATGAGCATGCCCATCTTTCAATAGAACAATGACTGGAGAGACTGGAGATACCGTCCCGTTGGCAAGGGCAACATGCCAACAACAGACAGTGATCTCGAAACTCGGCTGCCAGTTGTGTCTGGCTATATCGCCATATACTTTCCCGTCGCTATCGGCCTGACGATTGTAACACTGACCTCATTTGTGCATTTTTACTGCCAGTATGGTAATGATCCGCTACCGGACACAAAACTAGGAAATCACAGTTCCAACAACACACAAGCTACTGAGCAAAACTTCAAGACAATCCCCGGAAACCTTAGCAGAGCCATAGAGAAACTTCGACGATCATACCACCCTCTCACCTTAGCTTCGTCGTCAACATATTTGTCGCCACATAGAGAAACGGCTGTTCAACAAGGCCAACCGGTCCCACCAACGGACGAACCTCCACAGGATAGCCAGGAACCTCCACTGAATCGCTATACGCTCTCCAGGCCCTCACGTCAGCCGATATTATCATCTAGCACCCTGGAATCCGTGATAGAATCTGTGAGCTTGAGAAAATCTATTCAGCGGCCCCGAAGTCTGCCCTCTGTTCCAGTAGCCCACTTTACACAACAAGGCAACAATAACGATTCCTTGCCGCATTCAACCACAGCGCTGGAGTTAGACACGACTGGCATAGCGATGACAAACGAAGTTTCTGCCCAGGAGACGGAGAGGAAAATTCTCTCAGATACTCCGGACCATAAAATGGTCTAAAGGCATGTGAAATCACCATACTGAATTCGGGGTCTCACATGGTCTTATGCTGAGGGTTGGCAATCTTGCAAATGATGACATTCTCTTCTTTGAGTTGCAATCCAGCCCACTAACGTTCTATCTCAGCATACACAGACATTTGATCCAAGTCTAAGAGATACACCTCCTCCGGGGTCCTCAATATTAGCTTAGCACTTTCTATTTTCTATCAGATTTTTTTCTTTGCTTAAACAACAATTATATGATACATCAGTGAGAGTGGACCACTGCAAGTTAGTAAATGGAGAACTAGCAAACTATCTTCGAGATATATCCGCTGGTGGAAACGGCAAATGAACATAAATGCCAAGATTGTTGAGCTCTGCTCCGCAAGTTTTCCCGGAATTTAGCGTATGCTCCAACGTCTCAACTGCTAAGATTACTTACCTAACCCGTAGTAACTTGTCCCGCCCGTGTGATTTATAAGTGGAAGAAAACGACGGCCGGACTTCGGGACAACGCTGTCAGACTGTTAATATAGGATGTAACAGTGGCGTATCCAGTTGAAATGCGCAAACTCGCCGACTCAAATACGTGGTCTTGCATTTCACGTCCAATGGCAACAGCCGATGGCAAGACATGAGGCTATGTGCCGCGCGACTATCCGGCGATTTCGGCCGACTGCCCGTTATCCACAGTGAAATTACTAATATGGATAACCCAAAACGGCAAACAAGGTCCGGCCTAATACGGCAAACAAGTTCCCCACGATGTTCCGCAAGCTTGGCTTGTAGTAGTGCCTCGAGTGCGTAGTATGAAGGAGTCGTATCCCCACCGCCCGCGCGCTGAGAAATACCATATCAGGAGCGGAATAATAGGTACTATGGAGTAACTACGCGTGCCAAAGCAAAAAGTGGTCTACCTTTTACCAATCTGTCGATGCTTTGTAATCTGCATATCCCAAGATGAGCGAGGTAATAGTGTGTGTCGATTTCTAACATCATCAGGAACCATTTGTGGATAGCACCACGATAAAGGGGAGTTTATGCTGAGGAAGGCGGCGTACGCTATTTGTATATAAACAGTGTGTACGGAGTTGTGATGAACCTGCCTTCATTCAATCATCATCACCACGACACTTTGCCCTATCATAGCTACTTACCTAGCCTACTGCGACGAATAAAAACACTTGTCAATTTCATATTCATACCACATACAATTACTCGCCACAATGTCCTCTTCATTGAAACCTATCAAGGCCTACGGCGATTTGGGCCCCAACCCGCCCAAGGTCATCATGATCCTCGAGGAGCTCGGCCTGCCCTACGAGATCGAAAAAGTTGTGTTTGCCGATATCAAGGGCCCCGAATATACTGCTGTCAACCCTAACGGGCGTCTGCCCGCCATCTACGACCCCAACACCGACCTGACGCTATGGGAGTCCGGCGCCATCATCGAGTACCTCGTCGAGACGTACGACAAGGACAACAAGATCAGCTTCCCCAAGGGCTCGAACGAGAGCTACCTCACGAAGCAGTGGCTATACTTCCAAGTATCCGGCCAGGGCCCTTACTTTGGACAGGCAGTGGTGAGTGAAACCAGCGGCCATTTCTTGATTCCTCGTCCACCATGAAAAGAAAGCCTCTCTAGGTACTCTAGGTACTGACTGTCGTCAAAAGTGGTTTACCAGGTATCACCCGGAAAAAATCCAGAGTGCCGTAGATCGGTACGTCAAAGAGATCTACCGCGTCACCGGCGTAGTCGAGGGCCACCTCGCCAAAGAGAAGGCCAAGGGTATTAGCAGCGACGGACCTTGGCTTGTGGGAGGCAAGATCACTTTTGCGGATATTGCCTGGTACATGTGGTCGGCTATAATCGGCACTGCATTGCCTGACGCTGGTAAGTTCATCCACCTTTCCTGCTTCTTATCTGCCTTTCGAGATAGAGCGGGGTGTATGTTCGAGAAGTTTACTGATCGTTTGCGCTATAGACATCAGCTATGATGAGTACCCTCTTTTCAAGGACTGGCTCGCGAGGTTGGGTGAACACCCTTCCGTCAAGTATGGAAAGAGCCTTGCTTAGGTATCCTCCTCAGCAGCAGTAAGCGGCGGGGAGGCGTTGAGACTAATACTGTCAACACTACCGTCAACACTACCGGTGTCAGAGGAAGCAAGCAATTGGGAGTGCAATCATGTTCCAATCGATATGTATATAACGCGCTATAAACTGGACAAAGACCCTCGAGGATTTAGGAATGACTTTTGTGGTGGTATCGTTCGTGATGAGCTGTTGTAGTAGTAGTAGGTGTGAAATTTCCTGGATGACCTGCCTTCTTACATTCCATGCAGAGCCCATGGCAGTAGTAGATCGGTGAGTACGTAGATAGGCGAGAGAGGTAGTCGACAGCTCGGAGTTGTCGCCGTCCAGTTGGGGCACTTTTCTCGCCACAATGCCAAAAAGGATGCCCGCTATCGGTATCTTAATACCTACCTCTATACCTGCCATTCCCGGCATGATAGGCAGTGATATTTCCGGCTTCGACTGACCCCTCACTCAGGAACCAGCTGCTTTCCTAGAGACATGATCATGCATGCGGTGTAGAAACCCGGCCGTCTGCTACGTTGCATGTCGAATGGACATCGATGGGTGAGATGAAGGAGAACGCCGCTTCGAGCCGGTGTTTGGTACCTACCTAAGGTACTCAGTTGATTCCATAATGAGGTCTTTTGGATGAATCAATCCTCTGCTCTCTCATGTATAATAGGCGTGGGCCTGCCAATCCTCAAGTCTTTAATCTGTGTCGTGGTATTGCGTGATTCGTTGCCTTACTAGATTTTTCACGTTGTGACGCATACGTTTCCCGTGCAGAACCCGTGTTACGTAGGTAGCGTGCTAGAGGATACCTAAGCGGGTACCGTAACAGTATGCAAAAGCCGTGTAGCGCGCTCCACATAATCGAGCGCCCGTTACCTGTGCCTTGCTCACCATCTTGGCTTCATATATTTACGTATACATGGTAGTCGATCGTTGTTCTTTTCATATTCGGCTTATCCCCCGAGAGCGATGATATAGTCGTTTGTAATACCCCCTAGACTACTCCGACGGGTCCCAAGTGCGCGCTTCCGTCTGGCGTGCCTACCTACGATCTTTACCCTGCGCCGAGAACATATAGGACAGCTTGGATGAACCGCCATTCACCATTCCGCACCGAAACGTAGCCTGCCCTCCCTCCTCTCACCGTGACGCCGGTCTCGCCCGACAAGCCGCTCTGATCGACAGAGGGGGGAGTCATCGAGCCGAGCCCGTTGCCCGTGTCCTTGGTGACGACGTCGAGCTCGACGAATACCCCAACACACACCACCCAGACAAAGTCTCTCGCGAACGCAGGCGAATAGCCAAGAGGGAAGAAAAGAAGAGGTGGCTCGACCAAGAAGACGACATGAAGTTCTCTCATAGCGTTCAGTTCAACGCTGTTCCGGACTGGAGCAGCCACTACATCGCCTACAGCAATCTCAAGAAGCTGTCAGTCTAGCTATCCGTGACCTATCGTCTTGGCTCTATCCTCGACCCCTTACTGACTACCCTTTAAAGCATCTACCAACTCGAGAAGACGGTACATCAGCCCGGTGTCGCCGATGTCGAGACTCGGCCCCTCCTTCGAGATGAAGATCCCGAGACCGTCTTTGCAAGGGCGCTCGATGTCGAACTAGAGAAGATCTCTTCCTTCTTTGGCGTTAAAGAGAAGGAGCTTCTCGACGAGGTCGAGGATTTAATGCGGGATATGGATTCATACGATGACGATGGCGGGGGTGGACAAGGTGAACTAATTCAACACAGCGCCGACCAGGTCAAACCAACGAGTGCCTCAAGGATGAGCCGTAGTACCCACAGCGTGCAGTACTCTACGGATGATGGCATCGAGGACAGCGACGATGACGATGGAGACGAGACGTCGGCATTGAACAAGCATCACCGACCCGGCCTCAGCACCACTCACGGGCGACGCCGCACAGTCGCCAATGTGCGTGCTCCCACAGACATGACCGCCTCCACCGAGCTCACTAAATCGATGCGCAGGCATAGTACGGGCTTCGACGACTATGCTGAGACGGCCGAGTTATATACGGATGGTATCATGCTCAAGAAGCGCATTGTTGGTCTTTACGTCCAGCTGTGCGAACTCAAATCCTACGTACAGCTCAACAGGACTGGATTCAATAAAATTCTCAAGAAGTTTGACAAGATTATTGACAGGCAGCTCCGGACTAAGTACATGGAAACCACCGTCGGCAAGTCCTATACCTTTTTGCCCGAGACTGTGAACCAGCTAGAAGGGAATATCGGGAAGATGGAGACGGCATATGCCAATCTCGTAACCCAAGGAGACGAATATCTTGCCAGGAAAGACCTGCGGTCACACTTGAGAGAGCACGTCGTATGGGAGAGGAATACAGTTTGGCGAGAGCTGATCGGTATGGAGCGACGCGCCGAAGCGGCTAGCCTTGGTAAAGGCCTCCTCGGAGGCTCAAACGACGGCCTGAAAGTGAGGCTGCAAGGAGACGACGCTCCTGATGTGTCGACTACAGAGGTCGTCACACCCGTCGGCCGTTTCTCTTTTCCATCTTGGATGTTGGGCTCATCCATGCTGACGACACTGGCCATCATCGCTGTTTTCTTGGTGTTCCTGGCCGTCCCCATCATCGAGAAGCCAGAGCAACAGGCTTGCTTCGCTATGCTCATCTTTGTCAGCTTGCTATGGGCTACCGAGGTAAACTTCCATCTTCTCACGCAACAAATGTATGGTTGGGCTGGACTGACAATCATAGGCCATCCCCCTCTTTGTCACGTCACTGCTTGTTCCATTTCTCTGCGTCGTTCTCAGGGTGGTGCGGTCTGACGAGGCGCCGCATCGGAGACTGAACGCGCACGATGCTACGAACTATGTGTTCTCGGCTATGTGGACGCCTGTCATCATGTTGCTCCTCGGTGGGTTTACCGTTGCCGCGGCTTTGTCGAAGTGTAGGATTGATAAGCGCATCGCCACGTTCGTCTTGAGCAAGGCTGGCACACGTCCGCGGACGGTGCTCATCGCCAACATGTTTGTCGCTGCATTTGCGAGCATGCTCGTCAGTAATGTTGCTGCACCAGTTCTCTGCTTTAGTATCATCGAGGTGAGTATCTGTACCAAACCTAGCATGGGAGACCTGCTGACGCTTGGTGGTAGCCAATGTTGCGCAACCTGCCGCATGGCTCGAACATGTCTAAATCTGTCATCATGGGAATAGCGCTCGCCTCTAATATCGGCGGCATGCTGTCACCTATCGCGTCACCGCAGAATGTGGTGGCGTTGGGCATCATGGAACCCCCACCAACATGGGGCCAGTGGCTGTTCATCGTAATTCCGGTCGGCATCGTGTCACTCTTCCTCATATGGATTCTGCTGTTGCTTACTTTCAAGCCTGGCAAAGGTACAGTCATTATTCCTATCCGCTCTGTTAGAGAGGAGTTCACGGGCCTGCAGTGGTTTGTCTCCTTCATCTGCTTAGCGACCATCGGTCTCTGGTGTGCAAGCCACGCACTCGAAGCAACGTTCGGCCATATGGGTGTCATTGCTATTCTTCCCATTGTCATATTCTTTGGCACTGGGATCCTTACTAAGGAGGACTTCAACAACTTCCCCTGGACTATCATCATCCTGGCAGCGGGTGGCCTCGCGCTTGGCAAGGCCGTCGAGTCATCGGGCCTACTTCACACGGTCGCGAGCAAGATCTCGACATCTGTTCACGAGCTAGATCTCTATGTGGTTCTTCTTATCTTCTCGAGCCTGGCACTTGTGATCGCCACGTTCATCAGCCATACGGTCGCAGCTCTTATCCTCTTGCCACTCGTCTACGACATCGGAAAGGCGATGGAAGAGCCACACCCGAATCTGTTGGTTATGGCGACGACGCTCATGTGCAGCGCAGCCATGGGTCTTCCAACCAGTGGATTCCCCAATATGAGTACGTCGCTCTCTCTTTTCTTCTATCCTTCTCTTCCCCCTCCCCCCTTCTTGTGCACAGACTAATAGCCTGCCAATAGCTGCCATCATGAAGGAAGACGCGACAGGGGAGCGATATCTCACCGTCAGACATTTCATCAGCCGTGGCGTTCCCAGCAGCATACTGTCTCTCTGCGTCGTTGTCACCATTGGCTATGGTGCAATGTGCATAGTCGGAATGTAGACAGAGAAGGCTTTTGGAGATTGCCAACGGTCTTTGGGAATTTGACTTTTAGTGGTATTGGAGACCGATTATACCTGGGTTCACTGTAGAGATTTTTTGCCGTCATAGTACAAGATTGAGTATATACCTACCTATATGTCATATTTCATCATGTCTCTAATATTGTTTATTATACGCATTACAACATATATCTAAGGTTAGTGTATATGTTTTGTGGTGCTGCGGCGTTGAAAGGAGGATGGCGGTGTGGTATTATTGAAGTTCTCACGGCATAGCATATTGTACTTACTAGTAGTTGCACAACTTCTAGTGATCTCATCATCTTACCAAGATGATACATAGTACCTGGATGTTGTCGTCAAGAAACGGCCTCCAGTCACGATACCAAGTTCCATGCGGCCACCAGCCTGGGCTCGTAAGCGTTGAACTGACTATCGCTCCAGTGATTGTCCCTTCCATGTTTACGCCTACAACAATACATGTGATCAATCAGCCATTAATCAATTCTCATCGAGTTACTTGAAGACGGATAGACGCGTATTGAACGTTTTTGTTTCTTCACGGTATATGTACATAGTAAGCTGCACTGTCTGATGACATCGGTCCCCTACTTAAGCTACCTAGGTAGGTAAGCTAACCTCCTGCATGTGCCTATAACCGATACCACCTCCTCCACATATAGGCCATATAGGTGCCGCCGACCTCCTACTGTAAGTTACCTACGTCTCTTACACTACATCAGTATTCAACAACGTCGACGTCGAACCTGTTGTCCTACTGCATATGAGAGACCCTTACACAGAGATCGACTGTTCCTCTTGTAACATCAGATCGGTTCTTTTCTTCACCTGTCCATGAGTTTCCAACAAATTTAAACGGCGCTTCGCAGGGGTGCCGGTGGCGGCCATGCTCTCTGCATTCACAGCTCGCCCTATCATCGAGCTGAAGTCGCGGGACAAGTCCAAGATTGAGACCATCTTGGCTTCTGGTAAGACCTCCTGTCGGCTACATGCAAATGGGAATCGGCTAATTTGATTCTTGATCAAGGCGACCGAGTTCTTGTTGGCCTGAACACTGGCGCTCTCCGCGTATATCGCCTGAACGAGCTGCCTGCCTCTTCGACACCGCCTTCCAACGACAGCCCGCCATCCCTTCCAGACAGCCAGCAACCTACGCAGTCGCAATCCTCCGCCTCCGCCTCTTATTCTCATTCTCAAGCCGCGTCGCAGCCGGCCGCCCCAAAGAAACCTACCGATCTTTTACGTGAAGTGGAACGGTTCTCGACTCGCGCTATCGACCAGCTCGCCATCATCAAAGAAGCCAATACTCTCGTCTCCCTCTCCAATTACCACATCTCTTTCCACGATCTTCAGACTTACGAGCTGATCGAGACGATTCCGCGAACCAAAAATGCCACCTGCTTCGCTGTCACAAGCAATATCGTCAAGGATCCTGCCACGGGCATCCCTGAGATTACCAGCCGCCTCGCCGTCGCGGTCAAGAGACGTCTGTTGCTATGGAGTTGGCACGACAGTGAGCTCCACGAGGATGTCACGGAGGTAGTGCTATCGGAAGCCATCCGCACCGTTACCTGGGCTAGCGCTACCAAAGTCGTATGTGGCATGAACGCTGGCTATATGCTAGTCGACGTAACCACCTCCGAGACCCAGGAAATAGCAGGAGTTGGTGCTGCCGCTGCTGGTGGGCAAGGCAGTCGCTTTGGCGCTGCGAGCATGGGCTACATGGGTTTAGGAGGATACGTGCCGAAACCGCTTGCTGCGCGATTGGCGGAGGGTGAGATGTTGCTCGCCAAAGACATACATTCACTCTTCATTGACACTGATGGAAAGCCTCTTGAAAAACGCCAGGTTCCCTGGCAGAGCGCCCCTGAGAGCATCGGGTACAGCTACCCCTACATGCTTGCTCTTCAGCCGCCATCCAAGGGTTCATTAGAGGTTCGCAACCCTGAGACTCTCAATCTCCTGCAGACTATTGAGCTCCCTGGTGCCGCACAACTACACTTCCCGCCTCCCAATGTAAGTCTCGCGCACGCTGGAAAAGGCTTTCACATCAGTAGCGACCGTGTCGTGTGGAAGATGGACGCGACAGATTATGATACCCAGGTGCAGGGGCTTATCGAGAAAGCCCAGTACGATGAGGCTATCAGCGTGCTGAGCATGTTGGAAGACGCGCTCCTAAAGAATAAAGTTGGAACAACACGTGAAGTGAAGATGCTTAAGGCAGAAACCCTCTTTAAACAGAGAAAATTCCGACAAAGCTTAGATTTGTTCAACGAGGACGACGTGCACGCCCCTCCAGAGAGGGTTCTTAGGCTATATCCAAGAGTCATCGCCGGGGAACTTTCTGTTGAGAGTGACGAGGAAGGGGAGACGACGGGGACAGAAGATGGGGACAATGACCGAGACAACGATGAAGCTAGTGCCAACGGTGAAAAGGGCGCAAAAGCTAATGTAACCACAAATGCTGCCTCGCCAGTCAAAATGCCTGGATCGGGAGGCTTCGCGAAGTACTGGATAGGCGGTGGTCATCGGAAAATCGATTCCGATGCTGCCTCTATTGCGTCCTCGAAGCTCAATGTAACCGATAATGATGATGCTGCTAGTATCAAACCCAAGCCAAGGGGCGCGGAAGATAGTGGACGTTTAGAAGGAAAAGACTTAATCCAAGCGGTGCGAGAACTCAATAGCTTCCTGGCTGGTACCAGAGCCCGTCTTCAGCGGGTTATCGATCCAGAGACGGGTAGGCTCCGGCCACGTAAGACCACGCCTGGCTTGGCCCAGCCGTCAAGCACCGACGAAAACCTAGATGCACTACTGACTGATACTCGCTCTGAAACGGATGAGCAACTGGAGCAAGAGCTTCGACGTACCTTCACCCTTGTTGACACCACCCTATTCCGCGGCTACATGTTATGTCAGCCCTCGCTGGTCCAGCCCCTGTTCCGCATCCCAAACTTCTGTGACCCGGCCGTGGTAAACGAAAAGCTTCTCGAGCACAATCGTTATAATGAGCTAGTAGACTTTTTCTACGGCAAGAAGCTTCATAGAGATGCCTTGACATTGCTTCGGAGGTTTGGCGACGCCGCTTCTGATGGAGAGACGACCAGGCTCAAGGTCAACGGACACGAGGAGGCCGAGGTTGAAATCCCTGAGCAGCTTCGAGGACCTCGGAGGACGGTTGGCTATCTCCAAAGCTTGCCGCCTGAGATGATAGATCTTATCTTGGAATTTGCGGATTGGGTTCTTAGGCGGGATCCTGAACTGGGGATGGAGATCTTTCTTGCCGATAGCGAGAATGCCGAAACGCTGCCACGTGAGAAAGTCGTCAACTACCTGGCTGGTATCAACGTCGAGCTCGAGATCCAATATCTAGAACACATCATTGATGAGTTAGGGGATGGGACGCCGGAATTTCACAATCGGTTGGTTGAGCTGCTGGTCAACTCTCTACGAGATAATAAAACTCGGAATGGCCAATGGGGGGAGAGGCTCCAGAAGTTGGTGACGTTCTTGAAGGAAACTCATACGTATGGTCTGACTCGGGCTTTCGGCATGATTCCTCGAGACGGTATGTCTTCTAGTTCGCTCTGTGGCAAGTTCTCCTTTCCGGTCGCTAACATTACGACCAGATCCGGCTTTCTACGAGGCGCAAGCTGTAGTGCTCAGTAATATGGGCAACCATAAGCAAGCACTTGAAATATACGTCTTCAAGATGCAGGACTACGTAAAAGCAGAAGAGTACGTAGACAGTGTCCTCATTTTTTTTTCTTATTTTTTCTGATTTAGGAGGAACAACTCTTGATATCATGTTTTACACACAGTAGTAGAACAGCAGTCATATTAACCACAAGTCCAGGTATTGTAATCGCATTCATGCGTTACCTAGCGAGCGTCACAGTTCAGCAGATAGCCCTGCAGTGGACCAGGCCGAGCCGGACGACGACGCCCCATCCTCCATCTACCACACTTTACTGTCCCTCTACCTGACGCCGCCGCAGCCGCACAAGCAGAACCTAGACCCGGCCTTATCTCTCCTCTCGCGACACGGCTCCCGCTTACCAGCGACCTCGACGCTGTCCCTTATCCCCAATACCCTCCCCATAGCGGACCTGGAGTCGTACTTTCGCGGACGCATACGCGCGGCCAATAGCGTGGTATCGGAAACGCGCATTGTGGAAGCCCTCCGGAAGACGCAGCTCGTTAATACGCAGGCGCGCCTGTTGTTCGGCGATGAAGTAAGTGGCGGGCAAGCAGGAGGCGGTGGACGCAATAGACGTGTTGTCATACCCGAGGAAAGGGTCTGCGGTGTCTGCCACAAGAGGTTGGGGAATACCGTTGTGGCCGTCCTGCCTGATAATAGCGTTTTGCATTATGGTTGTCTAGGCAAGGGGAAAGGGAAAGTGCGAAGTGCTAGTCGTCCGCGTGTTCATGCGGGGTCTTGGGGGAGACATGGCTAGTTTGTTGTTGAACCGAGTTGAAGGGAGGTGAGAAATTATTGCGTGGCATTGCGGACGGGCGTTGACGGCGGATTTGCGCTGTTTCTGTTTTTATTCCCCCCGACCCCATCATCGATCATCGAAGCCTGAGTCGCGCCAAGCCATATAACATCACGTTGCATCATGCCACATTTTGCATCTGAACGGAGCCTTTTATCTATTTCGTATTTTGGTTGATTTCGGTGTTTCGATTGACTGATTGATTGATACCCGTTTTTTGGTTTGATTTGTTGTAATTTTAATTTTTTTTTCACTCGAGGAATAAACGTTATATCATCGAATCAGTTTAATCGAAAATCGAATATCGAATATGTCTGTGTATTGCGTTCGGGATCTGGGACTGTTGTCTCGGGCCTTGGTTTGTCTTTGATCGTGGTATGCGGATTAAAGTGTTACTGAAAGATAAGTAGAAACGTTCAGCCCGTAACGATGACGTTGACGATGACGATATATTCGAGATTGGGTTTCCGTAATGCAGCGTCGTGAATTCTTCGTGTGATGTCGCGGGACTACTTCTTTCTTATTCCAAACCATGACAATAATCGTAACAATAACCTCATTCATTCATTCATTCGTCATCTCCGGATACCTGCTCTTCGCCATAATTCTCCTCCTCGTCGATCTCGTTGCTTTTAGCTGTTGTCTTGGTAGCGGATCCTGAATCTTGAGCAGTAGCGGCGGCGGCGGCGACGTCTTCTTCCATACGCACGGTCAAGTCGGTGTTGATGCGGTCTTGCAGAGCAATTGTCGCGCTGCGCAGAGAGGATAGGTAGGCGGTTTTGTCGGAGACGGAGAGCGGTGTCGATGGATTGGGGGGCAGAGGGAGGGATAGAGGGGTTGAGGAGAGGGTTTGCGGGTCGGATGAGCGCGGGGAGGTGTATGTTGCGGTGAGGTGGACCGTTGTTGAGGTGGACATCTTTGAATGGTTGGACGTTTGTTGTGAGTGTGATATTTATGAGGGAGAGTCTATGTGTGTGAATAATATGATGCTGTGGTATGATGGAGTTGGAGTTGAAGTTGAAGCTGAAGCTGAGCTTCATGGCGGGGGTTTTTTCTCTGCGATGAGGGAGGGGCATTTCAATGTGATCCACTGGCTTACAGTACGCTTTACCTCCTATAGGTAACTTAGCTAGGCCGGGAGATTTATCTAGCTTATTGATCCTTACTACATGTACAAGCATCATTACTTAATATGATATGACAAGATAATTTTCATAAAGGTACCATTGTTTATTTCTGTTTATTCCTTTTTTTTTTTTTTTTTTTTTTTGTAATTCAAGGCTCGCAGTTTGCATTTAATTAGCAAGTATTAATGAACATCAAGCTCTGATATGCAAGGCTAGAGACAAGTCCGAAGACAAGTCTTCCACCACTTGATCTTGAACTTGCTGCTCTCAACCTACTGAAAATAGTTCCTCCGTCATGTCAGTCAACCTTTGAACAATACTAGACTCAGGGTCCAGACTGATCAATCTTTAATTTCGGGTTCACCTTTCTGACCCGTAGTAGCGTAGGGCTGCTGATTCTCGTATTGCAATGACATACTATTATGCATATATCTCCACCACGCATAGGTCCTCAAGATGCGACTGGGCAGTATCTCGAAAGAACCTATCACGGATGCACCTCACGATAAAAGGGTGACTTGGCAATGCTTGGCGAGCGCTCGCCCCTGCCTCGGCCCGCCAAGGAGCGCAGACAAGTGCCGCATCGGGCAGCTTGAAGTCGTAATCAAGCACCACTGCTACGCCAACTCGGGCAGGCCATCCAAATGCCGAGACATATCTCGACGTCTTCCCAAAGAAGAAGGCGACCAACATGTGTGTGATATGGGCTGAGGTTGTGACCGAAGACCGCCTGCCCTTGGAGCATCAGGGCAGCCGTGCTATATAAATGGGGGACGGGGAGCACGTCGTGTCACGGAGCACACCATATCCTTAATCTTAACCCCCTCTCACGCTCTCGCTCTCGCTCTCCCTTGAAGAACAGTGCAAGGAAGACATCATCATGGTTGGCGTTTCACGATTAGCTGTGCTCGGGGCGATTCTGCCCGCCGCTCTTGCTGCCGTTCGCTCTGAGGGTAGGCCCATTCTCGGCCAGCGTGTCGACGGGCTACGACTCGTCAAGACATCTGAAGAGGATGCCGGAACTTGGATGACTGAAGAGGAGAAGTTCGAGAAGCTCACCTCGAAGCGTATCGGCTTCATGGATATCACCGACACCATGGTACGTCTAGGAGATGAGCATTGATAACCATATGACAACAACAAAAGATACGTTATGGTATGGGAAAACCTGATAATTTGCAATAGGAACTAGAGGCCATGGGTGAGGCCCGTAGAGCTGCCAGGGCCCAGCAGAAGGCGGCCGCTTTCCCATCAGGGCCAAGCCACCAGACCGAGGCAAATGCCCTCATTGCCAAAGTGAAGCAGAGCAACTTGCAAACCTGGACCAACACACTGGCCGACTTCTACAACCGGTACTACCGGGGCTCGTACGCTGCGACCAGCGCTTCTTGGATGTACAGCACCGTCGTCAGCGTAGCTTCAGCCAACTCGGCCATCAAAGTGAAGCAGTTCACCCACTCGTACAACCAGCCCAGTGTCATTGCTACGATTCCTGGCTCATCGGCTGAGGTCGTTGTCGTGTCGGCTCACTACGACTCTGTCGGCAGCACTACTTCTGGTCGCGCTCCCGGCGCCGACGATAATGCCTCTGTCAGTTTTATTCCAGATATTGAAGCTCCATAGCAATGCAGGCTGTCTGTGTTTCTTTTGTAAGGCAGTGATTTAGACTAATAGATGTACAAAACTAGGGCGTCGTCGTTGTCCTCGAAGCACTCCGAGTTCTTGCCGAGGCGAAATACGCACCGGAGAACACTCTCGAGTTCCACTTCTACTCGGGCGAGGAAGGAGGTCTGCTCGGCTCGCGCGACGTCTTCAACTCGTATGCTCGTAGCCGCGTTAATGTCCTTGCTGTCATGAACCAGGACATGACTGGTTACTCGCCCAACAACGTCATCGCCGTCTTTACTGACTACGGCGACACCAACCTGATCAACTTTACCAAGAAACTTGTGCCCGTGTACTCCAAGCTTCCCCTGTCAACCGACCGATGCGGATACGGATGCAGTGACCAGTACGTGATTTTCTATCAATTGCTTTGTCTACGACAATGTGGTGATGGTGGTTAATGACATTGTTTTGTAGCGCTTCTGCCTATTCTGCGGGTTATCCTGCTGTGTACGTCTGCGATGAGAACATTCGCGACTCCTCGCCTTATATCCACTCGGCTCAAGATACCGTTTCGACTGTTAACTTCCCGCACGTTCTTGAACATGCCAAGGTGAGAACCTATTCTTTTCCCCGTTCTCTTTCGTTATCATCTGTGATGAAATGAGAAGATTCCCACGGAATTACTGACAATTATCTAGTTGACTGTTGGCTTTCTTGTTGAGGCCTCGTACTTTTAGATAGGTGGGGAGACATAGGAAAAGGTATCCAGAACTAGGTGTTAATCAGAAGTCACTATTGAATCAGTGGGACATCTTCGGTGGCCATTTCTCTGAGGGCAATTAGTAATAAACCTTCTATATGCTAGCCGATATGTGAAAAGATTGACAATAAAGAAATGATGCGTGTTTCTATGCTCTGGTTCTCTCACTAATATTCCACAGACTAAGCTGCTATGTCTTGGCCCCCCCTGAAATAGATCAATCCTACCAAATTTATTTAGGTCACTTTGCGACAGCCTCGAGGTCTAGTAGGTGTGTATACCTACACTGTATTGCAAATTGTCGTTGTTCAACGACCTAGGCCAAGCTTTCTACAAACAATAGCCCTTCTCTCCAAGCCACTGGTGACTGCAAGGGTCTTTGACACATCTATAAAGGAACACAGCAGAAACGACGCCAATTGTCGGAGATCTTAGTAGCAACCTTTGACATTCCTTTCAGGTTTCGCTCAATACTCAGACGTGAAAGAACACAATGTCTATTGTGCCCCAGGCCATTATTTATAAATAAGGCTATTGCTCCTAGCTGTTACTCTAGACCTTCCTCTCTCACAAACCAAGATATCCAATTCCACCAGTATTTGTTGACCTATCTCGGTGATCGCATCTGGACATTGGCCAGGCGTCGACATCTTAGGCAATAACCTCTTCTCCAGTGAGTAAGAAATAACATAGGTAACGCAGGTGGTGTTACTCAACCAAATATTACACCTAATCGACACCCTCTTAACCTTAGCAGACAAACAGTCAATGGGTTGCACCATGAGCAAAGGAGAGAAGAGAAGTGCCGAGAAAGGCCAGGCGGGACCGCGGAAAGTCCATAAGATTCATCAAGCCCAGACAGCAGCAACCCCGGAGCAGCAGAAGAAGCCTCGCACACCTCTTCCAGGATTAGCAGCAGCAAAGGCTAGTCAGAAGAGAGCTCCAGCGGTGCCCGAAGAACCGCTCTTGACGGCGGAAGAGATGAATATTATTCTGAACACGCCACTGCGCCCACGCCCGGCTCCTATGGCGCCTAGATGGTCGACGTATGATCCGTACTACGCAAATGAAGGTAGGCGGTGAATAAGGCGGATTAGGAATGTGTTGTGGGACAGGAAGATGAGAGACACTAGGTTCGATCACGTATGGTTAAGAACGTAAGCGGTCTCGTGAGAGACGGTGAGCAGATCATCTGTGTCTCTTTTCTAGAAGGTATCGCGTAACCTATTCGTGTAGGTAGGACCAGTAGACGATATGTATAGGTAGGTGCATACTTAGTCATCGTAACTTGATGGAATGAAAGATCAATTGAGCTTCTGAACTGTGCGCTACATCTCTTCCTCATAACAATCGTAATAATTAGTCCTGCCTTTCGCACTTATATGAATATTCTGAATTAAACTTGAAATTTGATCTCCTGTCACTGAAATACAATATGATCTTCATGAGATTTGACTGTAACGTTAGACACCATGAACCATGTGTGTTCGTCTGCTCTTTACGCCGACTCAACGCGGCTGAGTAGAGACGGGTCGCATGCGCCCAGTATTCTGGAAACACAACATGAACTGAATGAAACTCCCCCGCCGCGAAATGCAGCCAGTTTCGGTAAGCAGCCTAGAAGTGCCGACCCATAGATGTGCTCATGTAAGCTTATATACACATGTGTGTAGGACATGCCATGCCAGCGTGCGACGCTATTAGTACTACATACCATAGAAGTTGCGAAATCTCATTTCACAAACGAAACGCCGGCAAGGACGGAAAAGGCCGCGTGTTGCTATGCTCTCTTGTTTCAAATTGGCGTTTTGTCGTCTTTGGCATGGTGCAAGCTGTGTACCAGATGTTCTAATTATAATACTATGGAATCTCAGCTCGGTGGCCCGATGAATCAGGTTGGAGCTCCTTGTCAGATCTCTGTTTCGCGTCTCTGTCTGTACCTCTTCTAGTAGTGCATAGTCCTGCATAGACATGTATATATATATATATATATATATATGTACATACCTGTATATTCTTTTGTATATGTTTTTTTCTAAGATGAATCTCGTCTTTGAGAAGACGATAGATATTTATCTTATTGACGTTAGGATAGCGGCGATGAGAATTGAAATCAAGTTATAACATCCTCACTCCTTACATTTGCTCCATAGCCAATCGGGAACCAAGTTGGAGCTACTGTTACACTAGGATGGATCACTAGGATCTACTACCCAGGCCAAACCAGGCCAAGGAGGTTTGGTAGCGTGATCTACGCCCAATGAGGACCTGGTAAGAGCCAAGGGCTTGGTCGGATGGCTGCATGACATCTTTAGGCTCCTCTGGGGCAAGCGAACTATCTCGGAACAAGCAAATTGGATGGATGACAGGCGCCTGGTGGTGGGGGACCGCGGTGATCGCATCTTTCTTGACCTGTCTGACCTGTCTGGCCTGTCTGCCTATGCTTGGCTTGCTGGCTGGTGATACTTACATATATTACATCATTGTATCGAGGATACACCGCTTTGCCAACCATGGCGACAGAACTAATCATTCTCATTTACCTATGCCCGATATACCGAGTTATTCGTCTCTGGTATTACCGTATGTTTCCTTCACCCAGGCGACTTGTGACTCCGCCGCCGCCGTCTGCAGCCGGTAGCCGGTAGCAGGAAGCAGCCATGCTGACATCGACATCCACGTCCATGGTCCCCAGTTCCGATCTGACCTCATCACCATGGATGATCTGCATTGCCCCTGTCTAGTAGCTCCTGCAGTGAAACCAAAAAAGCTCCATCCTGCTCCATGTAGAGTGCCACCAGAGAGGCACAGCAGGAGATACCTAGGTCAGGGAGGTGCTTGTAGTGAGAGTACAGATAGAGGCAGGCAGCCTGCGACGGAGGCTATACTGTTAGTCCTAGATGACCCTGCCGACTACGACATCGCCTCGACACTAGTCTAGCTGTATATACTAATTAGAGATAGGTAGGTAGGTAGTGTACATTCTATATAAGTAAGCTGGATCTTCAGCCCTACCACATCGAGTCACTGGGGTCTGGCAAGTCCCAGAATCGACACAGTCACCGTCGAGAGTCCCGTGGCCTCGTCACTGAATCACACGGCACCATCACAGCCTTTTCAGCCTGCAATACTGTCGCAGACATTGCCTCATACGTATAAAAGAAGATATCGCCCATCTTACATCATCCAAGATGTCGTCAACTCCACGTTACACGCAGTCGCTCGAGATGCAGCAGCGCACGCGAAAAGAGCGTCGCTTCGACGAGACCGAGAAGGACTTGCCCGACTTCTCGCGACAAAACTCGACTCTCGCATCTGCCCTGACCGTCAGGGACAAGCTCTGGGGTGTGCTCGCCTACTTGGGCAAGAAGAACCCGCTGCCCCGATCCATATCTGCACAGGACACCCTCTGGCTCTTGGATAACACGGCCTACCGCAATGAGAAGACGGGCCGCTGGGAGGCCGAGTACGTCGCCGCCATGTTCTCACAGGACACTTCTTGTCCCCTGATCGATGCTGTGCACGCTATTGCCGACAAGATTCAGCTGGAACAACAAGACCCAGGATATGAGACTCTCGAGAAGAGGATCGCGCCTTTTGTACAGGACATTAAGCCAGGGACACAGGCTGAGGTTCTTTACAAGGGGGACTTGCACATGAAGTTGGGGCCTAGTGGACACAACGGCATCAGTAGTGATATCAAGGAGTTGCCTAGCGCTCATGATGGCCAGATCGTCCCGACATTTGCCCGTGTCCCTAAGGGTGCGAAGGGGGTTCTCGAGATGAGGACCTTCTACGCGGAGCCTGAGGGCTGGGGTGTGATTTCTGGTATGATGACCATTCTGGGGTGTTTTGCGTAGAGCCCTCGAACACGCCTGATTAACACAGCGCAGATATCGACGACACGATCAAAATCACACAAACGAGCGACCCCATCGGCATTCTGCGAACAACGTTTCTCGACGAACCGAAGCCCGCGCCCGGCATGCCAGAGCTATACAAGCACATCCATTCCCTCATCAAGGAGACCTCGGCGTGGTTCTACCTGTCGGCATCGCCGTACAATCTCTATCCGTTTCTCCGCGGATTCCGCGAGAGCTATTTCCCTCACGGCACCATCATCTTGCGGGACTCGAGCTGGATGAGCATCAAGGGGCTCCTGACGACCCTGACGCTCGGTACCGAGGATTACAAGGTCGATCGCATGGAAAAGATTCACTCCTGGTTGCCGAAGAGGAAAATGATCTGCATAGGCGACTCGACGCAGACAGACCCCGAATCTTATGGTGAGATGTAAGTAGGCCTGTCCTTGCAGTATTTTGAAGAGTCTGGTAATTAACGTTGTACACGTGGGGTTAGATACCGCAAATACCCGCAATGGGTCAAGGTCATCCTCATCCGCAAAGTCGAGGATATAGCGGCAGTGGGCATCGAATCCAAGAACGAGCCCGAGCGGTTCGAGAAGGCCTTCGAAGGCGTGCCGAGGGACGCCTGGCACGTGTTCTCAGACCCGCAGACGTGTAGGCAGATTGTGGAAGATATTATCTCCAAGAACTAGAACTCGGGGCTTTAAGTACCTACTCGAAATTTGTGGTTGTTAAGGCGGCGGTTATGATTAGGTCCCGCGTTTTGCTATAGTTCGCTCAAGCTATTTATTATTATTGGGTTGGTGCTGGCTGACCGTGGGGGCTTTGTTCTTCTCACCGGGGAGTCTCCATCCCTGATTTCTGTACGACTATTGACGGTTGATACCCTCTGGTGCGGTTCTGGTTTCGCTTTTCTCTTGTACTCTTGTATTCTATTTGTTACATGGGATGGGTGTGGTTTATGGTATATATTCCAAGTATGAGTAGACGAGCATAGACATCCTTCACTATCCAGAACAGTATTCTTTCTCAGAAGCACTTAGATACCTGTCTGGGTGATATTCACACGAGGTTTCATATCACAAGAGAGAGTTTAGCATCGTAGAAGGGCTCCTCTGAGGCCATTAAAAGCTGACATGTGCCACACACGCCCCGTGTATATATAACCGGCCTCTAGAAGTGGTTGGGTATCTTAGATCCCCCCAGAAAACCCACCTCTGTGCATTCTCTCACGTCATGAAGTTCTGTCATACCATTCCCCGCATTACTCATAATTATTACATTGTATGTTGCCCGAATTGACGAATCGGGCTGATCTTTACAAAGTTTAGGAAATTCCGTTAACGCCGCTACCTCGACGGCTCGTGCTCTCGCTCTTATGAGCTTCACCGAGCTTCCTCCCAAACTCTGTATCTTCATTTATATGAGCTTGGATACCGAACGTAGCTTGAACTTATCTCTCGAATCATCAATATGGCCCAGGGCCAATAAATTCGAAATCGACCTATGTCAGGTACTCTCTTCAAGCTAGCTTTAGTGAGTCCCATACGAAAGATATCTCGCCCACGATTTTGTATCACGGTTGCAGGGAAAACCCCCCTTGCACGGCAGTACACTCCTCCGTTTGTCGTCACACCATCACTATCCCCAATGTCGGCCTCCAAGAAGCAAAAGTCGGCCAAAGGTAGGTTGGGTAGTTAACCGGAAATGAGTGAATGACCTACTGACTCGAAAATGATACAGATGTGCCTTATGAACTAATCTACTGGCCTGGAATCCCCGGCCGCGGCGAGTTCATCCGCCTGGCTCTTGAGGAGGGCGGTGCGGACTACACTGACACGGCGCACATGGAGAAAACGGGCATGGAGACTATGCTTCGCCAGATCGACAGCGAGAATGTGGGCGATGACAATAATCCGCCGCCTCTTGCGCCCCCTATCCTTCGACACGGCGATCTCCTCATCAGCCAGACGCCTAACATCCTCTTGTATCTCGGTCCCCGGCTCGGTCTGGTACCGCCCGCCGAGGGCGAGGATGCCGATCCAGACGGTCTGTACCGCATCAACGGCCTCGCTTTAACGGCCCTCGATGGCTTGAGCAACGAAGTGCATGACTGTCATCATCCCATTGCCTCGAGCCTGTACTATGAGGACCAGAAGGAGGAAGCGCTGCGAAGGAGCGGGGACTTCGTGCGAAACCGTCTACCGAAGTTCCTGGGGTATTTCGAGCGGGTGCTCAAGGGAAAAGCGAGCGGGGATGGCCCGTGGCTATATGGTGGACGGCTGACTTATGCGGATCTGGTTTTATTCCAGGTAGGTCTGCATTTCGTATCATGCTTATTTACACATGTACACCCTATGTCACAGACGACGAGAGGCGTCTGCGTCAATACTTCTCAGAAGTTGAAGGCTAGATATTCCTCAACAAACATTTTATTGATTCGTGCACTGTATAGGTCATCGACGGCACCCAATTCGCGTTTCGAAAAGCCATGTTGGCGGCGAAGACGTCGGGGAAATACACGCATGTATTCCAGCTGTACGATGCAGTCAAGACGAGGCCGAGGATTAAGGAATATCTCGCTAGTGGTCGGAGACAGGCTTACTCGGAGGGCATCTATAGGTATTATGAAGAGCTCGATCTTACCGAGACGGATACGCCCCAGCCTAAGGGAATTAACCAGCCATGATGGATTCAAGGCAGGTTAGATACGGATTGAAGGGTGGCGTCGTGTCTAAAGCTGTAGAAAAATAAATAAATAAAGATGAATCAAGGACGTAATATAACCGGTCTATCTTGTCTTGATTTCGCATTGTAATTGTGACATATCTATCTCCAGATGATACTTATATGAATAGACTTTAATTCGAAATATAAGGATACATCCATATATATATATATATATATATCTATTGATATTTTCTTAGTTATGGCACATATATTTTGTGAACGGTTCCAAACATTTCATAATCATCATGACGATATTTCGGTGATGTTTTGCACTCTTCATTCCAACACTACCTAGGTAGATAAGATGGCTTCAAACTCCCTGTAGGTACTAAATCTGTAGTTGGCATAGCACTATCCACCCCACTATAACGTGCCGAAGCACGCTAACCTTAGGTACCTATTTGTAGAACTACCCCAGTACGTAATGCAGTCCAGTCCCTCGTGGCCGCGCGAACGGTCGTCATTCCCACCCAGGTAACGCTGCGCATGACCATGCCTCGTGAGCTTCATTTCTTTCCCTTTATATACTTCAATATAAGTGCGTAGGTTGCATAGTGCTTCCATTGATTGAGCTATGCGCCACGCAACTCGCTCGCCAGCCTCATCGTCAGGGTTGCTGCCGATGCCCGGGTCTCCCTCCGCCTCCTGGGCCCTCTACAAGGCTCGCCTGGCCTCGGTCCTGCACAGTTCCGATGTCCTTGTTCTCGTCGCATTCTGGCTCTTCGGTGTGTATTTTTCTGTCCTGTTCTGTTGTCGTCGTTCGCTTCGCCCCTCGCTGACTCTGCGACTGGAAAAAAAGGGCTGATCAATAATGTCCTCTACGTCGTCATCCTCTCCGCCGCTCAGGACCTCGTCGGCCCTGAAGTACCCAAAGGCTTGGTCCTCCTCGCCAACATCCTGCCTTCTTTCTCGATTAAGCTGGTTGGGCCTTATTTCATCCACAAGGTGCCTTATTCGATACGCATCATCGTCTTCGCCGCTGTCTCGTCCGTCGGCATGTTCATGATCGCATTCGCACCTGCTGACGAATCCGTCGCTGTTAAAATGGTTGGAGTCATGCTCGCAAGCTTGTCTAGCGGAGGTGGTGAACTGAGCTTTCTGGGCTTGACGCATTACTACGGTCACATCAGTCTCGCGGCGTGGGGCAGTGGCACCGGTGCGGCTGGGTTAGTTGGGGCCGGTCTCTATGTTTTGCTGACCGACTGGCTTGGTTTCAGCGTCAAGAATAGCCTTTTGGCCTCCGCCTATCTCCCTGTCGTCATGCTGATAAGCTTCTTTCTCGTGCTTCCGAGACAGCCCCTGCGAGATGCCGCGAAAGCCCGGGAATACCAACCCCTTCAAGACTCGGATGAGCCTGATTCGCGAATTGCTCATGACGTACCGACGGCCAATGCTGCCTCCAGCCTTCTCACCCCTAGCTCTCACGCTGCTTCTGGCAGTGGAGAGGATACGTGGTCGAAGATTGTCGCTAATCTGGGCCGAGCCAAGTCTCTATTCTTCCCTTACATGCTTCCATTATTCCTAGTCTATATTGCTGAATACATTATCAACCAGGGCGTATCACCGACATGTAAGTGGGATGCTTAATCTAATTCTCCTAGAGTCCATCGTGCTACTACCAGAGAACAAAGCTCTTGTTTTGTTTGGGCCAATATCTGAAACCCACGTAGAACCAAATTCCTCGTGAATAGAAACAGCTAACTCTTAGGTACCAAAGTGCTATTCCCACTAGAATCGACGCCGTTCAACGAGCTACGGGATTTTTATCCCATGTATGGCTTCCTCTATCAAATCGGCGTGTTCGTATCCCGCTCGTCTATCGCGTTTGTTCGAGTTCACCATCTATATCTCGCGTCGTTGCTCCAGGTCGGAAATCTAGTGCTATTAACGCTGCATTCATTGTTCAACTTCATCCCTAGTGTTTATGTCGTGTTCGTCATCGTCTTCTGGGAAGGACTGCTGGGAGGCGGTGTGTATGTGAACACGTTTGCCGAAATCATGGAAAACGTACCCTTTGAGGAGAGGGAGTTCAGCTTGGGCGCCACGAGCGTGAGTGATAGTGCGGGTATCTGCATCGCGGGCTTTGTGAGCATGGCTATGGAAGTCTGGCTCTGTAATTACCAGGTTCAGCACGGCAGGGATTGGTGTAAGAGAATCAGGGTAGGATGAAAATACCAATGTTTTGGCTAGAAATCCATGGTGAAATTTAGGTTGCCAGGTTAGAAAGCCAGCCTCGTTGCATATGCTCATTGTGATATGACTACAATTAGAAGCGGACTCATGACTAAAGGGGCAGCCTGCTAGCCAACTTGGAAACTACGTGACCATGGTAACCAGGTACTGCTACAAGAGGCTGATCACTTCTCGGCTTTCCAATGCATGAGACACAGTAGCCAGCACTGATATGTCCACCTCGTCTCTTGCGTACCACAATACGCCCGGTGAATGCCATGAGAGCCATTGTAAAGGCAGACTAAATGACAATAATTTGATACTCATCGCGTTGTCTCTATTGAGATATCAGAACGCGTGTCTCAAAAATTAATCAATATCAAGTATGAACAGTGCGTTTTGGCGAACAAAGTATTTATATATATATTTACATAGCTATACCTAAACCTTATGTATACAAATCGCCATAACTAAGTGAATTGCGGAAAACCTTATCAGTTTTATGCGAAAGAGTCTTAACGAATCCTTACATCGTTGATATCCATATTATACCATCTGGACATGGTAGCCGCACTAGGTCACTGTCCAGCATCGGCGTCGATCTAGATCCTAATGATGATTTTAGATGTGTTTACAATCCAAGGTAGCTTTGTGGTATTTATAACAGACCAGATTATACCATTGTCGCGCTATATAGTTACATGCTAAAACGCTACATTCGTCTCTGAGTCGAGTACAGTTACACTAATGTTACAAGATATTACAACGATGCTATGGGAGAGAAGGATGTCAAGAACTCGTAATCCGTCCACCCATAACACAGGTCACCCACCACATCATGACCAATCCTTACACTTTCACATCATCCTTGAGATCTTCTTCAATTTTCTCCCCTTGGCCTTCTTCTCCCTCTTCCTCTTTCACCACATCATCATCATCATCTCCTACCAACCCATCCTCCTCGCCCTTATTCTTCTTCAGCTTCCTAAAAGCCTTCCGCAACTCACATTTTCCCAAATTCTTCCCTCCAGCTTTACACTCAGCGCATTCCTTCCCGTGCTTGATAAGCAGAACGTGCAGTCCATATTTATCCTCATCAGGGATCCTAGCGTCGAGATGCGCATGCGTCTGGTCCCGCGTCGCAGCACCAGGCCGCCAGCCCAACAAACCCGTGATACGATAGACGTGTGTATCGACGGCGAAATTCTCGCGCCGCAGACAGAAGAGCAAGACGCACGATGCCGTCTTTGGACCGACGCCCTTGAAAGAGAGCATCTCGCGCATCGCGTCATCGTCTGACGCGGAGAACAAATGGTCGAGCGAATACGTGCCGTATTTCTGGTATACTTGGGATAAGATGGAGATGATGACTTTGGATTTCACGACGGCTAGACCGCCGCTCTCGATCGTCTTCGCGAGCTTCTCTTGGCCGCCCGCCACGATGGCGGACCATGATGCGCTCGACCCGTAGACGGCGTCCATGGATAACTTGGCGCGCGAGCTGTTCTTGTTGCTCGTGTTTTGGGATAGTATTGTGCGGACTAAGGCGTCGAGAACGGAGGACGAGTCCCCGCATCCTGAACGTGATTTCGGGGCTACGATGGCGCCGGCAGGTCGCTCCCGGGCCCCGTGGAGGCGGGAGAGGATTGAGTGCGCGAGCTTGGCCTCGCTCGCGGTTGGGTGGGGGAAGTCTGGGTAGGGCGATTGGCTGACTGCTGCGAATTGGGAGTAGGATTTGAGCTTTTTGGATTGGAGAAGATCTGCTGCTGCTTCTGCTGTTGATGTTGACGTCGTCGTCGTTGTTGTTGTTTTGGCTTTACTTTTGCCCTTGGCTTTGGTTTTCTTTCCATCCGAGGCGTCTCTATTATAGTCACCTTTATCGCTGTCGTCATCCACCTCTTCTTTAACTGGCGCCAGCAACGGCGGCGATGATATAGGCAACGAGTCCTCGTCTTCAAGCTTGATGCGTTTTCTCCCTGCGTTTTCTACCTCGCTTCCGTCTTTGAATTTTACTTCCCCATTCTGTTCGGGCACTTCCTTGACGGATTTGACTCTCTTGCTTCGTCGAGGTTCCGCTAAGAGCGAGTTTGTGGCCATTCGTCTCTTAGCAGCACCAGCACCGGCTTTTGCCGGGTTTCTCTTCTCATCATCGCCCAGGCCAGCACTCTCAGTCTTGATCTCGTCAACATCTGTCGCTGGTATCTCTTGGGCCGTAGCGTGTCTTGCGCTGCGCCGACGAACCGTATTATCGCTTGCAGCTTTGGCCATAGCTGAGGTCAAGTTGCCACGCCTGGAGATTCATGTGCGCGCGGTGACTCTTACAGGCAGTATGTTCAATAAATGTAGCATGGACTGAACCATATTCACAGCGAAGATGAGTTGATTGTTGGGAATCTGTAGCCATCCACTGACGCATAAGACAAAGACAGACAAGTCTGAGGGACAGTGAGATGGCGTGGAATTAAATGAGATGTGTACCTCATCGCAGGCGGCGGTTCGCTTGAATGTGGTGATGTCAGGGGTTTTGTATGCTAGGCTTAGGTACCTAGAGTACTTAATGTGTACCTAAGTAGATACCTAAGCTGGTACTTATAGTACTTAGCTTAGAGGTGTTCTGGCGTCTGGGCTCTCTGCTTAAGGTACCTACATGTACTTACCTCCCAATGCGCTGACCTTCTAACTATATACTAACCACATGTGCAGGGGGAGGAAGGGGACCAAGTGACATGCATCACTGGCAGGATAATGATCATGATATTCTATTCGGAAGCCGTGTTTTTTGGTTGAAGAATACTTCAGTATTCATCAATTCAGAACCACCTGTTGGCTCTCATCGGTCTTTGGTGTGCACCAAGTACACCACAAAGGCTAACCTCCCTCTATAAATCTGAATCTTCGGCATCTGGAACCGTTGGGCCACTGTGGTTTTGTCGCAGTTTTTCTTCTCTGGTTGTTTACCTGTCTATACCAGAGGAGCGAGGGGACAGATTTGGTCTGCGAAAGATGCTCAGGACAGCTTCATCGCTTGTGTCGCTTTAGACGCGTCATAAAGTCTTAGCTAAGCAACCGAGTTAGGACGCAGATGCGCCAGAAGATGGACGGTGAGTTGTGTTTCCCCTATATCTCTTCTTCGCTCCCTTCTTCGCTCTTGCTTGTATGTAACCTTGCGTTACAGGGCGAGCGTGAATTATAGCCTCCATCGACATCTATGTCACTTCCCCTGTCTGCATGATCCTGCGTGGGTTTTTTTGACCACAAGGGCCGGAGTCCGTTCTTCGTCAGATAATAAGAACGGTCAGGATCCAGTTTCTCATCATTAGATAAGAACACACTTTTGTCCTCAGCATCGTCCTCGCCAGGCAATGATGATGCAGGATCAGAGTACAGTCTTTCGATTGACTTTGTATGATATTCCGGGACTGCTCCTCCAGCATGGTAAATATATTGAACAACATACTCCAGCATTTCCATATATTTCCTTTGTCTGACTACCGGCCCAAGGAAGATTCTGTCTACCACATAGTAGGCTTCTGCTTCATCTGATACTTCTTTCTCTGATTCTTCTTCACGAATGTGCGGCGGTGGCCAAATTGTTCCTTTCGGATCGACCAAGAAACACGATGTCATATTATCAGATCCTCGAGTTTCTGCTTCCGATTCCTCCTCGTCCTCACTAGTCAGGGAACGCATCTGAAAATTATGTTCAGTAGACGTGGCAATCGTTGACTCGTCATTTCGAGACTCTGGGATATGGTATGTCGGAGAAGAATTCCATGTACCGGAAGGGACAGTCATCGTTTCCTGGCGTGGATCTGTTGGCTCTGGAACACAATTATCCCTGGAGCGTGTTGGAAGGTGGACTGCAGAAGTGTTCCAAGAGCCAGATGGAATGCTTTGTCTGTCTATAGTATGGCGTGGAGAATTTGATACGACAATCCCCCTGACTGTAAGTTTGCCCAAGGGGGGATCTGCTAGCTCCTTGTGTGTTTTGCCCAAAGCAGGATCATTAAATTGGGAAGCAGATGAATGAGAAGAATCTTGCAGCCTGCCGAAGACCCTACTTTGCGGTCTTGTCATGCTGCCGGTATCTCTCATCCATGAGTGGTAGTCGGCTTGGAAGGCCGATAACCTTTCGGAAGGTTGCGCCGCCATTAAAGCCTTGATGAAATCGACTGCCTGCAGACCGATTTTAGCAGCCTTCAGTCGCTCCTCTGGGAAGCTCTTTTTGCCATTATAATATTCCTGAAGCTCTATGGAGCTATCGAAAGTCCTCTCACTTGTAAGCAAGAAGAAGACCACCTCACCAAGACACCACATGTCGCATGGGAATGGATTTGTGGTAGAGGTAGCCGACCCTATTCCAGGTATGCGTTCTGGGGCAATGAAACCCGGAGTTCCTCTGACGGTAGTAGAGGCTGCCTCGACATCGATCTGTTTACTGAGACCCATGTCGGCAACTTTGATCTTCCACTCATTCTTCGGGGGTCGGTGTTGTATGAGTATATTCTAAGGTGAGCAAGCGAATTAACATGCGCTGTCCTGGCAAGTGAGTCCTTGCATCATTCTTATCGACTTACCGCCGGCTTCAAGTCGCGATGAGCGAAATTGTTCTCGTGCATTAACATTAACCCTTGAAGAACTTGATCCGTGATCTTCCGTACATCAGCCTCGATGATGGCGCCATTTTCTTTAACGAACTGCCTCAAGTCTCCATACTGGCAGTACTCCATGGCAATGAAGAGAGCATCGTTACTCTCGTACCAGTTATAGAATTCGACGAATGAACCCACGAACTAGACCATTACCATCGCTGGGCAAGGAAGGACTTCAGGTTGGGATTACCTTCTGCTGCGAGAACTTGACTAAAACCTGAAGCTCGCGGATACAGTCACGTCGGCGAAGGTCTTCCCGGCCGACCCTTAGTTCCTTTACGGCTCGCAGGCGGGTCGAGGATTGATTGGCAGAATGAGCTCTTTCAAGCCAAACCACACCAAATCCCCCATGACCAAGTCGCTTCTGTCTTGTCCATATTTCTTGCTTCAGTAGTCTTCGTCCTGAGAGTAACGTATTGGTGGTTTGATACGGCACATGTGGGTTGGGCTCAAAGTCGGCTTCCCATCTTGAGTCTCGTACAGATTCAGGTACGTCGGCGTCAGCTGCCATAGCGCTTTCGGCGTTACGACTCAACGCGCAAGTGTGATGGGATACCACATGTCATACAGCAGATAGTCCTCACCACAGTAACGCAATAGTTCCGAATCCCATAGGCCTCGGGAGACTAGGTATGAACAGATGCGATCGCGATCGCGTGATCCCTAAAGTTCCACTGATAATTCGAGCTAAGAAGTTGAGTGACATTGAGCTGTAATCAAGGCTGAGTGTAACAGGCAGTGAGGTGTCGGGTTACGAGGTACATCGTTGCATATTTACGAGCAGTAGGCTAATCGATACCCAAAACGAACGAATGCGGGAGACCTCGAAGGACATGACCGTAACAAAAAAAAGAGGCCAATTCCAGTCCAGCGAAAATCGGTTGAATGGTCTAATTGAGGCTGTCGGAGAAGAAAATTATTCGCTCCTTTGTGTCAGCAGTGGTCAACTCTCCCAAGCAATAGGAGGGAACAGAGAGCCCAAGACGAAATTTCAAAGGGCTGGAACTAAGATTACGCCCACGCTTAGTCCTATACAGCTCTCTACCATTTGTAAGAATTCCGATACTAAGATCGAGCGTCTATGATTTCTTTCCCATAGAAACTTCGATCCCTAAGACCCTATCATTAAGCCCTACGTTGGCATAAACAAAGTGTAAGGCGTTGATTCGCCTGTTAGCGGTGGCTGAGTAAAGAAAAGGGTCGCAATATTGAGATGGCGTTGGCATCACGGAATTGCTAGGTAGCCTAACTGCCAGCTTGTACAAGTCCCGCAGTGTGCCAACCATAGAGCATACACGCTCCCCGAGTGGGTGAGTTGATGCATGCGTTTGGCTCTTATGACCCCGAGGCAGACCCATATGCCAGCATCGCAGCGCTGTGACTGGCAAAAATATCAGCTGCTAGATTTAAGGGGTAGTCTTATCTAATTGCTGTGGGTGTAATCCGCCACATAGAATAAGTTGTGTGGTAGAACGATCAGAATCATTTCAATTGACTCCTATATCCTTCAGAACATCGACCTGTCACAAAGAGTCGAAGAGCTACAACCCGATAACCAAAATAAAACACACGATGACAGCAGAGCTAGCACTCGCCATCATCGGCGTTATCGACTTGGCCCTGAAGTGTGATATGCCTCCATACGCATCTCGAGACAAAAGAGGCTAACAGGCGGTGTGCAGATACGGGAAAGAGCTACGAAAGATATGTTCTTCACTGAAAGGTGCTGAGAGCGAGATTCAAGAGAGAAGCATCAGACTGGACAACGGCTGCTATCGCTGCATCGCGCAGCTGCAGTTTCTAAAGCAGGTCCAGCATATACTCGACGACGGACACCGAGAACTTCAAGAGCGAACCCTGCGCGTGCTGATTGAGAAACTGACCTCTGCGAAATCAGTGCTGAGAAGCTTGGTTTCAACCCAAGTCAGCACCAGTGAATGTGGCAGCAGCAGAGTAGTATTTATTCCGAAGGCTGTGAAATACGCGTTTCGGAAGGATAGGCTTGATGAAGCGATCGAGGCTCTGGAGACGTGGCAGAGACTTTCTGATCCGTCGTGGTTTCTCATCTTCAAGATCAGCGACCCGCGGATCGAGGAAGTGCTTAAAATGAAGGGCTCTCTTCCCCCATCGTCGAGGTCATCGATAACTTCCATTCGCGCACCCTGGACAACAGATGAATCTGCAGCGACGTCTATCCAAGGACTGGTGTTGCCTTCGGAAGCACTTGAGAAAATGTCCATATCGGAAGTGCCCTACTCGTGCTGTTCACTAGCCCAGAACAAGACATCAGGTAAAGCCAGTTCTTATGTGCTTGAGAGCATCAAGCTTCAGCATCATGAGCTCTACCAGCACACGAAGAAGGACGTGAGAAACCTAGCCATGCGACTCCAGCACGATGAACCGCAAACTTTCGGACTACTCGCTTGCAAGGGGTTCGTAGCGGAACGGCCCGACCCAGAGAGGGGAACGCCAGCTAGATTCACCCTCGTCCTACGAACGCCATCTCAGCTGGTCAAGCCACGGAGCCTGCGACATCTCCTGCTGAATTCACAGCCCGAATCCTTGTCGCACAAGCTCCGTGCTGCGCAAGAATTAGCCAAGGCGGTTGCTTATGTACATGTTTTCGGGTTCGTGCACAAGGGGATTCGTCCCGAGTCGATTCTCAGCTTTGAATCTGAACAGAAGTCAGGTGAAACATCTCTGTTCCTCGTTGGATTCGAAGATTTTAGACAAGAATACGGTCAGACAAAAAGGCTAGGAGACGATGTCGCGGAGAGGAACTTGTATCGCCATCCATCGAGACAGGGTGCAAGTCCTTCCAGCGACTTCGTCATGCAGCACGATATATACAGTCTCGGCGTATGCTTGCTGGAGATAGGGCTGTGGCAAAGTTTTATTGAATATGACCGGGGAGGTCTACATCCGAAGATATCTCCGGTGCTTGGACAGCCGGAAACTGATAAAGCATGACTTGGCCCAATTTCTCATGACTACTGTCAAGTCGAATATGGCTGAGCTGGCCAGGACACAACTTCCTCGGTTCATGGGGACACGGTATTCGAAGATCGTGGAGACCTGTCTCACTGCTTTGGATTCCGAAAATAGCGAGTTTAGTGATACTACCGAGTTTGAGGACGCCGATGGAGTCCTCGTTGGAGTGCGGTATATAGAAAAAGTGAGTAATATTCTAACGATACCTACCTATTGTTTGTTGTCTATCATTGGAAGGGCTGTTGCTAACCCTTCCCTAGATTCTTCACCGTTTGGATCGACTATATATCTAGCGTCATCATATTGTCAGTATGCATAGCCGGGATTCAAATAGATCGTTATCTAAAAGATTTCTTAAAGTTCAAAGCACCACATCCCTTCAGTCTACTGATTTAATGGCAATCTCAACTTCCGCGCTAAACCTCTGGGGTCTTCAATGTTAGCCTAAGATCTGCCTGGTGAGGGCTGAAAAAGCAGTGAAAAAAAGAGGGCGGGCTGACAAATGTCACGGTAGCAATCCAATAAGATGCCTAGATTGGCCTCTCACATCGTATGTCTCTTTCTAGTATCATACTACTTCTTCATGAAGGCTGAGTGAGGGCAAAAAAAAAAAGTTTTGTATGAGATTTTTGCGCTTTGATTGAGGGATTGGAGTATTACCGCGTCCGGGGCTAATTCTCATCTCATCTCATCAACTATCCATCCCAATCACGATATTCACCGACCACGGACTTACTTACTTCACTTACACTCACACTTACATATAGAACCTGACTATACGACTCGTTCACGCAATCAAATGGACAGACAACCCGACAACCGAGTATTTAACCTCGAAACCTCTGCCCCCAATTCAACTGCAATATTCCAAACTGCTACCGTATGATAACCAGCCAAGCTCCGCACTTAATTCACCTCACACTCACTCTACATAAGTACCTAATCTACTATAGCTCCGATCTCACTTCGTCATGCATTCAATCAATCACACCAATTTATTACAAGAGAATTACTTTCTTCTTCTTGTTCTTCTTCTGATGTTATTTTATTATTTGCAGGTGTTTTCCTAAAAATAAGGATAATCAATAAGAGACTAGACCAGACTGTACAGCCATGTGTACGTGTGTGTTTTTCCTACGCCAAACCCCGAAAACCCAATTGAAATCCACGCAATTTGGGGAAGGAATCTGTACCAGTCTTTCCCCCAGGACCATCTCTGTATCTAAAATGAAGAGATGTAACTTGCTTCTTTTGCTTGCGCTGTGCAAAATCCTCTCTCACAAAAGCGATCTGAGTAATTCAAGTTGATGACAAAATAATACATGCTTTTCTATGTATACACGGGCATAATGCTCCATGGGAAACGTCCCTCAGTTTGCGCGAGTCATCGAGCTTGCCTTTCGGCCAAACCCTAGCCACTTTCTCACGCCTCCGCCACCACTCGGAGGCGCAACTGGTGTGGTGCTTCTGATTTCGGTTATCGGAGTTGCTGGAACTGCGCCTGCTTCTGTACTCTCAGATGTGTCCGGAGTGATCATGGCGTCAGAGCTGATCAGATCTGTTTGCAGTGGTGCTGGACGGTTCCGAAGAATCGGCGGTGGTGTGGCACTCGCCAGTTCATCCTCCACCATGTTGATCGGGCGGGTCGTTGTCCAGGGCATAGTCGCAGGTGGTGGGACGCTGTTTCTGCCTGACGGCTTTTTGAGATATCGTGATTGAACTGGGGGTGCCGGGGGAGGTCTTTGCGTCACAGAAGACGGGAAATTCGATTCTGTGGCGCTGCTAGGAGCGCCGTAGCTTTCCGAACCAGATCTTCTGAAAAGCGAGTTGAGCCCAAGGTTGCGCCCTCGGGATTGCAGTCCCGATATGGGTGGGTATTGACTTCTCTTCGTAGTCGGCCCTGTATCCTCTCGGGCTCCCACCGTCGCCATATTTCCACCCCCATCAACGCTATTGCTCCTCCCTCTTGCGTCAGCCCTCGCAACACTGCCATCATCACGGGAAGAGCTTCTTCCAGTCTTCCCAGTTAATGTGGACAGGAGAAAGCGACTCGCCACCTGGGCGTTCAGACTTGCTCTGCGCGAAGGAGCTTCCGGGGCATCCGCCGTCGGCTGGATTGGGTCTGGTTGGGCCGCTTGCAACGAAGAAGCGATCTCATCAACGGGGTCTCGTTTCAAGGCAGGAGCGGGTGATCCCAAGAAGCCACCGCCCTTAAGTGCACCAAACATGGCCTCCGGCTCCCAGCCTTGAGTGCTGACGGGAAAGGAAAACAGGTCCGGGGAGGGAGACCGCCGATTGTTCGGACGGGAACCTGAATGGGTATCTTCACCGTCGGGCTTGTAGCTCTCACGCATCCAATAATCATAAGTTTCCGCTTCAGAGCGAGCGTCCGCGCCACCTTCAGAATCAGAGTCCGAGATGAAGCTATCCGAACGAAGTCGCACGCCGGTTGTAGCGGTCGCCGCCGAATGGGCTAGATATCCCCATTCAGACTTGTCGTCGAGTTTTGCAAAACTCGTAGCTGGTAATTCGGACCGAGTCCTGGGAGGCGCTGACAATCGTGTCGGCTGCGTGTTTGATCTAGAACGAGATTCCTGAATCTCGAACGATCTCAACTGATCGGCACCACGAGGCAGCAACGCTGGAACAACCCTCGGGGTATGTGCATCATCGGATCTTGGAAGGCTGTCCTGGGAGCTCGATTGACCCTTGTGCTTTCGAAGTACCGAAGAAGACACGGTATCTGGAGTTGGCGGTAGAACGTGGGTATTGGCCAGCTCTTTGTGTGTTGGGTAATTAGTAATAACCTTTTGCAATGCTTCTCTCCTCTCGCGCTTCCCCCCCGCTCGAGATGACGGCCTCACAAACTGGGGAGTCGGGGTCACCACAGCTTTGGCGCGACTTGTTGTAGCTGGTCTGAATCTATCATCTGAAAAGGTAGTCTGCTGGTCTGGCCTTTCCATTCTGTGCAAGTGAGATGTCATGTGCAATACGCTGTTGACCGATCCAACCTCGCCAGATAGACCGCTCGGAATCCCGGGTCCCAGGCTAGACCTGCGGGTAGAGCTGGTGGTCTTCTGACTCGACAGGGGACTCTTCATTATTCTCTTGGTCGGTGTTGGCGAGCGGGTACCAAAAGTGCCATCCATACCGGAGAAATCGCGCAACGGCGGCAGATCAAGCCCATCTTGACCTTGTTTGGAGCCGTAGATGCTCACAAAGGAGCTTTCACTCAGCATACTAAGGCTTGGGCTTGCGATGCGATTCAACTCGCTCACCTCGCTCGACGCAGAAACCTCGGAAACCTTGCGCAGATGCATGGCGCTGGAATGGTTTTGCAAAACGACGCTCCGCAAGTGTTGGGTGTGTCCGCTTCGGTCCGAAAGGAAACTAGGCATCCGCTCAAGAGTCTTTGACTCTGTCGACAGAAGGGCACCGCTATCTGGCTTAGGAGTCTCGGTACGCAATGAGTCCGACAAGTTGGACCATGAATGTCGATAGGATCCGTCAGGGCCAACTCTACTAGCCACTTCTTTTTCTTGGATCAGCTCATCAACCCGTGCCTCCAATTTGACTATCATATTGACCGCTTCCTCAATGGCCTTGTCCCTTTTGACAAGCTCGCTCAGCAGCTTCTCTTGAATGTCTGTCAACTCGACACGTTCAGCGACGAGCTCTTCCACACGTGCTTCCAGTGCAGATTGTTTCTCGCGCCGGTGGAAAAGTTCCAGCTTGAGATCGAAGTTCTGTTTATGCAACGTGGAAACAGCCTAGAGGGTGTTACCGTCAGTGACGTGTGCCTTCAGCAAGGGGAGATATCCACTCATTCGTGGAAACGCACCTTTTCTACCTGCTTCGCTCCCATGCTAGTCTGGCTTGAATCATCGTCATGGCTTGATCTCGGTCGCCGTTCATCTCCATGTCTAGATCTCGTGCTTAACGAGTTTAGGACATCTCTGTCTCTGATGTCACCGGTTGACGAGCTCAGATCAGAACCCCACTTGCTGGCCAACCGCTCGCTCTCCGCCTTTCGTTCCTGTTGTAGCCTTTCTTGCAGCAAGGTGGAGGCGGCTGTAAGCAGTTGCTTCGATTCACTGCTTGACTCTCTAGATAGACGGCCTGGTTGTCGTATACCCAGTGTTTCTCTATCGCATTGGGCATGGTGGTACCGATGCATGTGGGGTGGATTCGAAGGTGTAATCGCGCGCGGGTGAGAAGAGGAGGTACTTGTACTCTTCGTAGTCTTCGGGCTGTGCATCGTGCTGCTGGCGGTGCTAGCCTGTGAAAGTGCACGACGGTGCAGACGCTCTCGAGCATCTTTGCGAGAGGCGGTGTTCTCCATTTTCCAACGACCTACAGGATTTTCAACGCAAGACGGTTTATCGACATTCCATCTGTGGCTACGAGAACCCCCTTGGACTTCGGTAATAAGAACTGGGTGAAGTGTAGAAGACAGTTAGTTGGCTTAGATAGCTCAGGGGAGACCAATGGTTTGTTCAAGTCGTAGATTGTCGTCGTGGGTTCTTCTAACAGGGGCATTCATGACCTTGATGATAGAATTGGCAAGCGTCGGTATTATCTGGAAATATCTGGGGGGGAAGGATTACACCATGGCTTCGGCTGGTGAAGAGTCGAGGTTTGGGCGGAATTGGAGTTGGAATTGGGAAGCGAGATGCAGGACGAACGGGAGGGGTCCGGGAGAATCAGGGGCGTAGAAGCAAGCCAGCTGCAGTCAAATAGGCCTGGATCTCTGGGTCTGGCTTGTGCGAGTGGTCACAGGCCAACACGAAGATGTCTTGGGAATGTCTTAGGCTCAGGCTCGTTGATGTCGGGGATTGACCAGATGCTGCTGTTACACGTACAGAAGGCCGAAGACCGGTGTTGCTCAAGAATATGGTGTGAAGCAAACGGTGTCGTAGGAGACAAGGTGAGCTCAAGACGACGACGATGACGACAAAAAGTCGACCCCCAAAGATGACAGCGACGTTCTACCTATGGAATGGAATGGAATGGGTTTGGTGTAGTGTATAAGTAAGGAGGCAATAGGTAGGTAAAATGGAAGAATGAGGAAAGTCAACTACCAACTTCGTACAGCGCAAGCAAGCAAACGAACGAACAAGCGAACAGCTGCGATGCCACAAGACAAGACAGGACAAGACAGGACAAGACAAGACAAGAAGGGCAAGACAGGGATTAGAGAGACAGGGATAGAGGGCCCATCACCATCTCCTTCCCTTGCAGATTGTACATACACTACGTACCGTACCTACCTACCTCCACGCCAGTAAAGCACTTGATGAAAAATGAGAGAACCTGGTATCTCAATACCAGAGCAGAGAGAGAGGTAAGTACACAGTACCTACTGCCCGGAATGCCGGGCAATTGACTGAGGATGATGAACCTGCAGTAGCAGCGTAAGTAATCTTGCATATGCACCGTCAACCTCCACGACGGGTCGGCCAATTCCCTATAAAGTACAAGTATAGCGAGGATATGGTGTACTATGTACTATGTAACTGAACAGGCTAACTAGTAACGACAGCAGCTGCCTTAGTCTTTGCACTGTGTACCTTGGACACATTTAGCTGTTGACCCAATTTGATCCCGAATGCCGGGACCAACGAGCATATCGTGGGTATATGGCAAACTTGGCAAGGGAAAAATAAATAAATAAGCAAGGGAGGAAAGCTGGAGTGGAGAGAGGAGAGACGCTGGCTCGGAAGCTAGCGTCGACGGAAAGCTCGCGCGTTCGTTCTAGCGCACAACCGCTGCTTCACATCACAGTGCTGGAATACATCTATCTATATCTCACTTCATTCTACTTACTTACATAGTACTATGTATTCAATTGCAATATATATAGATAATAGCAAACAACTACTTGTGTATATCAATATGGAAGTATCTCTTCTGCCTTAGCGGCAAGGAAGCCTCCATACACAGCCGCGCATCATCATCATCATGTGCAGAGCAGAGCAACATGTGGAAGCAAGCACGTGTCAAAACTCCAGACAAGGTCTTCTGCTCTTGGCAATAGATACACCACTAGATATTCTTAAAATCATCCCAGATTCCTCAGCCTAGACCTCCTCGTCTTCGAGTTGTCGCAGCAACAGTCAGCTCAATCTCTACTTTACCGGTACTTCGTACAATACCCAAGGTTTTATGTCCTACCACAACCAGCATCACCATACTTGACAAGGTTAACGACAGGTCCCACCAGACCAGTTCTGCTCTAGCTCAGGGCCGTGTTCCGAGCTTGGAATGTCTACGCTACCTACGAGAAATGTGTAATATACTGTATGATTGGCCCGCCCGCAGCAAACGTGATGCGCTTCCCCTTGATGCAGTGTGATTCAATCCAAGGTCGCTTCATCACGGGCGAATCAGCTTGCCCCTATATAGACAGCGTTCTTCACCAGCTGAAGGGAATGTTTGATGTAACTAGCTACCTACATTTGAGATCGGGTCTACATCATGAATGTGTGTACTCCTCGGCATCCTAGCTAATCTATTAATTAACTATCCTATTCAACGTGGATAAGAGAGGGGGGGGGGGGGAAGAGAGAGAATAATGTAGCGTCTCCCATTCTAATCACACTCAAAACCACCGGTCCGGGTGGCGTCTCATAGTGTAATACACTACTACACTTGGTTGATACATAAGTACTCTAGTATCTAGACCATCCAACTAGCTAATACCGACACAGCTATTAAGAGCTTGCATGGGCCGAAATGCGTGTCGTGCCGAAACGCGTACATACATCCATGCATGTAGCTGCAGGCCGTGGCCGGGGTTCCTTCCTCCCAGTCCTTGTTCCGGCCGGCCCGCCAGCTATTCCGACAGGGCGGCGCCTTTCTTTTTCTCCTAGCCGTGGCTTGTGAGGAGTTCATCCTCTCAATCGATTTAGCCTGCTCTTACTGTAGGTACTACATGTAAGTAGGTAAGTATGTAAGATGTAGGTAAGAGCAAAAATGTGACATGTTCAGAGGGTCGGATTAAAACCCCCCCGCGTCTAAATAGTCTACTGTATCTAATGCAGCAGAACTGCACCAGTAAATGCAAGGTTTGTTATATGATTCCGGGGATATATCAGTATGTAAGTATGGGGTGAGCTTACGGCTAGTGGACTAGGGTCGCTTTACCTCCATAGTCTATCACATCCTCCCTTACATGCCTAAATAGACGTATTAGCATCGCTACGAGCTGCCATATGTAAGAGGTAGGTTATGAAAACTTACTCAAGTACCTAGTTCAATTGGCTCAATAACTACCTACCTATATACTAGTCAAGTAATTTTGAAGAGATAAGGCAAGAAGACCGTGCACGCTCGCATGGCTTCTACACATTTACACATCAGAACACCAATTGATCGAGACCATGTGATTATTTATATCCAAGTAGTCTCAGACTTCCAAGTCGGCGTGAACAAACTCGGCACGGTCTATGTAGTCAGTTCTTGGTTATCATTCCTAAGTTTTGACCTAGGTTGTTGATCATTGTAAGATAAAATATCAAATTTCCTCCGAAGCTAGGACATGCTGATACAATAGCAATGCTAAATACGTAAGATGGACTTAAGGATGCCGTATCTTTCTAGGCTTGGTAGACCCGTAGTCGTGGTTTCCATTTTGTTTCTGGGAAGTCGAGGGCGTGAGCGTCGCGGGTGTGTTGATAAGCCTACTGGATTACTACCTTCATATCCTAATCGTAAGTCTCCTGAACGCATGATGAATTGAAAACGCCAGCTATACAATATTCCTACGATCTTTCAATGAGCTGTATGGTCCGCTCCTGAGCCTGTCTCAGAATACAGATGATAAAAGCTGAGATCACACTGTTAGTATACCTATATATATATGATGCTTCTCATAAGGGAATGACCTATCCTTGCACTGGGTTGCTGTACTATATCACGACTTCAATCTTCATAGCGAAAGGCTGTAAATGTTAGAAGAAAGGTGATAAAGATATCTACTTGCTTTTACTTAGCCGTGTACCAGCGCCTCTGTTTATGTCTTTTTGGTGATTCTAGAATCTGGCCTTCGTCTCAGGGGTGTATATTTGCATGTACAAGCTATGAATGAACAGCAAGTAATCATTGGAGAATGTATATGCGCTTCTGCCTGAAAAGTAAGGCCACAATAGAAAGCCTCCTTTACTCACTTAGAGGCTGGCGCGGACTAGATAAGCACATATTGCTATCGTCAAAAACTTCGTATAGAATCGTATATCCACACTAAGTAGAATTGAAAGGTGTGAAGGAGCTTCTTTGCGGGTATCTTTCGCAGGAAACTCATACCGGAGATTCCTCTAAAGTCCTGAATAATAGACAACTATTCCTAACACGATAGACCTATCACAAGCTTGGTATAATAGATACTTTTCTACTTGAATATGTAGGTAGGCAGTTTATGTGTCAGTACACATATGTACCGAAGACAGATAAAACTTTTGTTTGCAAGGCGGAGAACAAATGCGAGTGTTAGAGCATGCTGATATTCGCACAATGAGAATGAAGCCCTGATGAGAATCACAGTTTGTATAGTATACCATGTACTCTTTACGTGTCTATGGAACGAGTGCATTTGCCAGATAGCACTGAAGGAGAATCATAGTCTCAAGTAACATGTAGTATGGTTGTTGGAGAAGAGACGGAGTAGATGGACAAAGTACAAGAATCGCGTCGAAGAGAAATGGTCTGGGGTTGTCTGCGATTCACATACACGGATTATATCTCGTCAAAGCCAAAGACCAGCCAGAAAGAGAGAGAGAGAGAGAGAGAGAGAGAGAGAGAGAGAGAGAGTAAATAAATGATAGGACTCACTCATACGGCTACCTCTAGCCAAGGCATGCGTATATACTTACACCTGATGTTTTCAGGAGATATATGCGTTGAGGCAAAAACACCACATCACATACATATAGGAACCTGGCACACGTTAGCTAGGAGCGTTAATCATGTATCTCATATTCTATATCTTTTATGCTAATCTACAACTCCTCTTGGAAGAACTGCTCCTCACTGCCTTCATTCTGGCCCTCACCTCCCACCTCATCCTTGTTGTCGCCCTTGCTCTCGCCCTCACCCTCACCCTCACCCTCATCCTCTTCACCACCCTCGATAATCCCAATTAATTCTCTATTATTCCCAGGGACCTCCACCATCTTCAATTGCCATCCTCTATCGCCGGCTAGTTTCTGGATCTCCTTTCGCAGGGACTCGATGTCTTTCGGGCTGAGGTCGAGCGCTTGGAGCTGCTCCTCGGTCATGACGTTGACCTCGCCGCCTTCGTCCTTGCCCGTCGCCGATGCGATGATCTCGACGAGCTTCTCGAGGCCGAACATGCCGCTGTCGCTCCGGAGGCTCTTGGGCGGTGATAAGTTCGGTACTTCCTTGCCGTCCTCGCCATTCCCGAGGAGTTGGCGGCCACCCACTACGACGCCACCGATAACGACAGGGGATTTGGCGGCTTCCTTTGCACGGCCGACCATGGCAGCCTGGGCTTCGAGCGTTTTGCGCGCATGCCAGTCGGCCTGGCCAGATTCGGACACGATGGCCCTGCAGCTGATGATGTTGGCTCTTTCTTCTTTGGGTGGCTGGAAGGCAACGTCGACGCAGAGACGAGGTGTGTTGACCAGCATCAGGTAGGAGCATGTGGTTACCTCCTTAATCCAACCAATCCGATCCTGGGTGCTTTCGGGACTGCAATGGTACTGTATTTCTATGGTGCGCTCACGGCCGGTCAAGTCGCAGATGGTACCGTCGCCCATCCTCTGCACAAGATACCGTTGGTCTCCCTTGACTTGGAGGTCGGTATTAGGTGGTGCTGGGGTGGCGGCACCGGCATCAACGTCCCCACGAGGGTCCTGCCTGGTTTTCTCGCGCTGCTGCTGCTGATTCTGACCACGGCGCGAGTGGCGCGAGGTCACATGGGGATCGGGAACCCTGCCGAGGACATATTCGGCAGTACTGGCATCGCGCATGGGCGGGCCACTCTTGACGCTCGATGCGATGGCGTGGAACTGCACGACGTCTTGTCCGTAGCAGAAGCGATAGCTCCACCAGCCTGACATATAGTACAGACATTTGCCGTCCAGCTCGTTGATCAAGTCCCAGCCGTGGGCGGATGCCCGTGCCAGCTCACGCGCCAGCTCAGCCTTGGCGAGTTCGGTAGCAGTCTTGTTCGGGGCGGGAGCGGGTTCGATAACGGGGATGGCGCAGAGGTAGCGATGCGGCGGCATGCTCATGACTTCATAGGATTCGGCGGCGGCGGCAGACGCAGTAGCATCGTGTTCGGTGTCATAGTCATCCGCAGCGCGGATAGTGGGTACTATGTCTGTCTGGCTGGCGAGCCCGGCATCGTAAGCGGGATGGGCAACGTCGGGCGTGTCGAGAAGGGCACGGGCGTCGGATTCGGATATGTAGGTGTCGGAGAAAACGACCTCGAATTGAGGGTAGGCGAGTAGATCATGATGGACGCTGAAGCCAGGCTGGCGAGCGCGACAGAGCTGCAGCCAGGCGCAGGCGGCGGCGAAGGAGGCGAAACGGCGCATTGTGCCGCTCTCGGAGAGGTGATATCACATGGAAAAGGCGACACGTCGGTGTGGAGGTGGAGATGTGGCCAGTCCAGCTCAGATGGCAGCCATTGGATGCGTCTCCTTTACAGCGTATTCTTCTTGCAACCTAGTCTGCTTGGATTGGACACCTAGGTCTTGATATAGGTAAGTCGATATTGCAAGTAAATCAGGAAATGGACGACGAAGAGGCTGAATGGACATGAATGTTCGGTGACAAACGAGGCGAGTTGCGATGCTTGACTGATGAAGGCAGTGCACCTACCGATAGGTACCTAACCTGAAAGCCAGTCACCTGCAACAGAACTGGAATGTCTATCTACGTACGTAGGAGAGGTGTAGAGGTGTGTATCACGATAGGTACCTACCTCTTTTACTTTGCACCGAGTTTGATGTGAAGCATGTATGTAATACTTTGTATATGACATCTGTTCATTTCCAGGTACTGTGATAAGCTCTTTTGGGGGGAGGAGGGGCGTGTACCCATGTACCCGGGGGTAGACATCTGGAGGCAGCTGTCTTTCCGGGTAGGTCCTCTGGGACTTGTGTATGTGTGATAATTCATCAACAATTCATCAATCCTCAGCACTCATTCATGCCTTTTGCACTACCTAGTATTTTGGCAACATCAACAACATCTCGGTCATTCTTGCTGGTACAAAGCACCATGGTTGTACAATCTTGCACAATCGCTCTCTCACCAGGGAGCTGGCAAGGCGTTGGCAAGGTGCCATCACATCACCGCAACCAGTCGTCGACTCTCTAGGAGTGCTACCCCCCTACCCCGGATCATCCTTCTCCTGCGTCGTCTCTATCGTCATCTTACGTATTCTTACCGTGAGCCCAGATCAATGGGAAGAGCGAAAGAGAGTAAGCGCGCGCGTGCGAGAGAGAGAGAGAGAGAGATAGAGAGTGAAGGAGAGAGAGGGAGGGAGTGTGTACACCTACCTACTGTGTAAGGTATCCCAGATGGCATCATGGAGGTTGAGTTGGTAGACAGACACACCCCCCCACACACACACGCCAAGGACGTTAGGTGCCATGTTCCAGTCGCCCATCTCACATTGCATTGGTGTCATCGGTATTCTCCAGTCATGTAGGCGCACATAAACCTGCAGCACCAACAAGTCACACTGCGACCATCTCAAGCCATTGCTTATTGATTCCGTGCATTGGCTGCATCCGCGGCGGCATTGCTACCCACGTAATGGCGTCGTGTCTGTGTCTCGTCCGACTGTTCCAGTCTCAATTGGGCCTCTTCGCCATGCCGCATCCTTCCTAGCCTCTCCTCGCTCAGGCAGACCAAGTGGTCCTCCTGCTGGGCTGTCTATCTGCCTGTCTCGCCTGTCTACTGGTGCTGCTCAATACACCCCCAATTACGTTTGGGCTTCATGTAACCTCGGGATATATCGTCCACGCGTTCATGCGATCTCGGGGAGATCATCCCAAGCGGAGGGTATAATGTCAGACTGTCATTCAATATCTGAGTCTTTGTCCAGTATCCATTTGGACCGGGTTTGGTCCAAGAGTACCATCGCCTCTTCGGGAGAACCCTGGTCAGCCATCGCCATCGTCACTCGCCATCATTGGTTACAGTTTGGGTGCTCAGGCTCAGGCTCAGGCTTAGGCTCAGGCTGAAACATCGTATACCTACCGCTACCGGTACTTGCTCAGTTGTCCAGGCAGGCCCGTACAACTGCGTGTGCGACCATCATATTTAGAGCAAGCTGCAGCTTCAACCCGTTGCTGCGTTTGGGGTTTTAGTAGACTGGTAGTTGGTTGGTTGTTGTGGTTTGGATGACGGAAACGCCCGGCACCTAGGGAGGCATCTCTATGGGATTTCTTGTTCAACCCTAGCTACGCCCGGCTTCTTACACACAGCCTATGTATTGGCCCATCGCCTCTCATCCCTCGCCCTTTACTCTTTTCCTCACCGACGCCGTTGGAAGCGTATCAGGCGACGCGCTAGTTAGAATCGATCAGGCTTGACTCTTCGTTTTCCCTTCCCGTTTTCTGTCACTACTGCCTCCTTCCTCCCATGGCTAGCTCGCCAACCCACTTCGATGACTTGCATTGACTACTAGCAAAGCTCTTGGGATGACCGTTTTAGCGTGTGAAGACGGCTGTCTCAAGTCTAATAGCTGTCCAAGCATCAACGGTTCCGAATAGTTTCGAAATCGTATTGAATTCGGGCGAAGCCGGGCAAGCTGACCTGATGGGAAAGCAGAAGCAGCATGCATCTACACAAGTAGTAGGTATTTGTTGGCTTACACCCCAAGCGTTGCAGTGCAGGCAACGCTAGACCCGTGACACAGAGATACTTTCCCTTCCGAGCCATCACTGGTGCCTCCATTGTGCTCTGGTTGGCTGTGCTGAAGTATCCAAACAAGCAACGGGCAACTGTGGAGAGAAGAGGTCGCTCTAGTTTACGGTACTTGTAAATAGTGTGCGGCTACGAAACCACCCAAAACCGCAATAACGAGTCATTCTGGAATCCTGTTAGTCCGTGGGACTACTGTAAGCATACCTATGGCTAAGAAGGATCGTGTGGCCCACTGTCGACTCACAGACATCGACAGCCATTCAACAGCTTTTCGTGGGGCTCGCCTCACTTTGGGAGATTGGGATTTGGAGACTAGAAGATTGGGACAACTCATCGCAGCATACAACCTGGCTCTCCTTGGCTCGCCTTGGCTACCCGCGGCACCGTCCCGAATTCGCTAAGATCCAGCCCAGACAGGGACTAGGCTCCCTGGAGACCCCCGGGTTCAGAGCCCATGTCATGCATCTTTCCTCGAGAAAGACGATGGCCACGAGGCTCTCCTTGCAGGTCCTGCCCCCTTCGTTCTTCGTTGGACGAATGCCATTCGCCAGAAGCGCTGCAGAGTGTGATGGAATATTGCTTCTAGCACTTTGCTCAACGACACCTTGACAGTCTGATAGGCCCTCGAACATGGCCTTTGCAGTTTTGGCCATCTGTTTCTCTCCGACGCTCGCATTCGACCGATTGAGTCTGCAACTAGATAGTTTCGATTTGCACTTTGCTCACAGGTGACAGACATACAGAAAGACAGAGACATTTGCCAACTGACTCAATTGCCATATGAGAGGAGTCAGGCATCAATTCGTCATTGCTCCCTAGGCCAAATGCTCAACCTGGGCGATATGGAATTTCCAATCCATTGAGCCTGTCGTCGGGTCCAAGTACAAATCGCTACCCGTGAGCTAGCTCCTCTTCCTCTTCATAATCTCCTATGTTAGACCACTGCGGAGGGGTATAGAACTGATATCATGACCTGGTCTCTCGAAACGCTATCTCCCCATCTTCTATCCAGCGCCATAGCATTGGGCATACGCATCGCGGCAGCATGCGCCTCTGTAAAAGCTGCGTGTTGACGATGCAGGACCGTAAGATTCCTATTCGAGGCAAGCTACACACCATCACCAGTAGAGTGCATGCATGAATGCACAAAGCATGCTACCTACTCTACCTATACGTACATGGAAAGAGTCAGAGCAGTGCTCATCGTGGCTTCGCACCATCGAGACATGGCACACCACCTTTTCTCCCCGTCTCCGTCACTCTGCCTCTAAGTAAGCCTGTTCTGCACCTTGAGCGTTACCGCGAGCTACACGTCGAGCCGCCGGGATACGCAGCACCGCCTCCCCTCGAGCAATCAACGCAAATCACAGCTTGTACGGTCTTGGTGCGTAGCGGCCTAGCTGGACTCGATGGCCAAACACGTCGAAGCGGCATGATGTACCCAACCACCATTCGGAAGCGCTAGCGTGTTTGCGGTTGACATTCTTGACGTGACCCAGTTCATGGTGCTGACGCTACAAGGCCCCCCGGCATCTCTCCCCCCGTCTGCCCCCGGCTCCCCCCAGCTGACCAACTTCTCTGAACTTCCAAAGCCAAGCGACTGATCTGAGCTTTATAATTTATAAATTAGATGGATCTCTGGCCCCAGTGGGAAACGTGAAGGGCCTGCATACATGGCCCACCGCCACGCATGCGCCAAAGCCTCACACTAGACTGACTGGTTGTACTTAACGCGCCTGCTTCTCGTCGAGGCCATCGTCGCCGTCATCCCGCCTGGAGCAGATGTTCGTGTCTCTTTCTCTCCCCCTCATCGCCTTCCTTGATCCATTCGCACCCGCAGGGATTCCATCCTTGCTGCGAAGTAAACCCGCACAGACGAGAGCACTTGATTCCTGCTGTTGTTGTCGCTGTCGTTATCCACTCTTTCCATATTCTCTCCAGAAAGTAGTGCTACACCGTGGAAGAATTACCGGTAACCACAGACAAAAGAACAGAGAAAGTGAAGCGACAATAGATCTCCTCTGCCTAGCCCTCTCGAATATAGCTCTTGTTGAACCTAGATGAGGTGAACAAACCGGCGTCATGAATCCACTTCCAAATTCAGAGCAGCTCCAGATTCAACGCTTGCGAGCACTGCTCAAAAGTAAGGAACAAGACCTTGAGTTGGCGAGACAACAGATCTCCCAATTAAAGAGTTCAGCCCACCAGCCGCAATCAACCCTCTTATCGAGCCCAGATATCACAGAGCATTCTACTGATGCACATGGTGACATCCAACTGTCTGCTGTATCTGTAAATCATAGAGTCGTCTCGCCAGGCAACACTGGCAGCAAGTGTCATAGTCGCCGTCATGTCGATTCCCGAGCCTCAGTAAGACCCCTATGTAATCCCAAGTATTCTATCACCAAGTCTTGACCACCGATACTGACGAGCATCAACAGCAGCATCAATATCAAAATGGTGACGAACCTTACCCTTATGCTGTGAAACGACCGCGCACCATGTCCCAGCAGGCTCCCTCGTCACAGAAGATGGATCGTGCTGCCTCAAACTTGTCTATCAGGTCCGCTGGACCGTTCACTGGTAATACGCCTGTATCACCACTCCCGGCATTTCAGCCGACCAAACAGCAAGCAAGATATACAGAGCAAGGCAACTACATAGTTCACGGTAGTCAAATAACATCACAACCCATTAGCAACCTGATACAACAACAGGTCCCTGTGGGCAACCAGCACCAGCAGCATGGGATGTTCACTCTTGCTGACATGGGATCTCTTCCCACAGGCGTTCTCGTCGACCCTGCTGTTTGGTTGGCGGCACACGAAGATGCATCATCTGATTTCATTACCCCCTTCTCTGGCACCTCCTACCCCGGCGACATGGATGCCCCCAACCCTAATATGAGTGTTTGTGGCTCTATGACATCTTGCCCTACCTATGACAACACCGCTCCGATGACGCGACAGAATAGTCAGTTTGACAGCCCCTCTATTGCAGGAGGAGTACGAATGATCGAGGTGGGCTCCCAGATGTCGCACGGCCAAGATACCTATTCCCCCTCACAGCAGGCTCTCGAGTACGACGAATCGTATCTAGGAAAACCATCCTCTCACGAGGATGCCCTCTTTGCTGTCGGTTCGAGCTTAGAAACATTTACGAGAGAGTCTTATGCGTCGTCGACGCCCAATGACGGGCTATTGGTATCCCCAGATATGGAACGATCGCTCTCAAGCACGAGCGTCGCTAGCGCCAAGTCGACATCCTCGTCGCTCAGTGCTCGTGCCAAAGTGACTTTGAAGGCGCAGAACCATCGGGCCCTTAACGCACCTCTGAAGCCAAAACCGTCGATCGACGAGAGCAAAGCTGAGCCGCCCTTGGACGAGAAGAATGACGGTAAAGCCGCTATCACCAAAACGAAGTATGTTCGACCAAGGCAACCCAAGGTGTTTTGTGATCTGTGCGACGAGCATAGAGAAGGATTTCGAGGTGAACATGAACTACGCCGTCATAAGGATGCTAAACATCAAATGCTTGTTAAGAAATTTATATGTGTGGATCCGCAAGAGCTTGGTCTACCTGTCAATGTTCAGGTTGTAAACCCGCTATCCAAATGCAAGGCATGCAAAGCACAAAAGAAATACGGGGCATATTACAACGCAGCGGCACACCTCAGGCGCACGCATTTCAAAGAGAAGCCCTCCCGTTGTAAGAATAAGAATGCCGGCACAAATGGCGCCGATGAGGATAAGCGAGGTGGCAAAGGTGGCGGCGATTGGCCCTCTATGCACGAGCTGAAGAACTGGATGCGAGAGATATACGTGCGGCAAGACGAGCAGCAGCCCAAGGAAGAAGACGATATCGACGAAGAGATTGACAGTGTCCAGCCGTACTTCGGCGAAGGCGAAGTAAGTCCTAACATCGCCGCCACCTCATCCTCAAGCTTCGGCTCCCCTGGGATCGCCAACCTTGACTACAATTTTGCAAACCCCATCACAATCAATGCAATGAACGTAGCAGGTCTAGCATATATGGAAGCGATGCCCCTCTCATCAGCGGACTTCTCCTTCAATGGCCCTACAAATATGCCTCTAGCTTTCAACGCGGACGTGACAGCATTTTCGACAATAGATCACATGAACCCGCTAAGCTCAGCCTTGTCGTCGTCGGCTACAGTGACACCCTTGACCGTCTTCAACGATACGCAACAACACCAGTTTGACGAGGTCAGCTACCAGTATACTGCATAATTCACATTGCATATAGTTCACGCCTTGACTGTCACCAAAAACACTTTCTTTTTTTCGTGTAGACAAGCATTCACTAAACCGTCATCACCTTCTCATGACAACAACAAAACTGAAGACGAAGACACAACAGGCGACGGGAACCAGACAAAATAGCCATCTTTGCTTCTTGTTTACTTATCATTTGATTTCCAGCTCTTTCTAGAATCGTCGTCAATTCGTAGAAGCTTGGGTTGACTGACGGCGGCTATTTTCACTGTTTCCCTCCTTTTACTCCCCTTCTCGCTACCATCACGATTGTTATTTCCATTCCGACCGACTCACTTATTCACATTTATAACCTTCGCATGTCCCTGGCCATTTCATTGCGCGGTATTCTATCATTTTGACTCACAATCAAAACTGCAGAGGCAGAGCGAGAAAGAAAGAAAAGATACAAAAAATTTTGGATTGTGAGGATACGTTTCCGCCAAGACCCCTGCGAGCTTGGATCGCCTGCCCCAGCGAATGCCCGCGGCAGCAATTCTTTGAACCTGTACAAATTCAAAAAAACGTTAATGATGCCCTTCAAAACCGCGGGCGAAAATTACTTACTTTATCTACATATATTTACGCCCCGAGTCATTAAATTACGGCTTACTTGGCGGACACGAAAAGGATTTCCTCTCACGAGGACACGGAAACAAAGAAGTGGCAAAGCCTGAACGAATAATGTGGTAGACTTTCCCTCTCTTCTACTCTTTTCCCCCGCTTCATTCATGTCGAGCATGTAATTGTTGGAATTTAAGGAGTTTATCTACATCTACATCATCAGGGGAAGAGGGAACAGCATTATTATCTAGGCCGGCATCATTCATGGGGAAGGTGTTCTTTTTGGTTTCAAGTTTTTTTTTTTTTTTTTTGGTTTTTTTTTTCTCAATTGATGATGTGTTGGGACGGTGGTGATGGGACCTGTAGACTGAGTTGGGTTTTCTTTTAGCGTGGAGTTACGGTTACCTATTGGATACCTATCTATGAAAGAAAAGGGTGTGGGAAGGGGCATTTATTGTGGGTTGGGAAAGGTTACTAATGACGGATGAGATATTTGATCACACCCCGTGTCAAATCGACATGGTATTAATGATATGATGGGACGGAAGGATGGGTGAGGATATTCTTTGTATGAGGCTATATCATATAGACCGGGACTAGGTACGTACCTAGGAACTCTTCTCGTCCGATTTGTCAGGAAAGACAGAAGATAAGAAAGTCAAATGTAAAAGACGTCTGTTCAGCTCCTGTTGTTCAATGTTCTTCACCGTGCCTAGGTTGCTGATGCGCTGTGATACTACATGTAGATTCAGCATCAACAGCCCGGGAGTGGGATTTCAATCCCGCGATACTTGTCTCAATACCTCAAACTAAATTCAGGTAGGTAGGTAGGTAGGTACCGCTCGACGTATTACGTCATCTCACACTCTCTTTCATTTCACTCGCGCGGTCTTTTTTTTTTTTTTTGTTTGGTTTACATTAACTACTCTAGCATCTAGTCTAATTCTAGACTGGGTATGTATGGCATTATCAATCTCGCAGCAGAAGCCGGTTTTTGCTCTAACCTTCTATAGCGTCTAAGCTGAGGTGTCAGACCAGAAAGTGAAAAAATCGCATCTTATCGTGCAAAGCAAGAAGAGAAGCACCGAGGCGTATAATTAGTGCGCAAACGTGACGGATCCATTCTCCATTTTCCCATCCTCTCAATTCCATGCTCCAATCTTGATCCCCTGCCATGTCCGACTCTCCTAATTTTCATTTTCCTCATTTTCAACTCAAAGAGACATAGTGTCCGTCGATCTTCGCCTACGCCTTGTTTTTGTCGGCACGAAGGGCTAGGATATGCTCTGCGCAGTCGTTGCACACTGTTGAAAGTCCCTGGTTAGCACACATCACAAGATGTATATAAGGTAAGATAGGATGGTATGGTGGGTATGTTATGGAGCTAAGAGGGAAAAAGAGAAGGGAAAACTTACGCTGCAGGATACTAGTCGCGTTGATAATCTTCATAACGGCGAAATCCTGACCGAGGCTCTTGTTGAACCAGGTGCGCACCTCCACGGCCGTCAGCGAGTCGAGGCCGAGATCCATCGGGCTGCTGTGCATGTCGATGGCCATGCTGTCGGGGAGCTGCATGAGCGCGCGCAGTCTCTGCTCTAGCGCGGCGCTGATGGCGTTCGCCACGGCCTCATTATGCGAGAGGCATGCGAGCTCCTCCTGAAGGCTCCTCTTGGTATTGTTTGTGCTGTCCACGTTTGCGGAATCTGCCTCGGGTCGCATCGCGAAGTGTCCGAATCGCAGGTCTTCGTGCCAGTGAAGCGGCTGCGGTGACCCCCGACGGAACCGTCGCAGTCCAGTAGTAATGTCGAATGGGACGTGCTCTTGGTGATATTTCGCGCAATCCCCGTCCGTTGTGGGCCGACCTGCCACGACGGCCTCCAGGAACATGTGATGCAGGTCGCGCTCCGAGATGGGCGGGTATCCGTCCTTCTCGAGTCCGGCGTATAGATACGTCTTCTCGCGCTGGAGTAAGCCGAGACCGTAGATAACGCCGATGTTGAGTGCCATTCCAACCAGACCGCGCTTGCGTCGCTGAGCGGCCAGGCCGTTCATGTACATGTTGGCGGCCGCGTAATTGGATTGCCCTGCGTGTCCACCGATGGCGGCGAACGACGACGTCATGATGAAGAAGTCGAGGTCAGGCTCCGAGAACACCGTGTCTAAGTTCGCTGAGCCGATTGTCTTTGGGTGCAGCACTCGATTCCATGTCTCGATGGTCATCTGCGCGAACAGGCAATCGTCTAGCACCATGGCGCCATTCACGACGCCGCCCGCAGGTGGCATGGTTTTGGCGGTGTCTTTCTTTAACGCGTGAAGACTTTCTATGTTTGTCACGTCGGCTCTTTTGATTCGGATGTCCGCGGCATATATAGCGTTAAGCTCAGTGACCCAGTTCAAGGAGGTGTCTGGGTTTCGGCTAGCTAGAACGATACTTCTTGCTCCTTGCTCGAGTAAGAGGCGGCAGATACTGTGGCCAAAGTCGCGGGTCATACCAAACAGATAGTAGGTCTTATTGGAGGAGACGAGGGGCCCATCGACGGTGTGGTTGATCGAGCGAAGGACATGACTGTCCCGATTCCAGTCAACAATCTGGAATGACTGCGCACTCATTGCGCGCGACTGCAGCTCTCGCAGTGAGACTGTAGTAATGAGATCAGATTCCCGAGGTTCCTGAGCATTCTCCAAAGATCGTCGTGCAACGGAGCGCAAAGCCATATTCCATGCGAAGCTGAGCACCGGGAGGTCTTCATTGTGCAGTAGTGCTTTCAAGACGAATGTGGTGAAACCGGTATAGATGGCACATTCGTTCGAAATCGACGCCATGATTCGTCTAGTTAGCTGGTGATCATCTGGCAGAAAGTTGAAGATGGTACCACGCTGTGGAAAGGCGTGCTTCAAATCTCCCAACAAGCACTGCGGATGTAGGCAGACGGACACATAGCGACGAAGTTTATCGCATTCCAGTATCTTCGTATACCGTGCTTTATCTAAACAAATCAAAAATGTTAGCCAGCTCCCCTCCATACTGGGTGTATATCATAGGTAAAGAGATCTGAATTCACTGTAAGATGGGATGGAGACGACTTACCGTGTTCATTGCAGCATGTTCCCACAATGATGACTTTATGGCTTTCCGACGCGAGAGCTATCAGCTGATTTGCAAACTCTACATCGGGATCGATGAGCACAATTGGATGGTCAGGTGAGACAATAGACACACTTGTCAAAGCCGTGATGCATCGGATAAGTTCATGAAGTACGGTCAGGCTCTGGTGCTTGTCTCCTTCTAAGGTCATAGCTATTGAGGGCGGAGATGCGATATACGACGAGTTCGTGTTCGACAAGGCTATCACCCGCTTGCCCGTGTAGCAATTGTGTCCTACGCATACGTAGCGAGAAATGTCGTTATATAGCTTGAGTGGCAGAGCTGAACTGTAATCTACTCGAATCATCGCACTGCCTGGCGGTAAGTGTTGACGAGGACTCTGTTCAATGTGGTTGAGTGAGAAGCAGATGGTGTCGTTCGGGAGGACTTTTGGTGCGAGCTCGATATATTGTTGGATGGTATTCACGGGTACCGTGACCATGCGACGAAGAGCGTTGACTCTGTCATTGGCTTGTGTCCAAGGCATCACACGAGGGATCAGGCGTCGTCCATTTTCCATGTGAATCTCATGCTCCAAAGTCCACATAGACTTGTTAGATATGTCCTTTTTAGAAAAGACTAGTTGATAAAAGGCTGAAGATATTCTGTCCACTGGAGACTCAACGTCATTGGGGTCGAGGTCCAGCACTTGTAGTTTCAGATTGGGCACCTCTGCCACCATAGTCCGTAAAAATCCAAAACTGGCTGCGGCCTCTGGGTTTCCGCTTCGTGCATCGCATGTCACCCAGAGTACTGTCATGGCAGGCCGGAAGAGGATTTGAAACTGGCTAATTGTGTGTTGGGTCATGTTCGACATGACCGGCTCGCTGAGGTCAGCCAGCACGATGACAGCAGTGCAATCCTCCAATTCTTGTGTGGTCACCTCGTAGAGTGAGCGGGACGTAACATGGCTACAGTGGGGTGAAATCCGGCCCTGGAGGCCAGCGACCAGCTGACTATCATCTTTCCCAGAGGCGCTCCGGAGAAAGAGTAGATTTTCAGTAACAGTGGTACTACCATCCACCTGCACCGGAAATTTGAATGACCTCCGTTCACCTAATTGCCGCACGAGTACGTAGCCCGCTCGGTGGTAGTGGTCAGAGTTCCGGGCTTGTCGAGTGAAGCCATAAGCGTCGAGGATATCAGGCCATTCTGGTGGTGTTGGAGGACGATTGGTGCCGTCGCCAGAGCGTGTTCCTGGCTGGGTGTTGAGTATGGCGACGTTTGGATTAATCAGAATCAGAAAGCCACCCTGCTTCATTGCACGACTGATACCTTCCAAGGCCTTGGTCATATCATCGTAGCCTAGCAGCGTGGTTGGAAGAATCACGAGATCTAACAATACTTCGGATCCAATCTGAGTTCCCGGCTGACCCAAGGTGTTGATGTCTAGCTCCTGGAAACTTTCGGATGGCTGAGTTCCCAGGCGTGGGCTTGCAGAGGACGGAGTTCCTCCGCTGACACCCAAAGTGAAAGACTGATAGGAGCCACCAATGGTATCCAGTATAATCCGAGTAAGGTCAAACTGCTTAGTGGGCATGTAGAGAATGTTCATCCATGGATATCGATGAACGACCTGCTTCACAATGCGACCCAAGTGGTTTCGGAACAGGGAAACTTGGCGGGCCTCCTTCAGAATAGATGGTAGTGCTTCAGATAGTCGGATTACGTCTAGTTGTCCAGCTTCCTTGATATGTGCCAAATAATCGCTATGATGCGAGTTGCGGATCATGGTATCAATGGCCTCCTGGGTTTCGACCAATGATCCCTTGGTTGCTTTAGGGCTATTCTCCGCAACATGATAGTCGAGAATGAAAGAAGTGATTCTCCGACAATTCTCAGCCAAAAGGTTACTATCTTCAGCTGAGACAGCATCGTCGGGCGGAACAATCTCATCAGCGGGATCAATATCCATCACCGTATGGAGGTATAGTTCATAATCGTCTTTTGGGTTAGTGTCGGCCAAGGCGCGAACAACAAGGTCTTCGACATGGATCTCTGCTTCTCCAGCATTGTTGAAGATAGCACTGTCAATCGCAATCGATGCACGAGATGCTTCGGTCGGTGGCATGCAACGGACCATATTCGTATCAACTGTCAGCGAACCTTTGGGATCAGCATTAGCCAGTGTGGCAAGATTGAATTTGATTCGGCGAATTCCCGTTGGCAGGAAAGACGTCCAAAATGACCTGTTGAAACACGTATGTTAGTATGACAGCCATTAGCGAAGTGATACTGTGTCTGGCTTACCCATCTCCCGGATAGGCGTAGGCCAAAAATGCAGTCTGGAAACAAGCATCGAGCGTTGCTGGACTGATGCCCAGCTTGGTAGTGTCATCAGAGTGGAAACGACCAAGGGTCGCACAACAATATCTATAGCGACGGTGAATTGTATCTAGAGCCCTGAAAGGACCAGTATATAGAAGGCCAGTAGCTTTATTCATTGTCTCGTAAAAAACTTCAGCGTCAGCAGCTGATGTCTCGGACAGAGACGGTTGCCGAAGTGGCAAAACCTCCAAAGATGGCTCGCCTAAAACAATGTGCAACGATCCGGTGGCGTCCTTCTTCATCTTGGTCGCGCCATCGGGAGAACATGAATACAAGGAAAAGGTACCGTTGAGATTGGACAACTCCTTGTCCCCATCAGACATCGTTAGGGTAAAGAGGGTTTCAACACCGGCAGAGTCTCGATCAAGGGCAATGCCACTCAGGATCTCGATATCTCGAAGTTCGACCAAGGATGCGGGTCGGCCTGCAAGGAAAGCTCGTGCCGCGTCAAGTGCCATGATACAATAGGCAGAGGCAGGTAGCAGTGCCTGGCCCTGAAACTGGTGATGCCCCAGCCATGGGAGCTTTTCAATCTTCAGAATATTCCGCCATTTCATCTCATATATATTATCCTCTCGGCACCGAACACCCAAAAGCTCATGAGGGACTTCAGTCTTGTGGTGATATTGGCGGCTAATGCGTGACTCTCGCCAATAGCTGGCAGAGTGATCAAAAGGATATGACGGGATATCTGTCAATCTTGAGTTGACCACATCTGGGACAGGGGACTGTTCGATGTATGTACCCAACGCGACCTTTGAGGATCCAAAGTTCGACCAAATGAACTCCAAGAAGTTTGAAACCGAGACGCTGCTGTCTTTCGTCCTGTTCAAGGGGCTGGTGTACAGAATGGTACGGCCGAGAGGTTTGGCAGTCTCCGAGACAGAAGACTGCAGTGCAGGGTGTGGACCAATTTCTATGGCGCAATCAAAGCCACTGCCAGACTGAGACAGTGCATATTTGACGGCCTGGGTGAACTCGACCTGATTGACCATGTTGTCTGCCCAATATCCAATGTCCAAATCCTGTGTGATGCGAGAACGGCCCTTCACACTTGAGATCCAAACGATTCCATTCCCTTTTGGACTGGAAGAGATGTTGTTTTCTGAAAGCGCCACGGTGTATTGTTCAGCGGGTTGATGCATGTGATGTGAATGATAACCGGTGTCAATTTGCAAAATCTTTGATGCTGTCCGGTTCTCTTTCAGCTGGTCATGGGCTAAGCGAATGCACTCAATATCACCTGAGAGCGTTACACTGTTTGGACTATTGCTTGCTGCAACGCATATGCGGCCAGCAAAACGACGGCAAAGACTGGTAGCTTCACGCTCTGACATGCGAGCCACTGACATGGCACCCTTTTGGCCATCCGCGCCACGAGCAAGATGTGCAACCATGCCCCTGTGATAAGAGATCAAGATGGCGTCTTTTGCAGAAATCCGCCCTGCAGCGTACGCGGCAGCGATCTCCCCAGATGAGTGTCCAACCACGGTATGGAAGTCGATACCAATGCTTCGTAGGAAGTCAACAAGTGCAATCTGCAGGGCGGTGCAAACAGGCTGCGAGACAGCTGCTTCATCAATGCACGATTCATCTTTGTCAGCCATGATATGATCCTCCAAGGTCCATGAGGGCGGTTGAGGGCAAAACGTGAGAACGCCGTCGAGCTTGCGGATGGTGTTGCGGTAGACGCTGTTTTGCTGCAACAGAGTCCTGGACATAGTGGCCCATTGTGCCCCTTGGCCTGTGAAGATCCCCAAGATTCGCAGAGGTGCATCTGAAACCTGAGATCGGCTGATGCGCTCAGGAGGAATCGCTGACCCATTGGAGGGCAGGAGAGAATCCAAGGCACGCAGAGCATCGGGCCTTGTTGCCGCAGAGAAAGCAACTTGGTACGGGAGACCAGTGCATCGTGAGAACTGATGCCATGACAAATGGTGTACATCAACGTCGTTCTCGTCCAGGTATTTTCTATAGGACTGAACAAGATCTCGCAAAGACTTGTGAGAAGCTGCAGAGATGACAAGGGGCAGATGAAAGGGATCTGGGCTGGCAGAGGCACTCAGCTGTGGCTGTGGTGCCAAGACGCGGGTGGTGGCTTGCTCAGGGCAGCAGCCAATTGCTGCAAGTTCAAGCGGTGTGGCTAAGACGACAGGGCGGACTTCAGGGATGTAAGACTCAATGATGGCATGTGCATTGGCACCGCCAAAGCCGAAAGAATTAACACTGGCTCTGCGAGGTTGACCCGGAGGAGGATCCGGCCAAGGCGTCAAGACAGTGGGGATCTGGAGGTGTGTGTAAAAGGGCTTCACCTCCGGGTTCAGATGCTCGAAATGCAAATTCGGCGGTACAAGTCCATGATTGATACTCCAGACTATCTTGAGCACGCCTGCAAGACCGGCAGCAGCTTCGGTGTGTCCAACTACTGTCTTGATCGACCCAACAAGCATCTTTTGTTCAGGATTATGCGAAGACTGCACAGCCTTTGACTTGGGCTCACTGTTGCCAAAGAAAGCCTCATGGATCGCAGCAGCTTCACGCGGGTCGCCAGCCTTAGTACCTGTGCCATGCGCCTCAAAGTACTGGCACCGGTCAGATGGATTCTTGGGATCAAGACCTGCTTTCTTATAAGTGCTCCGAATGAGTGCTGCTTGAGCTTGAGGATTAGGGATAGTGATGCCAGCGGTTCGACCATCCGCATTGGAGCCAGTTGCACGAATGACAGCTTCGATCTTGTCACCATCTCGAATAGCATGAGAAAGCCGCTTAACAAGCAACACCGCAAAGCCTTCACCGCGGGCGTAGCCATCAGCTCTAGTGTCCCACATGTGGCATTTCCCTGAAGGGCTCAGCATGTGCAGTGCAGACTCAACAATGAACTGCTCTGGTGTGAGCATCATGTTGGCACCCGCCACACACGCCATTGAGCAATCGCCCTCACGCAGACTTAGCACGGCCTGGTGTAGGGCCACAAGACTGGAGCTGCATGCCGTGTCAATGGTCATAGAAGGGCCTTGGAAGTTGAAGAAGTATGAGATGCGGTTGGACAGCATGGCTCGCGAGTTTCCTTTATTACACGAGCTGAAGTCAGTAATTGCCGGATAGGGAAGAGTTTCAGCTCCTATTTCGGGAGTATGCAGAGAACGAAATATGCCTAAGGAGAGGATAAATGATTCCAGAGAACTAACCTGTAGCGAAGTACTGAGAAGTTGTGAGCTCGTCGCGTGAAGAGAGGACTTCGTAGTCTTGCGTCATGCACCCTGCAAAGACACCAACACGTTTACCGCTGTACTGGGAAAGGGGGAAGCCTGCAGACTCCATGGCCTCGAAGACAACTTCTAGCAAGAGGCGCTGCTGCGGATCCATGGCTTCCGCTTCTTTGGGGGTGATGTTAAAGAAGCCTGGATCAAAGGCCCGGCAGTCTTCATTCAGCCAATACGCCTTGATGCAATTGGTGGTGCCGTGGTACTCTCCATCTTTGTGATAGAATCCCTTGGCGCTGAACCTCTCTGGAGGAACCTCGCGTGAAAGGTCAAATGGCTTGCACAGAAGATCCCAGAGTTTTAAGGGAGAGGTTGCATCGCCAGCGAACCGACAGCTGGCTCCAACAATGGCGATTGGCTCTTGCCGATCTACTATATACGCCATGCCAGGCGGGAGAGAAAGGGTGATTGGATGAATTAGGTGTTGTTAACAAGATTGTGGAAGCGATTTACAACTGGAATTGGAAGAAGATGTGTGAAATGTGTAGGGTGATGCACGTTGAGTATCAGGGTGAAGGCAAAAAGCAGAAGACAGCTTCACCTAAGTGTCAAGGTGTTGTTGAAGAAACAATTAAGTGTAGATTAATGGTTGAGAACCAAGGTGAAGTTTGAAAGGTTGAGGAGTGAAGAGTGAGGGTGAAGGGTGAAGGCAGAAAGATGAAGAGAACAAGGTGAAGCTGTCCTGGGAGTCAAGGTTTTGTAGGTAAATTACGCAAATAAATTTTAGTGGGCTTGACGCCGGTAATGAGGGCAGAGTGTGTGGGTTTGAGTTAAGAGCGCCGGTAAGGTCGACGATGGATGGGTTCCTTCCCAGGCGGATGGGGCAGGTACCTCAGCCAGTTAATGAAGCGGTTATTCGGAAACAATGGGCTGCTAGCGTGATTATACGGAACTGAGTGTTCAAGGTACATGGTCAATGTCGAGGGACAGTCTGAAGTGACTTCGGCCCCGAGCCTGTGTGCTATCACATCTGTCTCATCAACTCCTTTCGGATGTCGGGTATCTTGTGTCAACAGCTCACTGTCCTCCAGAGACTGGACAACAGTAACTGACAACGCCGACCTTGTGGTGTTGTGTTGGAGGAAAACGTCATGGGGAATACAAAGACTTCAGCATTGACACTAAGCTGCCATTACATTACCATTGTACCGGTGGTCGTTGAGAAGATAACTACGTAATCTTTCTTTTGTGTCCTCAACAATGAAAGAGGATGTTTGTAACTACACAAGCAATGCCTTGTTTTGATACAACCCGTGACAGCATAATTGTACAGTGACTAATGAGACTGCGACTACCGAGTACCCAATGAAACTTCCCACTTAACTCAACAAGTTCCTCATCAAGTTCATTTCTTCAGACTATCTCCCGTTTCTGTGTTCATCTCTCTCATTCTCCAGCAATCTACGCCCGGACCACCCTTCCTTCTTTGTTGTCCACACTCCAGTAGTTCGCCTGGACTAGATCGGGTTAGGTTGAGTTATTATACGAGCTATGGCATTCTTTGATAGCTGTAAGGATTTGGAAATAAGCTGCAAAAGTATGTGATGGACTTCCTGCAAGCGTGAATACACCAAAACGGGTAATGATGGATCTATCTGATAGGCTGTGAGTATCCCCGTACTCGCCATCATATGTAGGGTTGAGGAGAATCTTTGGGATAGTTGGAAAAGCTCCTTAATGGACAGCCGTGGTAGGGCAGCACGTGTACCATCTACCATTTTTACCTCGAAGTCGCCCATATTTGCGTGGCTGCACGTGGTGTCTCTCTGCAGGGCCTGACAAGCATCATGTGCTAGATTCAGTTCAGACAAGTATCCTAGAAGGGTCTGTTTTACTTGGTCCGAGCGGGCTGTGTTCTGAAGCTCGTTGTATTCTAAGCTGGAGAATGGTAGGCAAAGCTCTAGATATCCCAGTTCCGCTCCATCTGCAAGACCAATCTTTGGGGCCCTCTCAGAGTCTCCCTGATTTGTTAGATTGATATCTTGAGATTCGAAGACTGATTGATACTGGTATGGCGTGAAGTCTTGTCCTGAGCTATGTACACTCGGAAGATCCGCAATATGTTTGTCTGTTTGAGGTCCGTCGAAGGAGTTCGATGTGGCGGGAGCTTGCTCCGAATGAGACATCCAGTCACACAACACTTTTTCTTGTCGAGGGGGAGGGGGTGCAGCTCCGTTGTCTATAACATATTAGGCTTCGTAGAAGGCATGGATGGTATAGATACTCCTAAAGACGCCACCAACCTTCAACAGGACCAGGCCGTATCTGAAGTGGCCTTTTGATATCTTTAGCTGCTCGTCCACGCCAATCTTTCTTCTTATAGTACCGAAGGGACGGGCTGGAAGTGCATGTCTGGTTGGCCTTCAAACATCTCTCACACTGTTCGTTATCAAGTCGTCGGCAACGCAACTTCAAGCCATGGCACCGGTCGCAAGCTTTTCGTTTTGGTGTCTCCATAGTCGTGAGCACATGGGACTATCTAATTTCTCTCATGGAGTGTAGTCCTTGGGGTATGAGTCTGGCAGTCCTACACTTTAGAGCCGGTTTCTCTGCAAGTTTTCAAGGTGCATACTAACTTTTATCCCTGATATTCCACTTGAGTAGGCTGAGTAGGTTGGTGAGTTAGATAGACTGTAATAATTCTTCTTGTTTCGATTATTTTGAACAATATTCAGTGCCAGGGACCGATTTACGTGGATGTGGATGCCTTGAGTGATCCACCTGGAAGCTATCTGTTCTTCAAATTTACGTAGGAGAGGGAAAATGAGGAAGCAAACTATCTTCTTGAAAGACAGGGGCCCGACGATATCACAGTTTTTGGTAGCCTAAGGCAAACTTGAGGTAACCTAATACAGTACACCGTCTGCTCCAGAGGCAAGGCCTTAGATGAAAAATAGCGCCCATACAATGGCTAGTTTATTTAGTTGCCCTTCTTTATCGAAGCTTACTTGTAGATTGTACAGTTGACTCTTAGCCTTTGACACTATAGAATAGCTTTCTTTCCCGGAGTCGAGTCGTGCCTGCAGCCACATAAGCATTGGAACAAGGGTCAGATTGTACCTGAATGTATCACTGGGTAGTGGGAGCCAGTTTGTTTCTACGTTGTCTTGGATTGGGACAAATCGGTTGTCCCGAGCCTTAGGGGAACTGGGTCTGAGATAACAACCGCATGATCTAGTTGTGATTTGTTAATGCCGAAAGGTGGATGCCTTTCAATGGCAGATTCACCAGTTCGTTTCAGTAATGGTGTTACTCAAAGGGGGAATATACCGATATCAGGTTCAAGGACTCACAGGGCCATATTATGAGCCATGGGAGGCCCCGATGAGGCAGGTCTGAGGCTTCGGGTATCTGATTCACATTGCCGTGACAATTGCCATCACGATAATCTTGATTCTCGGGCTGTGCATACATAAGCATCACGAGAAAGGTCGGGCACATAGTGTGCGTTTATCTGGGAACACCTGTTCTACAAGATCTGAAAGCCTGGATTCCATTAGCACACTGACAATTTCAGTATCCTCAGCACGCTCAATGGTACCTCTAGTATCAACCAGGGGTACAAAACACAGAAGGATAACGGTCTCTCTCACCGTGCATTGATGATGTAATACAGCACCGATGTCGTGCCACCTGATCTTGGCCGGTCTGCACCACAGTAAAACATGTGCTCAGAAGATTGTGTTCCTTGATAAAAAGTAACTTCGGGTGCTTCATTTCGAGAGAGAGTTTGGCGAGCCTCCAATCAGGATTACAGAGGATATCTCACCCTCAGGATCCTTGACCATTTCTAGTTATAGCTCGCAAACAAACTGAAGGGGCTGCTGTAAAGCCACCTGAGGAGAAACATTCTCACTGTGCTGCGGACCTTAAGTTTTCTTATCTAAGATGTAACAGTCTTGTGGCAAGCAAACATACAATTCAACATTGCCTACTTTCTTTACCTTGGCCCAGGCATACTGAGATAAGCTCACAGTCAACTAGTACCAGGTCACTTCAGTGGTTGATAGCAAGTTTGGCTCTCGTTATCGAAAGATATCTCTGCCTTAGGCAAACAAGTGTAATAGCCTCATGCGTTACGTCATGGTCTACCTTGAACGGAACAGGATCGGATAGGTGATCATAAGTCAAGCAGCTCTATTGGTTAAGTTGCCACTCATATCGCAGTTCTCCTGGTGGTGGTGGAGTTCATTGCTTGGTCGGCCTACACAATGATATCGTATTCCTGAGAACCGCTGCAGATGGACAGTCACATAAATTTGTTTTTTTTCGTGCAGCATTTACTGAGGCATGTTGATTATATTATCCGACCTCAAGTGCTAATTCAAAAAGTCCAAGGGTATGAACAAGGCGAAGAAGTGACAACATAGCGGGCAAACGAGTGCGAACCCCCAATACGCTGGGTTAACCGAAGGTACTACCTAACCACGCCACGATGCGCCCATCCCCAAATATTCCGAAGTTAACTAGAAACAAGGACTGCGGTTGGGTAAGCTTGAAAATGCGACACTTACCTTTGTTCCGCAGAGATGTCCCACTGGACCCTGCGAGGGATCTCTGTGCTTCTCCCCCGTGCTCTCGTTAGGTGGCCAATCAGTGTCCAATATGGCACAAAGCATGAGCTTGAAACTATGAAGACCGATAACGTACCGTGATGGATTAGATTGTTTTACGAGCCGATGGTGACAATGTCGCGGATAGCCTAGGTTTCTAAGCAACGCGATATTTGTTGCCATTCTGGCGTAAACTTCGGGTACACACGACAAGCTAAGGAAAGCAAAGATCGCAAGTAGGTCCCGCTCAACAGTATTTGGGATGAAAGTCTGCTATTGGCGCTGTACTCTTGAGAGGTGATTGTTCTATTCATTCCCTGGGACAGGATGTTTGGTCTCGCGTGGCGAGACACATGCTACCTACTACGCTCATCTAGTGTAGCCTGGAAAAAAGAACCAAAAAAACCAAAAACCAAAATAATCATGAAGTGTTTAACTCGCTTGAAACACATATTGCAAAAGTCCACCATCCGCTACAGCCATGCACACGCTCCCCCCAAATTCATGCTAAGCATCCCAATATCATACACCTTTCTTGACTCGTAGTCCATCGCAGACGAATCGAAACACCAACATTAGTCACACATCAGCAGCCCTCAGCCTCTATACACGCCCGTGTCAATCACTAGTTTCCGACACCAAATATCTCGAGGTGAATTCTGTCCTCATTCACCCCATGGTCGACGAGATACTTCTGGATATCCACCATGAATGACGTCGGCCCACAGACGTAGTAATTCGCCACCGCATCGTCCAGAAACAAGCGTTCCGACCCGACTTTGTCGAGGTCGACGCGGCCCTCGAAGTCGTAGTCGACACCCTGCACCTCGTTCGGTTTGAGTGTGGACAGGAACATGGAGGTCTGCACATTGGGCTTTTCCGCGGCGGTTCGGAGGGCGGCTGAGAACGCGCGGACTTCGGATCCGTGCGCGCCGTGGACGAGAGAGACGCGCCTCGAGGACCCCGTGGATGCGACGCTGTTGAGGATGGATGCCATGGGCGTTATCCCCACGCCTGCTGAGATGAGCACGAGGGGCGTCTCTTCTTCTACCCGCACGAAGAATTCGCCGGTCGGGTGCGTGAGCTCTACTACGTCGCCCTCGTTGAAGTCGTCGTGCAGCATGTTGGATATCAAGCCCGGGACCGTGGCAGACTTGCCGCCGGCTTCTTTCTTGACGCTGATGCGGTAACAGTCACTCCCTGGAGCGTCGCTGAGGGAGTACTGTCTGGGCTGTCTTACCCCGAGCTTGGGGATGTACAGCTGCAGGCTGATGTACTGCCCCGGCAGATACCGAGGGAGAGCCACGCCATCTTCGGGCGCGAGGTAGAAGCTTGTGATCTCGCTAGACTCGGGAACCTTCTTTTGGATCTTGAAACGTCTCCAGCCGGACCAGTTCTCGAATGCGACGTAGATCTGCTGCTCCCGGTTGATGAATATGTCGGCGAGGACTGCGTATGCTGCCGTCCACTGTTAGGAGCATGTGTTAGAATATACTTTTTTTTTATTCGAACGAATGAGATAGATTAAGTGAATGAACACAAAAAAAAGGGGAAATTTGAGTACTACTCAAATCGTCTGTCTCCCTTTCACCAAGGTCTTGTTTCAACTTACAGCTTCAGCTATCTCAGGCGTGCATGCATCGCCCAAGACACTAGCCACGGCCTCGAGGAGGAACTTGCCGACAATGGGATAGTGCTCGGGCTGGACGTTGAGACTAGCGTGCTTGTGCGCAATGCGCTCGACGGCGGCGGCTAGCTTGCCGAGATCATCGACATAGGTGGCGTAGGCGAAGACAGCGGCCGCGAGCGCACGTGGCTGCGCGCCGCCGACCTGGTTCGCCTCGTTGAAGACGTTGCGGAGCTCCGGGTTCGCGTCTAGCATGTTCTTGTAGAACAGGCTGGTGATGGTGACGCCGTGCTCCTTGAGCACCGGCGCCGTCGCTTTCACGACGGCTATTTGCTCGGGTGTCAGAGGGGCGGCCATGTTCAACGAATGAATAACCCGGGGATGTATTTACAGGTTGGATGAGGGATGGCGATGATGAATGAAGAGACGAGGTGAAAATTGGAGTAAGAAAGGATGAATTGATTCAGTGTTTTCGCTTCGTTCTCTACGTGATTATCAAGTTCTATCAAAACATGTCAATCCCGTTCCTTCACTTCGCTCACGTTAAGTATTTATACTGAACCCTGACATGGTTCTGCTCGGAACTGGCCGGAAACTCTCCAAAAATTATTTGCTAATGTTTAACAAAGAGCTCACGAGAGTCAGCGCCGGGTCAGGCCATTCTCGGTCGAAAGTTCGAGTCACAAACGAGCAAGAGAGAAAAAAATTAGACGGGTTTGGGTTGGTTGGATTGGACGACCTCGACATCTCCGCGGTGGTGCTATTTTGCGGGCTCCATCCGACACTTACACTTACACTTACGGGGCCCCCGCTAAGCGAAAGCGAGCAGGTATGGCAGTTCCTCGGGCTAGGGGACCACAAATCGGTGTGCTGCCGGCTTTCTTTCTTTCTTTCTTGCCAATGTTCAGGCAACCAGCATCGTCTATGGTAGAGTAAGTAGGTAGGTATGTTTTCGGATGCCCGTTTAACCCTGCATTTTTGGTTGCGGTTGTTGGTGGAGAGAAAACCAGCCAGTTGGCACATGTGAAGAGTCACACATTTGGCAAAGATTGGCAATCTAGCGTCTGGGGAAGAGATAACGCGTCTGACAATCAATCCCCCACTGCCTCCGCGTTGCATAGATCCAGAAATAGACCCGAGTTTGGAAAACGAGGAGGTTGATGATAGATAGAAGACCCCCACAATATCACAACCAACTGACGAATAGATAGATGCTTAATGTCATTCTTGGTTGACTATCGCGTCCCTCACTTGCTGCTTGTCTGGCACTTCTTGCTCAATGAAACCAACATGATGAGGGGCTGCCTGCTCGCCGTCCAACGCACTTATCTGAGTTCCTTACGGACAGAGAGAAGTTGGGGGTTCAACATTGAATGGTTTGAATCCCAATGCTTTGCCAACACAATGACATGGAGCAAGTTGCCAAGAATCTGATCGCTGCTGGACGGTAACAATGGTGTATGAATGCCTGTCAGTTCCAACTCTTTTGACATGGTTTACTTATGGCAGAGTCCTCGCTGCCACTCTGACGTAGCGATCCCTACTCTTCGAACTCTGGAGAAACAAACAGATTTTGTAACTAGTTATCGAATATAGAGCCGAAGCTGATGAGCTTCGTGTCTGAACGTAGTGAAGCTGGCATTAATATATCTGAATTATGCTTGAGGCGATGGAAAGCCTACTCTAAAATCGCCATCACAACCCCGTGGTAACTATTCGCTGTCCTTCTCTTCGCTCTTCTTCTCTTCACTCTTCTTGTCTTGCCCGCCACCTTGTTGTTCGTCTCCCTTCTTCTCTTGATCCCTATTTTCTTCGCTGTCAGATTCCTTTCCCTTGTCCTTGTCTCCGCTAGATTTCTCCCCGTCTTTCTTATCCGCTTCTGCTTGCCCTTTCTGTTTCTTCTGTTTTTCTTCCTCCTTCTTTTTTCTCTCCTCCTCCTCCTTCTTTTTCTTTTCTTCCTCCTCTCGTTGCTTTACTTTCTTTCTCTCCCCCTTCTCCAGCTCTTGCCATTTTTTGGTGTAATCCTCCTCACCACGGTGCTCGTGAAATTTCTCGTTTAGCCCCGTGAGTCGGGGGCTTGCGTCTCCAACTTTGGCTCGCCCGATTAAGCTGATGGCGATGGCGACACCGACGACGGCCGTAAGCGCGAAGCGGTAAGTACTGTACCACACTGGAGCCCAACCGCGCACTGTGGCGCGCGTGTCAGCAAAATATAGTGCTACAAAAGCGGCGAATTGTGATGTCAGTGCAAACTCGACTGGCATGAATAGAGTAGGCCAAGCGACTATCGGGGCCATGACTCCTAGCCCGTAGCGAAAACGAGTTCGGGCATGATCTGATGTTTTTGCGGCATACTCCATGCCCCAATGTACAGCACCTAGAAAGCTAATAATGACGGCGCCATAACCTAGTTGAATCGGTTCGAGCGTGGCCATCAACTGGTGTGCTGTCTCCTGACTAATCAGAAGTTTATTGGTGAAGGCCGAAGGCGCAGGCCACGGGGTATTCAGAACCCAAGAAAGGTAGACGGTAGATAGGGAGGTTCCGAGATAAGGTAAGGTCCCAGCGATTCCTAGCCAGTAGGGTTCGTGGGGGGCTTTGGAAAGAGAAAATGTTTCCTGTACGAGTTTCTGTGGGGTTATATGGTCAGCTCAAGAATCAAGGGGGGAGATCTACACGGGAGAACAGGACTTACTAGATCATCCGTCAAGCCAGACTTCGCCGGGGCCGCCTTTCCCGGAGGAGATGGTTCATATATGTGACGAACACTCGAATCCATAGTTACGGATTCTGGGTGGGGAGTGAGTTTACGCTGGGCAATTTTCCGGTCCTCTTCCGGGTCAATTCCCTCCTGAAATGGGTTGTCGGGGGGTTTGGTCGCGAAAGATGCCCGCTGGGCGGCCAAGGAGAGGCGCGCAGGTACAGCCCTTGGGCCATTGCGTGTTGCTATGGCATTTCGAGGAAGCACGGCATTCGGTACGCGTGATAATATTCGCGAGGGGGCTTGCAGAAGCAGCCTTGCGTTTGCTATGGGGAGCATGATCTATGATCTATGATCTGTGATGAAGAGGGACCTATGAGTCGGAGTTGATAGCTCGAGACGAGGAGAGACGCAGTAGCTTCCTTATATATTTGCTAATATGAGTTTATGGAGGAGAGATAGATAGGTATAATTAGGACAAGATTATGTTGAGGGTTTAGTGGGTTGTTGTCATCCGTGGTCGATTTACTGGCGAACTGCTTTGTTACTGACTAAAGGGGGGTATATGTCAAGAGGACCTGAGATGAGAGAAGATAGGAATATTTATATATATAGAGAGAGAGAGGGAGAGAGAGACAGCACGTAATAGGTATTGGGGGTGATATCTGATTCAATTGCCTACTTCCAGACTAGACAGGTCAAAGGTCATGATATATATTCAAAGGTAGTTACTAGGTAGGGAGGGAGGGGACACACGGCATGATCGTAATTGATGGAATCTCATTCTCGTCACGACCCATGGCGCAAGGCACAGAGCAAGCGGGTAGCTCATTCTTGAAGTTTTATTGTTCCAAGGTGTTTGTTACCTGCGCAGGAGCTGGCTGAAGTAGTGACGTAATGATTGATGGCATGCGCAAGATGAATGTGGGGAACTAGGAATGTACCTAAGTACCTCCGTAGCTGTGCCCCGCCATCTCCAGCAGTACCTACCACAGCAGTACCGTACTACAGTACCTTCCAAGGTACATTATTTGGGTGATGTCCCTGTAAGTATACCTATAGGTACCCCCCCCAGCTTATCGGGTCTGCCTCCCTTTGGCTTCTAGACAACAACTTAAAGTTACCTAATTCTGCCTAATTATTGATGAAAAGATCGCTAAAACGATCGATGCACACACAGTATGGGCTACTATAATTCTAGGTACCTAGTCTAATGTACCTAGTTGTTACACTAGTATGCTGCTCACAATATCTGAATATACTACGTGGAGTCTGGTAGAGGTCACGCACATCTGGAACTTGGATGAATAACCCGTCTAGCCCGTATCGATTATCCATAGTGTTTAATTGTATAAGTATTCAGGGGAGGTGTTCTTTGTTGGCCATCTACTATAGAGATGTTCTATCTACAGGCCTGTCTACAGTACTAAGTAAATGCGTACAGTGCTGCATTGCGCTGCCAGGGGTTAGCCTTAGCGGGTCTATTGCACTATTCTTACCTTAGGTAGGTACAGCACTATGGTACCTAGGACCATTGGCGTCATCGCTTCCAGATTTGTCGGGGTAGAGGCGTTAGGTAGAGTTTCTTCAGCTCCCAAACTACTCACCTACTTACCTCTCGCAATCCCGGGAATATCCCACCACACGATCGAACAACGTCGACAACCCGGCCGACTCTTTAGTGAGGTAAAAAGTACGCATCTAGCGGACCCAGCAAATCTGGCCTCAGTTCTCTCACCCAACGCGCCGTGCCGCGTTCTCCCCTTACTTAGTCGAAGAGGTAGGTACTGACTCGCTCCCGCCTGTGGATGGCTATGATGGCTATGAGTACCGTACTGTCTCATGTTTAAGTGCTTACTTGCAGTAGAGAGCTGTCAATGTTGAATGCCTCGTGGTGTACATATGTGTAAGTGGGATATTTCATCTCCTCGATTACCTAACTCCACGATCAATTCCACGGTCAAGCATATGACGCTTATACGACACATACATCCCCGTCTGACATATCGTGGTAACGAACCTTCGATTTTCTCAGTAGTTGTCGCCCAATTCATCCTGCTGTTTCAAAGCTTCCTTATGTCAGACGCAGTCCTCGTCAATCCTGAATCCTGTTCTCACAACACATACCTAGATAGATAATCTGCCCTCTCTTTTCTCTCCATGAATGGTCTGCTTACTGCTTACTTACTTCCTCCTTCACACCCCGTGTACCTTCATGTCTAATCATTGCAGTGTTGCAGCATCTAGCATTCTCGAGTCTCCAAACTAGATTACCGACCCTACCTGTAATCTTACCTATAATACTACCATAGCTCAGCTCCGATACCTGCAACCTACGAGCTTCCTCGACCGCCGCGTCTTCCATTCCCTAATAGCGCTGTCTCCCATAATCCAGGCCCCGCTACACCCGCAACACCTATACCTTTGCTTGCCGATCGTGTTAGGCATCGCATCTCGGAGGACGAGCTGCAATTTCGGCTGCGACGACCTCAAATTACGCAATTGTTTCCGCATCTCCACAGATGCAGCAATCCAACACCCCCCCTTAGTTCTACGACGAATCCCCCCGGCCCGGGTCACGGCCCAAAGTCCGCGCCATGCTGGAAGGGTTAGTCGCCGGGTTGCTGAACCGCTTCCTGGGCATGTACGTCAAAAACTTCGACCCTGCGCAGTTAAAGGTCGGCATTTGGTCCGGCGACGTGAAGCTGCGTGACCTCGAACTCCGTAGAGAGGCTCTCGACCAACTGAAGCTTCCCATCAACGTCGTCGAGGGCCATCTGGGCCAGCTCACCCTCGTCATACCCTGGTCCAACCTGCGAGGTGCTCCTGTCAAGGTCTTCATAGAAGATGTCTTTCTTTTAGCCTCCCCCAAGGAGGAGGCTGCCTACGATGCTGAGGAAGAGGATCGGAGGAAACAACGCATCAAGATGGAGAAGCTAGACTCGGCTGAGCTGATCAAAGAGCGAAACCAAGAGGGTCTCAGTCAAGAGGAGCAAAAGAAGAGCCAGAGCTTTACAGAGAGCCTTGTCACTAAGATTGTCGACAATCTGCAGGTTACAGTCAAGAATATTCATTTAAGATACGAGGACTCCATTTCCGCTCCGGGCCACCCTTTTGCGCTCGGCGCTACCCTCGGAGAGTTCAGTGCCATAAGCACCGATGGTGAATGGAAATCCACGTTTATCCAGAATACGTCGCAAACGACGCACAAATTGGCCACACTTGCTTCATTGGCTGTATACTGGAATACGGACTCGGACCTCTTCGGCTCAGGCCGCGAAATGGCTGACGAAGCCAAAACCGTACCACACAACGAGATGATAGACAAGTTCAGAACTATGATTAATGATACTGAAGGCGCTCCTAGCTCTAATCATCAGTACATTCTCAAGCCCGTGAGCGGTCAAGCCAAGATTGAGTTGGACAAGTCTGGCGATACATACACGCCTAAATTCAAAGCCAATCTACTCTTCGATGAGATCGGTGTGGTGCTTGACGATGACCAGTACCGAGATGCCTTGATGATGGCCGATCTCTTCCACTACTTTATCCGCCATCAAGAGTATAAGCGACTTCAGCCCAAAGACGCAAGTCCAAAGGAAGATCCCCGTGCTTGGCTCCAATTTGCCGGAAATGCCGTTCTTTCCAAGATACACGAGCGAAACCGTCGATGGACCTGGGATTACTTCCGTGAGCGTCGCGATGACCGCCTTCGTTATATCGAGCTGTTCAAGAAGAGAAAGGCGCATCAGCAATTGTCGCCACAGGATACAGATGATCTCAACACGCTTGAGTGGAAGCTGGGCTATGAGGATCTGCGTTTCTGGCGGTCCTTAGCTCGCAATCAGCTGAGGAAAGAGAATGCCGAAGCTCTCAAAAACGCCCCATCGAAGACTGAGCAACAACAAGGATGGCTCTCTTGGGTATGGGGTTCAAAACCTGCCGAATCGACCGACACATCCGAGAATACTCAGATGACGGAGGAACAGCGACAGGAACTGTACGAAGCCATTGATTGGGACGAGAAAGCGGCGCTAGCCGATGCAGTCGATTCTCCGCGCGATGCAGTGAAGCTAGAAGTAAATGCATCACTGTCGACGGGCAGCTTCACACTAAGACAAAGTCCACATGGCAGTAAAACTGATCTGCTAAGTTTGCATTTTGACATCTTCAAAGCCAAAGCCTTGAAGCGCACCGACTCTTTACTGGCAGATATCAGTTTGGGCGATTTTCGAGTGAACGATGGCACCACCCCGGATAGTCTGTTCAAGGAGATCGTCAGGGTCAAAGATGCGCCAGACAGCCGTAAACAAAAGCGGCTGTCTATAGTCGAGCTTGAGAATACGGACCGGGAAACTTTCTTCGGCTTGCAAATTGAACAGAACCCCCTGGACGGGGAAGGTGACTTTGCTGTCACAGCCAAATTAAAGCCGTTGGAAGTTGTATGGAATCCCAACTTCGTTGTGGGTATTGTTGACTTCTTCAAGCCACCAGAGCGCCACATGGAGTCCATAACCGCTCTCATGGAAACCGCAGGAGCAACAGTCGAGGGCTTGAGGCAGCAAACGAGAGCTGGCCTAGAATTCGCCCTCGAAGAACATAAAACGATCAACGCAAAGCTGGATCTGCAAGCACCATTGATCATTATTCCCCAGTCTATCAAAACAGCTGACTCAACCTGTCTCATATTGGATGCTGGTCATATAAGCCTCAACAGCGAACTCGTCGACAAGGGTACTCTGAAGCAGATACAAGACAAACAGCAACAGAGGTACTCTGAGGAGGACTTCAAGCAACTCGAGTCACTCATGTATGATCGTTTTCTCGTCAAATTGACATCAACCCAGGTGCTGATTGGCCCCTCAATCGAAGAGACGAAAGCACAGTTGGTGCACAAAGACGAGCGTCACATGTTTCATGTTGTAGATAAAATCAATGTCGACTTCGTTGTAGCACTCTCAATTTTGCCAAAGGCACCGAACCTCACCAAGGTTAAAGTTTCGGGTCACATGCCTGTTTTACAAGTTAATGTATCGGACACGAAGTATAAGAGTTTGATGAAGATTATCGATGTTGCCATACCAAAGCTTGGTAACCAAGAACAGCAGGCTGTCGACACGCAACCACGACCTAAGCGACCTAGGTTGATCAGCTCAGCATCTAGCCGTTTCAATGCAAGCCATGGCCGTAAACGCTCCTCCAACCTATTCCTCACCCAAGAAACTGCTATTATTCTTGAGGACGATTCTGACGATGACTCTGACGAGTTTGAGGACGCGGAGGATGGCAATCCAAATCAACAGCTGAAGCTGCAACAGCGCAATTTCGAGATGAAATTTGCTGTAGACAAGCTACAGGGATCTTTATACAAGAGTGACTCTGAAGGGCGCAATCCTGACTCACTTCTCGTCGAGCTCGTCGCAGAGAGTTTCGCATTTGACCTGTATGTCAGGCCATATGATCTGGCAGCCGAAGTATCGCTCGGTTCAGTGACGGTCGATGATTTCGTGGACAACCCGTCAGCTGAGTTCAAATCCATAGTCTCTTCGGGTGACGTAGATGATCACCAACAGCAAAGAGATCTTGTCCGAGTCAAATTCACCAAAGTTAGGCCCGACTCGCCAGAGTTCATGCCCGTATACGAAGGGATTGAGACGAATGTCAACGTTGCCGTCTCAACAATCAACCTCATCGTAACAAGAAAGACTCTGCTCACACTTCTAGACTTTATTCTCATTACCTTCGCAAACAATGGCGGTGCAGAGAATCAATCCCAAAAGCGCATTGCCGATGCAGGGGAAAATGGCCAAACCGTTGAGATCAATGATCCTGCTCAGATTTCCGAGCAGACGGAGAGTGGGTCTATACGAGTGAAAGTTGACCTGAAAAGTATTCGCATGATCCTCAACAACGATGGCATTCGTTTGGCAACCCTATCTTTCAACCATGCCGACGTTGGGGTCTTCATTTCCGGCAGAACTATAAGGGTTGCAGCTAAATTAGGAGATCTCACTTTAGTCGACGACATCAACGTTGGTGCAAAGGAAAGCTCGAGCTTCCGACAGCTCGTCACAATCCAAGGTAATGAGCTTGCTGACTTTCGCTATGAGACATTTGATGCAAGCAACAAGAAGGCGTATCCCGGTTACGACTCTTCAATATTCTTGCGAGCTGGCTCAATCAAGGTCAATTTTCTCGAAGAGCCTTTTAGGAAAATCATCGAGTTTTTGGTCAAGTTCGGAAAGATGCAAGCGATTTACAATGCTGCACGCCAGGCTGCGGCAAACCAAGCCCAGCAACTGCAACAGATTACCAGCAAGGTCAAGTTCGATATCATTGTCAACACACCGATCATTGTTTTCCCGAGACCTCTTTCTCCTGATCGACCTAACAGGGACTTGGTTACTGCTTATCTGGGAGAAATCTATGCTCAAAACAAATTTGTGCCTCTGGACGACTCCGAAAGCTCAGAGATAGCTATGAAGCTCTCTGCCGGAATCAGAAACATCAAGTTGACGTCGTTGTTTCACTACGCTAATGATCAGTCCGAGGAGCTAGAAATGATTGACCACGTTGACTTTGGCATCAATATGACATACGCAGAACACAAGGAAGGATGGAAGCGTCCAGATATGGAGATCGAAGGGAGCATGACTGACCTTAATCTCCGGATTACTCAGTATCAACTCAGATACTTGTTGGCTATATCTAGATCCGTTCCGGCTGCCTTTGTGACAGATGCAGGCGCTAGTGAAGAGGAAGCAGAACGAGATGTGGATGAGGGGACACTTCGAAGGGCAAAGACCATGTCATCCGTTAATACTAGCTCGGATGGCGACATTGTGGACTTATCCCCCGAGCTGGGTTCTCGTGACGCGACCTGGACGAAGCTCGATCTCGTCTTCACGATCCACAAGGTGGGACTAGAGTTGATCAATGCCCCTGAGGATAGGCCAGTTGGCAACACCGACGCAGCAGGTCTCTCCCGGTTTTCTCTAGACGACAGCAAATTGAAACTGAGAATGCTAGCTGACAACTCACTTGAGGCGGAGTTTGTAATCCACTCATTCACCATATATGATAGTCGCGCGCGTGATGGGAACAAGTACAAGAGGATCATGACTTCTTCGAACAAGAGCGTACAGCAGTTCATGGCGACCGTCTCTATGGCTCAAGGCAAGGAGCAGAGCATGATTGCAGTGGTCGTTGTCGACAGTCCGAGGATTATCTTTGCGTTGGACTATCTTTTTGCCATACAAAAGTTTATCACACTTGGGTTGCAGACCGATGAGCCAGTTCAGGAGATCATGGAGAGCCCTACAGAAACACCAGATATATCAGATACCGAATCTTTGCAGGTTCAATGGACTGGGAAGCAGCCCGAAACTGAATCTCGAACATCACTACTAGATGCAGAGACGTCACAACAGCCTAAGATGAATGTTGCATTCCGCCTCAACATTGTGGATGCGCAAGTCATCCTGATAGCGAATCCACTTAGCTCTAGCTCAGAAGCTATTGTGCTCAGAACTAAGCAGGTTCTTTTGTCACAACAGCATTCGCTCACTTTTCAAGTCTCGCAGGTCGGCATGTTCCTCTGTCGCATGGACAAGTTCGATGAGTCTCGACTACGTGTCCTGGATGACTTCTCTGTTCAAGTCTACATGGATAGTTCACGGCCCAGTCTTACCAATATACATGTCGATATTGAACCGCTTATCCTCCGGCTTTCCCTTCGAGATATCCTTCTGGTACTTCAAATTGTGGGTAAAGCCTCTGAGCTTTCAGAAGAAGACGAGGGCAAAGACCACCATACTGCCACACAGAAGGACGGCCAACGCCAGCGCCCTGGTAGTCTCAAGGAACGCTCAGCTAGCGGAAAGGCCAACTCCACCATTGCTGCCTCCAAATCCAGGACAGCCAAGAGCACTGGCACGATGACCCATAGGACCCAGAGGGACTCTGCGGGCCGGCCGCATGATGTCAGTAAACCGCCGCAGCGCCACGAAGAGCTAACCGCTACCATTGAAGGTATGCGTGTCGTGTTGATTGGTGATGTTCACGAGCTGCCAATTCTTGACTTAAGCATAAAGAATTTCACAGCATCGGCAGCAGACTGGTCGAGTAACCTCAAAGCAGAGACCGCTATCGACATGTATATCAATGTCTACAACTTTGCCAAATCTGCTTGGGAACCCCTGCTAGAACCGTGGCAAGTAGGTTTTGGAATTGCGAGAGAGCAGAGTACCGGGCTTCTTTCCGTTGACCTGACGTCGAGGAAAACATTTGACGTGACAGTCACGACAGCGACCATTGCACTGGCTTCAAAATCATTTGCCTTCCTTACGCAAGACGAGGACATTTTAGGCAAACCCAGAGGAGTAGAAGCGCCATATAAGATCCGGAACTACACAGGCTTCAACGTGGTAGTTCAGGCCAAGACGCTCAGCAACCAGGAGAGCATATCTCTCAAACTGGAAGATGGTGAAGAGGCTCCCTGGAGTTTTGAACAATGGGAGAAGATGCGCGAGAACGTCATGTCCGAAAGTACCACGGCGAACAGTGTTACCGTTCAGATCGAGGGAAGCGGCTTTGATGCGGTGAAAAACATCACACTCAATCGTGAGGGAGAGTTTCTCTATAGTCTGCGGCCAAAGATGGATAACACTCTTCATCGGCTCCTGGTGGAAGTTAGCCTCGGTGCCGACAATATCAAATACGTGACTTTGAGGTCACCTCTCGTCGTGGAGAATGAGACGCAGATACCCATTGAATTAGGGGTTTATGATGCCCAGGAAGGCCATCTGCTTAAGATTGAGAAGATCGCGCCGGGCGAGAGCCGTCCCGCTCCAGTTGCGGCTGCTTACGTCCAATCTCTTCTCATTCGTCCCGATTCCGGATTTGGTTATTCATGGTCATCTGAGCATTTGTGGTGGAAAGACTTGTTAAAGAGGCCGACGCGCACTTTGGTCTGCAAAGGAGAAAACGGTGATCCTTTCTACTTCCAGCTCAGTGCCAACTATAACAGAAGTCATTTCCTTACAGGGTAAATATTTTCATGAAGAAGTGAAGTAGCGTTTTCTGACTATCAATAGGAAATATCCATACATGAAGTTGAAGCTGTCACCGCCGATAGTCCTAGAGAATCTCTTGCCATACGATTTCAAATACAGAATCTATGACAAGAATACCAAGAGAGACTGGACTAATTTCCTTAGAAAGGGCGGCGTCAGTCCAGTGCACGTGATAGAGCTCTCACATCTACTCTTGTTAAGCGTGGATATGCAAGACACGGCGTTCAGAGCTAGCGAGTTTGCTATCATCAACCCTGGCTCTCAAGAGGATTTTCGCAAGGAAAACAAACTCATTTGTAAGGACGACGAAGGGCTGCCATTACACCTCAAACTTCACTACCTCAAAACTCCAAATGGGGGTGGGGCTTTCAAAGTAACGGTCTTCAGCCCTTATGTGATCCTGAACAAGACTGGCCTGGATGTCGTTATACGAGGGAAACAATTTCTACAACAGGCCAAGAGAGCTGCTGGACAATCTGCACAGCCGGGCGCCTCAAACCAGGAGCGGCCCAAAGCACAACCGCTAATGTTTTCTTTCGGGAGCGATGATCAACGCAATCGTGCTCTCTTGAAGTTCGACGATTCGGAGTGGAGTAAACCCCAGAGTTTCGATGCCATTGGTAGCACAACCGATGTGGCGCTTCAGTCTGCTACAAAGCAGTCGGAACTCCACGTCGGAATTACAATCGAATCTGGCGAAGGAAAATACAAGCTTACAAAGGTCGTCACCCTTGCACCGAGGTTCGTCATGAAAAACAAGGTCGGCGAGGTCGTGAACGTGAGAGAGCCGAGATCTTCCAACATCATGACACTGGAACCTGGAGCTCTCCAACCCCTCTATTGGCTCCAAAAATCACAGACGAAACAAATAGCACTGTGTTTCCCAGGTTTGGACAATCAATGGTCGTCGCCAGTGAATATATCAGACCTTGGCACTACGCACGTCAAGATTGCTAAAGCTGGACAACGTCAGCGACTAATACGAGTTGAGATCTTGATGGAAGATGCTACTATATTTCTTCATCTTAGCGTAGAGAAGAAGGCCTGGCCGTTTTCGATGCGCAACGAAAGTGACACTGAGTTTACTTTCTACCAAGCCAACCCCAACGTAGACGAAGATGGGGTCGAAGACCGCTCAGGCTGGCGGCCGGTTCGATACCGGTTGCCTCCACGCAGTATCATGCCGTACGCTTGGGACTTCCCTGCTGCCAAATTTAGAGAAGTGGTAATAAGTGCCTTTGGCAAGGAGCGGCATGTCAAGCTGGCCGAGATCGGTAATCAAATTCCTATGAGGTTTGTCAGCGCAGCCGGTGCTCAGAAGATAATCGACATCAGTGTTGCTGCAGACGGCCCGACACAAACATTGATCTTATCCAACTACAAACCCAGCAAGAGTCTCTACAGGCAGAAGTCGCAGAGCGGTGCTAGTACAAGCGGGTTTGAGGTCAAGAAACAGGACACTGAGACCACGTTCCAAGCCGCATTGAAACTATCGGGGATAGGGATATCGCTGATCAATCAGCAGATGAAGGAGTTGGCATATATCACCTTCAGAGATATCAGCCTTCGATATAACGAGTCGACCCTTTACCAAACCATCAGTACCTCTATCAAGTGGATACAAATCGACAATCAACTCTATGGTGGCCTATTCCCTATGATTCTTTATCCCAGTGTAGTGCCTAAACAAGCGCAAGAGACTGAACTTCATCCATCATTACATGCCATGGTCACCCGAGTCAAGGATGATAGCTACGGTGTGTTGTACGTCAAGTATGCCACCTTACTGCTACAGCAGATGACCGTCGATCTGGACGAGGACTTTATCTATGCCGTATTAGACTTCTCCAAGGTCCCTGGTGCCTCGTGGTCCGAGACGCATGAAGGCAAGCTCTGTGATGAGGGTATTGATATTCCGGAACCCAAGCAAGAACAATCCGGGCAAGACATCTATTTCGAGGTGCTAAACATCCAGCCAATGCAGCTCGACCTCTCGTTCATGCGCACGGAGCGCGTTAACATTGAAGACAAAACGTCATCTCGAAATCCCATCATGTTCTTCGTCAATGTAATGACCATGGCGATCGGGAACGTCAACGATGCTCCAATACGAATGAATGCGCTGCTTTTAGAGAACGCCAGAGTCTCCGTCCCCGTGCTTACGCAAAACATATCCAACCACTACAGCCAAGAAGTGCTTTTCCAAGTCCACAAGATCATTGGCAGCGCCGACTTCCTCGGCAATCCAGTCGGCTTGTTCAACAGCATCAGCAGTGGTATCACGGATGTTTTCTACGAACCCTACCAAGGCCTGATCATGTCGGACAAGCCTGAAGATCTGGGCCTAGGAATCGCCAAGGGTGCCGCTAGCTTCGTCAAGAAGTCAGTCTATGGTTTCTCAGATTCATTCTCCAAAGTAACGGGCAGCTTCGGCAAAGGCCTGGCAGCCGCGACTCTCGACAAGCAATTCCAAGACCGCCGTCGTATAACGCGTGCCCGCAACCGTCCCAAGCATGCCTTATTCGGAGTGACAGCGGGCGCGAATTCCTTCTTCACCTCGGTGGCCTCTGGTATCGGTGGTGTGGCCCGTAAGCCACTAGAAGGTGCCGAACAAGAGGGTGCCGTTGGTTTCTTCAAAGGAGTCGGCAAGGGATTCATCGGACTGGCCACGAAACCCGCAGTGGGCGTTTTCGACCTGGCGTCCAATGTCTCGGAGGGCATCCGCAACACAACGACCGTGTTCGACGGGTCAGAACTCGACCGGGTGCGTATCGCGCGGTTCATCTCGGTGGACGGCATCGTGCGCCCATACAATCAGCGCGAGTCCCTGGGGCAGTCGTGGCTCAAACAGGTAGACAACGGAAAATACTTCAACGAAGACTACATTGCGCACATCGAGCTACCGCGGGAAGACATGGTGGTCATGGTCACGTACAGCCGGATCCTCCTCATCAGGAGCAGGAAGCTGAGCGCGGAATGGGACGTCCCGCTGCAAGACGTGCAGACCATTGCGAAAGAGCGCACGGGTCTGAGTATTATCTTGCGCGGCGGGACGAATGGGCCTTTCATCCCTATTGGTGAAGAAAGCGGACGGACGTTCCTTTATCGTCAGGTCGCTGTTGCTGTGGAGGAGTTTAATCGGAGATTCAGAGGATTGGAATGAACTACGATTGAATGAAGACGGTACGAGATATTGAGCGGGTTGAGTACGGGTATGGAAGTGATTCGATGAGGGTTCACATGCATTTTGGTTTGTACAAGAGGAAGCAAAGTCAGTCTCTCCCGGTTTGGATTATACGTTTCTACATATATATACATTACATTACATTATGGACATGACACGATGGGTGGATATGATGTGAAATTAGACGGGGAATTAAAAGATGGCAGGGGAAATTGGAGTGGGAAGGGAAGGGGAAAGGAAAGGAAGGTTATTTGGTATTAACGGAGATTCAGATGGTTTAGAGGTTGCCATCCATGAGCGAGACGAGGAGAAAAGGGCGGTATTTTTCATTTCACCTTTTTGAAAATTTTGTATTGTACTTATTTTACTGCTTACTAGCAAAACCTTTTGGTTTGGTTGGTGTAGTTTTCGACCTCGTTGTTATGAAATATTTATGAATTAATTACATTGTTATATCATGTTTATTCCGGGGGTTTCATATGGGTTTTGACACATATATAACTTTGATGTTGATATGGTTTATCTACCTAGAGGGCAGTGTCAGAAGGCTTGTACAAGGTATACAGTAAGACTCTCATTGTGTCACAAGGTCTAAAAGGTCAGAAGTCTGAAGGCATTCAGACTTCCCTGACTATGTACAATGTATCTCTTTGTTCCCCTGCCCTGAGACCCCTGACAGGCAGTGAAGACTTGTTCAGATGAGTGTTGAATTGTACTATTACAGCCTGATGGATGGATGGATCGAGCTATCTATGCACCTTAGGTACTTACCGAAGCTGGGCCCCGGGATTTACAAGCAAGTGAAGTAGTCGGTGGTGAGAGAGAGAGAGAGACAGAGGGGAGGGAGGGGCTCGGGGACCGAGGAGCCGCATATGACGTCATTGAAGCAGATCCTGGTTTTTCTTGTCTGATCTGTTTGAAATGATGATGATAATGATGATGATGTTGATTTCGGAATCCTGCTGTTTATGGGGTAGTGATCTACTTGTGTTCCTGTTTGAATATAATAGAGAATGTAATCATGATATAATATTATATCTATGCGATGCAATACAATGCGATGCGATGTTGTGTGGTTAACTAGGTATGTATTCCGGTCTTGGTAAATCAAGAGGAAATAGATATAAGATGAGGTAGACAGGTATTGATTGGATTGGATTGGATGGATTGGGGCGGAACGGTTATGACGGCTGTGATTTTTATCTCTATGTATGCTTGTTGGCGTTATGGTCAGCGTCGTCAGTATGGTATGGTATGTCAATATGTCATTGTGTCGGTGAGCTAGGGGGTAATACATATTATGTGCTTATGTTGTATTGATTGATGTCTGAGTTATGGCTTGTATACGACATTGTTCGCCACGGTCGGTTTGTTCGGTCTTTGAAATTTCATCTTTTTTTTTTTTTTTTTTTTTCGCTAACGTTCTTTTTGTACCTTTTTGGGGAGTTTTACGAGGGTATTTTATCTCCCCCGAGGCTAATTACTGCAGGCAGGGATAATAGAAGCCTTGATATCTTTTCTGTCGAAACCTGTTGATCCATCACGTTGGCATGTAGATTTGCTTGCGGCGACGGCACGGGCGTTTGCCGTCTTGGCTTGGTTCTTGCTTTGCAGTTTTCTCTGGGTCCCTTGATTCCCACTATGACGACATAGTAGTAGCAGGTAGGGTCCCCTTTTTGTGAAGCGAGGAAGCAACATGACCTACCGATAGTCTACGTACGTATGTAGTCAGGCTCTGACAGGCTTACCTATGTAGAGATGCCCCTACTCTGCCCTACCTAGCCCTGTGGGTTGAGTTAGTTTGGTGGAAAGGTGGAAGTGGAAAATAGAACCGAGAATAGAAAGATTCGGGCTGTCGGAGGCTTTGATAGGGCGTTGATTACGTATGTACGGCTCTGCATCTCTGATCTATGTGTATACCTACTGTACTGTGTGTTGTATTTATCGGCGTAGAGTTATGGATGAATCACGAAGTTGGTTGTCTCATTCAGGAACGTAGCAGAAGAGCAAAGAGACGTTGCATCCATGTGTCCATTCCTTCTGATTAGGTACACGAAGTAGATGATAATCTCAGGTTCGGCAACAGAGGACGAGGATGGTAGGTTGAAAGATATGTAGGTAAGTACCTGTCGTAATACAAGATCTGGCCAAGATCAGCCGTGGGCTTGTCGGGCCCCATGCATGGCATGGCATGGCATCGCGTGCATTAACAAGAAAATCAATAATTAAGTAGAGAGGTAGATGAGTGCATTGTTGGAAGACGTTGATGGACCGTTTAAGACGTGATATTACTCGCCTATCACACCTTGCTCGGTGTTTGTTGGATCACATAAGACGAACGAACGAACAAGAGGGCAGGGCAGGGCAGGGCAGGGCAGTGTAGTATGTTAGTAATACCTAAGTGGGCATTTCCTTGGTCACGAGGGCTATTCTGCGTGAGAGGACCATGTAGAGCGTGAGCCGAGATATGCGGTCTGAGATGGATGGATTGATTGATTCATGGAATGTCGACTATAATGGAGTATAATTGGATAGGTAATGATATAGGATAGCACGAATGACCAAGTATTAGTACGCACATAATAAGTAGGGTAGGTAGCTAAGTTAAGTAACCAATCTATAAGTTGGTAGTATTATCTATAGATTTTCTATATCGTCGATGATGCAGATACCGATCGCGGAAAGACCCTGAGGTACTAATCTAGAGTATCGGCACACCATGTAGTCAGCAATCATGTGTCAGCTTACCCTGTCATTGGATGGCGTGTGCGAGTTGCGTTGGCAAGATACAGAAATAGCTACACTATATTGAAAATATATCATTGGGGAAATAGGCCAGGGAAGTTATGTGCGGCTCGTCGCGTTCCAGAAACCCATTCATTGCCATCGGGGTAACAGTAGTATTCGCATAGTAAGGACCTACCTAGGTAGCTACATAAGGTTGGAGACGTAGGTAGTATTGTATTATCTTATGTTTAATTACTGACGTGGGCACTACTGATGGTTCGTGAGTAGAAATTACATACCTATGTAGATATGTAGGTAATCAACAGAGATACTTACGAACCACACATCGAGAAAAAAGAGGTACCTACCTACCTACAGTAGACAGCTAAACATGTAGGTATGTAGGTAAGATATCGATCGCGCGATGCATAAGTAGGTATAGGTGATGCATGCGTCGGCATCGACCGCCATGTGGCTAGCTGGGTAAATCGATGGAGGCATCGATGGCCCAATGCGGCCAAGCTGAAGTGTTCTGTGCCGCCTACCATGTACGTTCCTCGGAGTTTGGTCAGGGTCTAGTCAGAGCTTGGTCCAGCCTCGTGTTGCACAGGCAATATTTGGCGACCCTTCTTCGTTCGGACGAGTCTCGAATTCGAACGCGCGGCAACGTCGGTGAGCAAGAACGGTACGGTGTCATCAGTTTGACGGTTGAAGAATGCAAGACGCCAAGGATTTACCACAGGTAGTGTAGAGAATAATACGGAATCGTGATTGATTTACTAGCATGCCTCAAGCCGCGCGAGTCGAACTCGGAATAATCCGGTAATTCTCCTCCGGCCTTTAGCGTAGAGGGAGGACAAGACGGAAAGAAAGGAAGGAAGAAAGAAAGAAAGAAAAAGTCTTCTGATACAGCTCCGGAAGTCCTTTATCGGAGAAGGAGAGAGGTGAAGTGTACGAAGTAAGTAAGTATCGGCAATCCCTGAGACGATCCGACAAGGGGATTGCAGGCCGCACACCCATTCACGCATCCCATTGCATGTCTGTCTCCCGTGTCCAAACCGAGCAGCCTGTCAAAGTCGTGAGATGGGTAGGTATCCGAGGTATCTTAGGAGGTAGTGTAGATGTGAGCTAGCTTCTAACACAAGGAGCCGTGACCTGAAACGAGATCCATCTGCAGGTGAAGAAATAGGCTGGTCGACTGCAGGTCTTCTTCGATGGCAGTGAGAAGTACACGTAGACAGACGTTATGTACAAGCCTCGTGGGAAACAATAGGTCGCTGGGTCTGTCTGTCTGTCTGCAGGGCGGCTTTTGGTTCGCCCCAACGAGGCGTTTTGATGGTCTGTGGGTTGTGAGTGGAAACATGGAAACGCGGAAACGTGCAAATATTTTAGTGTAGGTAGGTAGGTAGTAGGCTGTTATCAAAACGTCTGGGGGAGGGGCATCTCGGGGCATCTAACCCATCTCATAACCTCGTCTATTACTATCTATGTATAGGCATGTAATTATTTATCGTCGACTTCGCCGAAAGATACAAGTGGATAACCGTGACTTCGGTCTAGGCCTCGGCCGTCAAGAGGTCCAACTCCATCCAGCCCCGTCTCAGCTCTTTTCGTCCCCGATTGGAATACGATGGCCACGCGAAAACGGCACCATGCAAGTCTAGATCAGGGCGGTCTACCTAACCTAGTTGTTTCTGAGGCTATGATAGAAAAGGTCTGAGCTGAAGAAAAAAAAAAAACGTCGGAACTTTCGCGCCCATGCGCTCGCTACCTTTTACCTGTCGGTAGTGAACGGTACTACAACGTTGATGGAGAACGTGGTCAGACGAACGATCCTAGTTTTGGATTTTGAACTGACATATCTACCTATATGAATCTGTATATTGGTGTGTTTACCTACACTAAGTGCCTACTCCGGTAAGCCTACCTCTGTAGGGTAGGTGTGCGGGCATGTTCATATCTTCAACTTGTAGTAGGTATGTAGGCACTTGAGGTTATGCCGAAGGTGTGGCATATTGCAAAAGAAGGGGATAATTATTACAGGGCTACCGTGACCGAAATGCTTCTCATTACCTACCTACCTACATAGGTAGGTATGTAGGCACATATCACATCATTACCTATCTATCTATATATCTATCCACCTATCTACGAATAGTATCGAGGTACGCAGATACGGAGACCACCTGAGCCGCCACCCATAGAGATAGATAGATACTTAGATCAATGTAAGGCGATTGATTCCTGGCGTGTGATCCATCTTCGGCCGCTTGTCCGGGTCTGTCCGGGGCCAAATGACTGACCTATGCGATTACCTGCTTGGGAATGCCGGGGCGTGACACGGAATAACAATACCTAGTAGACCTTATGTAGTAGGGAGGTAGCTAATAACCAACGCGGTCCGTCCAACACGAACAACGGAGCAAAGCATGGATTGTGCTTCTTTCGGACTTGCTTGCGCTGTTTCTTTTTTTTTTTTTCTTCTTCTCTTTCCCTTGCCCTTGCCCTTGCCCTTGCTTATTTGTCTCGCTCTTTTGCTTTGCGTGCGTGCGTGAGTGAGTGAGTGAGTGAGTGAGTTTCGGCCGTTATGCCGACATTTGCTGCATTGTTCATCTAGTAGTAGGGTAGGGACATGCCAATTCACCCGAGGCCAGTCGAGTCCCTGTTAAGTACGTCTCGCAGTGCGGTGCGTTGTCGATCGTATCCCCAAGGAGAAAGACAACGGCTTGGTATGTGTGTACTGTATGTTGTACGTATGCCAGAGTATGCAAAGAAGAGAGTTGGACTCTTGATATCAATTAATATGCCAGATGTCTAGTTCGAGATTACCTGTGTTGCCTACATGCCTATACCTATACCTACATACTTACATGCGTATCTTCCTCTTTGCTTTTATCTCGGGTACCTTCTCCTTTGCTGCCTGTTTTCTTTTCTGGAAAGCTGTTTGTTCTCTGTTTCGCTTTTCTCTCTTCCGTCCCGCCCTCCTTCTTCTTCGGTTGATACTAAACTTGAGGACACAAGAAGTCCGTGCAGCCGCGCCTGTTGTTCCGGATATATTCTTCAGGCCGTGCTTTTTTTTGTTTCCTGTACCTGCTACCCTAATTTTTACAACTTACGGCACAGAGCTAGAGAGAGAGAGAGAGAAAGAGTCTATGTGTGACATGCATGCTGCTTGTGTCCAATAAATCTCTCCCGAGTTGGCCCGAGATGTGAAAAATTGACGTGTCATATACCACAACAACACCTTTCTCGAGGATAGAGGACGAAGAAAGAAGGAAAAGAGATAGAGGTGTGTCAGGGTGTGTATGCATGTGTGAAGAACAATGTGTTGTCTATCTGTCTGTCTGTCTGTCTACGTGTTCCGTTATCATCCGTTTTCCAACCGTTCCAACAGCGAAGCCCCCTGCTGATCAAGACTTCCCCCTTCTGGAAGTCCACCCCCTCCCCCGCATTACCGTATCCGCCAAGTATTGAAGGAAGGCTACCTACAGGCGGGTACCTACCAACTGACCTGTAAGCCCTATATAGGTACTGTGTAAGTACTTGATACAGCCCTCTATCGAGCAAAATATATACATATATATATTCAAGTAAGTGGGTACATGTGTGGGTAGATAAATACACATTAGGTCTACTTACTTATGAGAGAGGCGTAGGGATGCTTCAAGAGTGTCTCGGCTCTTTCTCCCCCGCCTCCTTCCTCCCACCCTTCAGCCTACAGTAGGTACCTAAGGTACCTAGGTAGGCAAGTACCCCACCCCTAACCCCACCCCACTATTGGTTGCCTATCGTATTATTGTACTACCTACCTACCTGTAAAAGTGCCCTGTCCAGTAGGTCAGAGGTAGGTACACAGCCTGCCTGTCAATCGCTGTAAGACCTGTAGGTTACAGTGGGTAGGTACCCGGTACCTATAAACGGAGACAAGAAAACGGAGAGGCAAAAAAGCAAGACAGACAGACAGACAAGTTGACGATACCTACTTTCTCGGCAAGCCCACTTTCTTCCCTCTGCCCCGTCAGAGCCCCAGTTCTCGCGTCAGCCTAACAATCCACATGTGCCAATACATGTGCGAATAATACAGGCGAGACACAGGTAGCCTTCCATTTCGCCTCTTCCGCCGCGCCGCCTTCTTCGGCTCGCCATTAGCACATGGCACTATCTTGAACCGGCCATATTACATACATACATACATACATACATAGCATCTCTCTCCCCTTGCTCCCTCCCCTCCGCTCAATCTCCTGAGCCTTCCCTGTTTTCTCCCACCTGTTCTGCCCCTCCTCTTCTCTCGGATGCTGATGTGCATATAACGCTGCCGTGATCCCTCCACTCCGTTCATCACTCGGTTTATCCTGTCGACCATCCTGACGACCATCCTATCGACCATCCCGTCGAACCTGACCGCTTCTGTAACCTCCGTCCTGCCATCAAAGCGACAAACCAACCACACGCACGCACACACACACACTCTCTCTCTGAACATCTGTCACAAACCTCTTGTCATGTTGTAGGAGGAGAAACACGAGTTATCATCTGCCAACACCACCCTCAACACCAACAATAACAACACCAACCACACCAGACAACTCTCTGCCGATACTACCCAACCGTCACCTGCCACGCGTCGCACCGACAAGCCGGAATCAATCAATTCATAGACGATCCGAGACACCACTCACCCCCTCTGCTCCCTCTTATGTCTGAGTCAACAACCCCACCACCTGTCAAGTATATAAGGTTTTAGCCCTTGTCTCGCCACCCCTTCACAACACAATCCTCTTCTAGCTCACCATTATCCACGTCAACCCTACAGAGTCGGCTTGCCCATGACACGAAATAGCCCGCGTCTCTCTGAAGACCATACCATACGACGTCATCGCCATCGACAACAACACCAGGAAGAGCACCAGCACGACGACCTGCAGTCACAGAGGTCCGCAAGCAGGCCGACATCGCAGCACAGCCATCGCTTGCATTCGCCCAACGTCCAGCCATCGCCCACGCACCACTCGCCAAAGGCATTACACAGGTCTCCGAAGTCGGCTTCCTCACCACAGAGTCACCACGTTCCATCCCCTCTCAAAATGGTTACCACGACGGCACCGATCCATCCGCCGCCAGACGATGCGCAGTATTATTACCTCCCCGATGTCCAAGTATCAGATGAGCAACACGCTGCTCATGCCTGGATGGAGCCCATTGTGATCGATGACGACGATCTCATGTTTGGCGGGAAGAGCCTAAGCGCGTGGTACGAGGAGGAGAGACAGACGCTCGGCTACCCCCTGGAGGAAGAGCACGAAGAGCGCCGGGGCCGTCAGAGGATGCGACAGCAGCATCACCACAGTCATCACCACCACCACCATCATCAGCACGGAGAGCACCGCCATCACCATCACCCGCACCACCACATGTCATCGGGTGCGAAGACTACGTCGGGCAACAACGACCAGAAGAGACATTGATCTAGGGAATTCCTCGAGAGGTGTCGCTTTGTTTTTTTCTAAGGGCTGGATTCCTCCCACCAACGACGATAACGGCCTTCAGCATGAACACTCTGCTTCTCGTTTCTGCTTTCATTTCTGAGATACCCTGCATGTTTTGCATTCGCATTTTTGTTGTCGACGCCATGCGACAACGGCTCCTTGGATCGCATTGATCATGAGAGCACCATTGCGCAGATCTGCATTGGTCTTGCCTATTAGATGTACAAGTCCGAATTTCGGTCGGGTCTTGTTGTTTCACGAAATATGCCGCGAGGAAACCCCCCGGCGGTTACGATCATGATTAGACACGTCATTTAGCATGCGAAGGACGCCTGGGTGAACTGGGGAGGCCCGGTCAGCATCGGCCGACCTCTGTTGTTTCCCGTGTTCCTTTTTTGATTTTTCTTTTGGTTTGGTCGCATTGCACTGCATTGAAGGTGGCGTCATTTGTATTTTCACACACACATGTATATCTCACATACACGAGGAGGGCATGGTGTCTTTTGTTTTATTCTCCTACACTTTTCCTTTACCGCAACGACGGATGGAAGATCTGTCGATGCCCTCTTCCAATCATTACCGTCCTGCACTTCCGCCATGCATTTAGATGGAGATGCAAACTCGACGTGGGCGAGTCGGTCACAACATTTGGTGGATGAATGAACTGGCTGGCTGGCTAGCTAGGTAGCTCAGACAGACCTGAATGAGATGTTGTTGAAGGTATATTTTGCAACAACCCAAAAAAAAAGCTGACGAATGAAAGATGATATCTATCTGTGTTATGAACTTATGTTTTTATGAAATTGGAAAGAAACTGGGGTTATTTACAGGTAGATGAGAGAAGAAGAAAAAAAGAATGAAGGTTACATAAAAGATGATGGAAGGGAGAGAGAGAGGATGGTAAATAGAGGCGGGCCTACCTAGATAGAGATAGAAGTGATGGTCTTTTGTTTTTGTTTTTTTTTAAAAGGAAAAAAAAAAGTTATAGAGATACCAATACACGTGGTTTTGATTTGGACGACTATGATTTGATTGATGTGAGGTGTTGAGATGTATCACATGTCAGCGAATCTGACCTGAAAGAGATATGTCAACTTGGCTACCTACCTAGGCATCGTACACCCCAATGGGGATGCCATGCCGTCTTGTACATCTTACCTCGATAACCCCTCACTCAGTTTACTCAGTCACTCACCCGATTACTCATTCGTTCATTGACTCATTCACTTTCTCGGCTTATAGGTACCAGATAGATAGATAGGTAGGTAGGTACTCTTTGTCTCTTTGTTTTTTGACGATTTGGGATGGCGGTACTGATTGTATACTAAAGCATTCGTTATCTCGCCCTTGCGTTATCCTGTGCCACTCACCACTCACCGATCAAGTGGGCTATTACGGGAGCTGGGCAGACACACTGGGCCGAGAATTTGAGGAATTCACTTTTTATACAACCTATACCCTGGGTACCTGATATATCTAGGCTGCCTACCTACATACATACTTACTTACCGCGTTCGCATAGAGGAGGACATTTCGGATGCGCGAGGTATCGTCAGCCATGCTACGAGGCCGCAAAGCCGTCGAGGCGCTGCCGCGCGCCGCGCATATCTGGTACTACGTCGCGTCTCTAGTTGCCGTCGTCCTGGCGGCGAGACAGGTCGTGAGTGTAGTCGTCCAGGGACAACATGTACGGCTGGGGGAGATCGCTTCCCTTGTTGTCCTAGGGGCGTATGTTTTTGGACCTCTGCGCGACGAGCATGAGTATTATGGTGATGCGGAGAGGAGGGGGTGTAAGCCTGTTCCGAGGTAGGTTTTCTACTTACCTACCTTCCTATATCATCGAAATTGTTGTGGTGAGAACTCGGGCGGGAGAAAGATATGAGGTTTGGATGGATGCGAGCGCTAACTGCTTTGTCACAGTAGGTGAATCCGCGAGCATCTAATATCCTACACATATATATATACACGTCTAGAACGTACATACCTACCTAATGCAAAAGACTAACGCCTCTTTTATTCTTGGATATGTTTAGAATACCCAGCCAACGACATCCTCGGACTTCGCTACCTGATACAGACGGCGCGCACACTGAAAAACAATGTCATGCTCGATACGAGAAGAGAGACACTTGAATATACGGGACACACCTTTGTGCATGGCATTTTCCCCGAGTGGAACTCGTGCATTACGACCGATGAGCCCGAGAATGTCAAGGCCGTGCTCTCTTCGAGGTTCGAGGATTGGGCGTTGCCGGATATGCGTATTAGGAGCTTTTTGAAGGTGCTTGGGAAACGTGAGTTTTTATTCAGTCCTTCTCTCTCCCTCCCTTTTGTTCTTTAATTTGGGGGGAGGGGACTTGAAAAGTTCGTGATAAGATGAGGCGAGATGAGATGAGATGAGTGAGACATACATACATACGAACGGATTCCTGCATACACAACGTATCGTATATGCTGTTAGGCTTTCAACATATCTTTATTGTACACCTATCCCCTCAATCCCTCCTATTCTCTCTTGTTTTCGTGTTTTTGCTGGTAGCCAGCAGACGGAGAATCAATGTTGGTAGTAGCAGGACAAGGAGCAGTGCTCGCTTGTATTTCCTCTTCTACTCATGCCACCAAGTGTAATATGCATACAATCATTTCCTACGCCCATAGCCATCCATCCGATTGAACGAAATTTACTAACAAAACTAGACTCCATCTTCACAACCAACGGCGCTGAATGGCAGCACTCTCGAGCCATCCTACGCCCGGCCTTCGTGCGAGACCAGATCTCGGATCTCGCGTGCATCGACCGACATGTGAACAAACTCATCGCGCATATCCGAGCCTCTATTACTACCACCCCTGTTATTGATTTACAGGCGCTCTTCTCTATGATGACGACGGACAGTATTTCTGACTTCAGTTCGTTCACCCACCCTGAATGTTAATTCATTTCCTTTCCTTTTTCCGCCTTGGATAGGGTTTGGTGCTCATTTCTTACGCCTGCATGCACGCATGCTCCTGAATGAAATTCTTACTATTTGTTTTTAAAGAAATGATTGGTAATTACTGACTGAATAATGCAAAACAGTGCTCGGCCAATCGACCGATCTCCTCGGCGGCGATGCTCCCCAGGATAGCTATACCTTCGGCAGGTACTTTGATGAGGCGATGCAGAAGATTGCGTGGCGCGCGCGTCTGGGCTGGCTTACCATGTTGCGAGCTGATCCCGAGCTCGACGAGTACTCGGACTTTATGAGGGCTTTTGTCAAGCGCTTTGTGAGCGATGTGCGCGATAGATCTGCTGCGGCGAAGAATGTGGATGCGAGGAAGTATGTTTTCCTCGATGAGTTGCTTAAGTCGGGGGAGTCAGACGAGGTTATTTGTGATCACCGTGAGTTGGAGTTTCCTTTCATGTTTGGGTGGAAATTTGCTTGCATGGATTTCGTATGAGCTGGTCTGCGGTTTTGGTATCGTGATGAAACCGATTCCCTGTCGCCTCTACCCCTCCTCCCAGGACATGTATTTCTGACAAGAGGGCAGTTCTCAGTATATTCACAGCAGGCCGTGATACGCAAACCAGCGTGCTGTCCTACCTCTTCTTCGAATTGTCGCGACGCCCCGATATCGTTGCCACCATCCGCGCCGAGATCAGGGATCTGGGCCGAGAGGATCCGACGTGGGAAGACCTGCGAAACATGAAGTACCTTAACTGGGTTCTTAAAGAATCGCTGCGGCTCAATCCGCCCGTGGCCTCGAACCAGAGAGAAGCCGTACGCGATACCGTCTTACCTGTGGGTGGAGGCGCCGACGGCAAGGCCCCTGTTTTCGTGAAGAAGGGGACCAATCTCCGATATCTTCCCTGGGTCATGCATCGCCGGAAGGACATTTTTGGTGATGATGCGGATGAGTTTCGGCCTGAGAGATGGGAGGATTTGAGGGTTACGTATGTTTTCCCCCGGATTCTTTTTATATTTTAACCCTTCTTCGTTTTATGTGTACCGCTTGGTTGGTCTCGTCGTATCGGCGTGTATCTCTCTTCCTCCCTTTCTACTTACATCTCCATCTTCGTTGAACCTTCTCTAGCTCACTCTAATCTTCAAAACATCGCAGATTCGAATACCTCCCTTTCAACGCAGGCCCGCGCATCTGTATTGGGCAGCAATTTGCACTGACGCAGAGTATGTATTCCCTAAGACCACTTTCCTCTTCCTATTACGACAATTTGCAGTGGCAGAAAAATAGAAGAGGAGAAATACAAAACTCCTTCTAGGTGACTAGCATGTCTCGATGGCATACAGAGCTCCTTGAACCCCCGTCTCGTTTACGTGAAAGAGGAATTACTAACGCCAGCGAACTACCCATAGTGGCCTTGATCACGTTCCGTCTATTGCAGGCATTCAAGACGATCGAGCGACGAGACGACCGGCCGCCTATCCAGAAACTGGGAATCAACTTGTCTATGTTGTATGGGTGTCTCGTTAGTCTTACACCGGCTTGAAATGGATGGAAAGAAAATTTGAAAAAAGGGGGGAAGTATAACAAGGGCAGATTGAACTGGGCTTGGAACTGAGGATTCTGATTACAATGATCAACTAGGGCTGCATTAGTCCTTGACCAACCAACTCCTTCTCGGCTGTTGGTGGCTTGAGATGACTCTATATACAAATGATCTGCCAGCCCAGACCGCCTGGGTCTCTAGGGTCTGTTTCAAGAAGCGAAGTCTGTATAACCTCACTTTCCAATATTGCCCAATATTGCCTGTATGTCTTGGAAGGTCATGAACAGCCTGCAATGGTCCTTCGTACAGCCGAAGTGCAAGGCGAACTGCATTCTTCAACCGGCACAGAGGTTACACGTGTAACAGGTAGGCCGACGGGCAGGTGGGGAGCGATTTTGAGGAAAGAACTCGGGCTAGTGATATCAAAGACAAATTTAATCAGTGTTGATAGGTGCGATGTGGTGTGGTTGTGAGCGTTGGTAAGTTTCGTGACAACTTGTACTCATACTATGTAATACCTAGGATATCAGCAAGGCTACCTAGATATGACATTTCACCAGCACCAACCCCAATGAGGTACCTAGGTATATATGGTAGGTAAGTATGTAGGCCGGGAGCAGAGCGAGGAGAGAGAAGGGGTGGAAAATAAAGGTAGGTATACAAGTTAATAGGTTAGGTACACACCAGTAGAGGTGGGTGGCACTTTGATCAGGATATATATATGTTGCGATATAAGATTACCTAGTTGTAGGTTGAGCTTTAGATTTCTGTCAACACTAAATCAATATATGTGATCTATGATATATTATGAGAAACATATTTTTATTTATAACTTTTCTATACCTAGTGTATAGCTTTTGCTTCAGGGTTTTGTTTTATTTAAAAAAAAAAAAAAAAAAAGAGTTCTAGTTTTTAGAGAAATGTATTTAATTTAGTGGATGAGAAACACTTCTTTTATGCTACCTAGTCATAACTGATGCCAAATATATACCTAGTATACTACGTATATACATATATATACATATACCTACATACCTACTCCGTATGATTATATAATTATACAGTTATACGGTTATACAATTAGGTATACGAGAGCACGGCATATCTATCCGTTCCTGCATCCACAGTTGGTCGAAGTTGTGACCAGACTACTGTAGTGCGGCTGCACCGGCGCGTCGGCTACGACCATACGGGGTTTAGTGTTGACCAAGAATACCCAGCATTTGCCGTACTTATGAGATGCCCAGCTCCGATCCTGGAAAGGCTATCGATTGGACAGTGCTTAAGTACATGGTAATTTGGTAAAAGCGACGTTGGCGGGTTGGCTATGCAGGTTCGCATCATAGATCTTATTGTGGACTAATTGAGCACCTTGCCTTGGGCTCAGCTCGGTTCGGTTACTAAAAGGAGCATCCGTGCCTATGATGCCTTGCGTAGATAAGTACATGTACGGAGTAAGTAGGCAGTAAGACCTTTCACACGCTACACGTACTTATGAAGTTGAATCCTCTTCTTACTTAACATTCCTCTGCCTATCTCCGACGATTGAAGGACAATGGAATGGCTCGCTAGTTGGAAGTGTGGTAGGACAAAACTCTGTGGGGGAGGGGTGTTGTATCTACCGATCTACAAACCTACCTAGCCTATAACATTATATACCTGAACATATAAGCACTCATCACATATTATCTGATTGAAGGAGAGGAAGAGGAAGAGGAAGAGCGAGAGCAAGAATAATAAGGAGAAGAAGAAGAAGAAGAAGCTGGACAAGAAGGATTATATCAACAAAGTACAAACAAAGTACGATGCACGGGTCTGGCACGGGAAGCTCTACCACAGTCCCTCTCAACGGCACAGCCTCATCTCCTTGCTGACATGCATCTAACCTACTTGTAAAGTATACACGACCTGCCTAATGTAGTGCCAACAGCTCCCTATCATCATCATCATCATCATTGGATCGATAATAACCTATGTTTTATTCTGCTGCCTAGAGGCTGTGTCTTTATCACATTCTCGTATGGACATGTCACACGGCTTCATTCCCGCCATCAACCCACAACCATCAACCATCATCCTTCCTCGTTATCGTCTGGTTTTAGACTGCCTACTCCTCTCCTAATCTATCTACAAAGGGCATACTCGACTGTTGCTGCCCTTGCTTCGTATTTCGTTCTGCACCCTGATAACTGAGCTGTTTCATCTGTCACCCTGCCCTGTTTCTAGGTAACATGCGGCGACACAGCCCTATCCGAGATTTCCAATTGGCCCGGATATGTGGCGGGCCAACACCTCCGGCCTTTTGGGCCGCATTTGTTAGGGAGCAACTAATGTTAGCTGGTGGAGTTGCATCCGCAGGTGAGATTTCGTAACTGTGATTGAATCTCTACGCTACCTTGGCTACCTTGGCTACCTTCCTCGCCTTGCCCTAAGAGCACGCGAGGGCAGAAACAAGAAGGAAACCATGACGCATCCGTGCCTAGCTCTCTCTCTATACTCTTACATGTGCTATTATATACGTGGTTTCCTCAAGACCATCCTACCTAGTGTGACGTTGGGGTGATATTGGTAGCTTGGAGACGTCTTTGGCGTGTTCTTTGTGCGCCAGGCACGCCGTGTCGTGTTTGTGCTATTCCCGGGACCATGGCTACTACCCCTTCTCTTCTCCCTGGTTGAGAATAATGAGAGCGCCCCTAATTTTGCATCCTTTCATTCTTGCCTTATTTGCTTCGCCCACCCTCAGCTCTCGGAAAACTCCCTGTAGTCCCCCCATGGCAGAGTGATATGTAGCAGGGGCATTAGATTAAAGACAAAACCCCGTAAGAAAAGACGAGACGGCGTAGTCCAATGACTGGGCCGTTGCCCGACCTACCAATGCGTTTGATGTCCAGGGATTCGCCTCTTCTCTTCATACTTACAACAGTATAAACAAGATCCAGGGAGCTCGGGCATACCCGCCAACCTAGAAAAACCGTTCCCCTTGTATTCTACTATCGAGGTATCCTCGGGTGATCGATGATGATGGTGTTACGTTCGAGGGCCCTGATATACCAGACGGTCCTGTTCTTCAGCATCGTCATCCTCGTCATCGTTGCACTGCGCACCAGCTCAGTCCAGGACTCGCTATCCAGATTTAAGACGAACAACATCGACCCCATCATCACACACGAGGAGAAAGGACCACCACATCCCAAGTACAAACCTACACCATCGTACATAGCGCCGCCGATATCAGATCCCTTTCCAGCTCTCGCGACGTCTACACCACCGCCCATTCCACCATATAATGTCCCCGAAAAAGACGGTTGGAAGAAGTATGGCCTGGAGATTGCGCCACCGCTGGTCATTGGATTCACACGGTCATGGCCGATGCTGCTGCAGACCGTCGTGTCGTATATCACGGCAGGCTGGCCGCCCGAGCAAATCTATGTCGTCGAAAACACAGGCATGCAGCAGGCCAATGCACGCGGCCAGTTAACTCTCCAGCATCCCTTCTACCTTAATCACACGACGCTTAAGAATAAACTCGGCATCAACATTATACAAACACCGGTTCTGCTCACTTTCGCACAGCTGCAGAACTTTTATCTCTCGCTGTCTTACACGCACGAGTGGCCCTATTACTTCTGGAGCCATAGTAAGTGTTCAATCCTCGCCTTCCATTATTCTCAGGGCGGTTAGCATAACTACTTTGCTGTTCCTGCCTTATATTTGCCCATCAAGGAAGGCAAATAATCCCCAACACAATTCAGTTCGATGTGGCAATGGTCCTATGGAAAGTGAGTGAGCAGCGCGCTAACTCGTGACGATCATTACAGTGGACGTTCTCGCCCTGGGACATGAGAATGGCTTCGAGAACCTCACGGCACGAGCAGGCGAGCCAGGCTACAAGAGTCTCTATACGCTCTGTCTCGAAGAGCTCAATCACACGCTGGCGACAGACGACAGATGGGGTCTGCGCTTCTTCGCATACGACCATCTCACGTTGCAAAACCCGCGGGCCCTCGAGGACATCAACGGCTGGGACACCCTCATCCCTTATTACATGACGGACTGCGACACGTACACACGCCTGACCATGCGGAACTGGTCGCAGATCGACGCTAACTGCGGCGTGGTCACCGACACCTCCGTCGCCCTCGACGACCTCCTCGCGCTGTACCGCGATCCGAAGATCACGCCGAAATTTACCGATCCAAATCCGCCACCGCCTGCGGAAGATGATGGGGAAATTAAGGAACGGCGGCATCTTGCTTCGAAGCGCGAGTCGATTGAGGAATTGGTCGAGTATTGGAAGGCGTTGATCAAAGTCGCGGATTCCATGTTCCATTATAAACATGGCGAGCGTGGGCGGAATACGTGGCAGGCTGGACAGCATGGTGGACAGGTCAGTGCCTCTCATTCAACGCTCCTTACCCCTTTCCTCCTTGGCCGATTTCAGGCACACACACACCCTCTTTCTCTCTCTGTCTTATCTCTCTGTTTTTAATCGTATCTAGCTTGGCCTATTTCAATCCATACTTACTTATTTTCATGCAGGGCGAGCCATTCTACTATGACAGCGCCGGATTCTCCGAAGCCATCGAGGTCCTCACCGAGGCGGGCAAGGAGGTGTATAGGCGGAAATGGGGTCACCGCGATTGCGACTTGATTAGTGGGGCGGGAGTCAAGTACGAGGACCAGTGGAAAGTCCTTCAGGATTGGTGATCGATCAACTCATCGAAGAATTAATCAGTCGATCAATCGATAACTACCGCGCCTTGTCGGATGATCGCAAGGTGGCGAGCAGCTTCAAAGTTGTCCTTCGTGCCCTTGACCGACCGTCTTTATTCCATCCAGAGAGCTCTCTGTGGGAGAGGATGTTCGAATAACGAGAATGCTGGAGACGGTGGGTTGGTTCCTTTACGACATGTCTGCATGTTTCTCGTGGATTCCGAGCTGAGACACAGGGTTCTCGTATACAAACTACGTATATTGGGTAGTCTTTTGGTGTATCCCAGAGTATGACCATTCGTATACTCGTGTATAAAACGGTATAAGGAGTTGGGCGTCAACGTTTTTAGCATAATGTCGGGTGGATCCCTGCTACGGGCGATGCGACATGTGTACGAAAGTTTCCTGGCAGAATGTTAACACCACGAGAGTTGTCGGGCCCTGATTAATCACCTGGAAGTTCAGACAAATTCGCATTATTTGATGGTTTATCAGATACCAGTTTCAGGCATAATAGAGAAAAAGAGTTATATGGATCAATGTTCGGACATACTGGCCCCCATGAAATAAAATTATATCACATGAAAGTCGTCTATGAGAATTACCTAGTCGAATACATCGGAGTCTGTGAAGAATTGGCTGTAATGGATGGAAGGGCCAACTTTGGATGACAGGTCCGGTTTTGACTTACGCGGTCATTTGTAGAAGAGCCAGATATCCTCAAGGTGGGGGGGCAGTCACCAAATACTACTTTCAATCATCTATCATAGGAGGGACACAGGTAAAGGTTCTGGTCGTATACTAGAGACTGGATGCTCTGCTATAATGTATATGGTTGCTTACTCGCTACGGATTTCGTGTTCGTGTGCATTGGCCGAGAAATGCTGATCATGCCGGGCATAAATCAATCAAATACAAAACCCCGAACATGGACGTCCGGAGGCCGAGGCCGAACGGGGATAATCTGATTGAAACTCGGGCATTGAGATCCACCTGTCTGCCGGTAATGCCGGTATTTGGCATCAAGGTGAACTCGAGCTGAAATAAATACAGCTTCGGGCAAGAAGATAGTGTTAATTTGTGAGATCTGTGTTTATATTTGTTGCCACGCTGGTGATAAAGATGGAGGTCGTTGCCGTCAGTCACGGAAAACCCCAGTTCGTCAATGTCGGCGGTATCAAATTGTACACATCCATCGTCCGTGATCCCTTGACCTTATCCTCGGATTATATCGAAATCAACGAATCTGGGATCCTAAACAATCAGCCGGCGGTGCACGATGGTCAGGTATACGTCTGTTTCGCGGAGCACTACGACTATTGGTCTAAGGAGCTGGGTGTTGACCGAGCTTCTTGGGACTGGTGTCGTTGGGGAGAAAATATAACACGTGAGTCATCGTTTATACGTCTTCAGCTGCCCATATCTCTCTGCGGTTGGGCGTGTACATCTATGGTCCGCCCGTAGATGAAAATACTAACTCTATCTCGTGCAGTTCGGTTTAAGAATCAAGTGCGGTTGGAGGATGACATTCACATCGGGGACATTTGGAGGGTTGGAAAGACAGTCAGACTACAGGCGTGGTGAGCAAGTTAAGATTCTTATTGTACCCAAAACGAACATCTACCGATATGGCTACTGACATATACTACTTGTTGAAGTGGTTCCCGAGTCCCATGTATGAAACTCTCATGGCGCCTTGGTCAAAAGGACTCATGGCTGCCGACCCTCGCCAACAGCGGTCGCGTTGGTGTGTACTTCCAGGTCCTCACAAGTGGTCGAGTCTACCCCGGCGACCAAGTCTCGAACGAGAGCTTTTCCGGCGATCCGTTGAGCGTCGCCAGCATCACTAGGGTCGCCTTCGATAATTCGCTCAAGACAAGAGATACAATCAATCTACTTCTCAACCACAAGATGCTCATGCGTCTAAACAAATGGCTACTCGCGAGAAAGGCCACAACTATGGACGATAAGCAACGAGAAGGCCGAAACGCATGGAAAGGGTTCCGCGACGTGCGCGTCTCTCGCATCGTCGATGAGGGAGGCGGCGTCAAATCGTTCTACCTCGAGGCCATAGATGAACAGCCACTTGCGAGCTACTCACCCGGCCAGTTTCTCACCGTCCAGCTCCCTGATGGCACGACTCGCAATTGGACGCTCTCGGACTGGGAGTCTCAGGCCGAACCGTCGTATTATCGTATTAGCATCAGAAGAGCCGGAGTGGCGTCGACCTGGATGCATGACACCTGCAGCGTGCGTACGGTTCTCTCGGTTCGGTCGCCGGCGGGGCGTTTCTTCCTTGATCGTAGTTCTCTACTGCGACAGGTCTACATCTCAGCCGGCATTGGCATCACCCCTATTCTCGCCATGATGAGGGCGCATGATGCGCACCCGAATATGCAAGATATCCCTGCTGTCTGGATACACGTCGTACGAGACGGCGAGAATTTCCCATTCAGACATGAGATACCCCGTTTCGCGAACAGACCATTCACCAAGGTCGTCTTCTTCACCAGGCCGCAATCATCTGATAAGCAAGGGGTAGACTACGATCGTCAAGGCCGCCCGGATATGGCAGCGATACATGAGATCGTCGGCACACCTTTCACATGGAAACCGCTGGGCAGTGGCGAGATGGAGTCAGAGGCAAACTTCTCCACAGCTTCCATCTGTGGCGCGCCTGACTTCGAGACGGCCATGAAGGATTGTCTGAAGAGCGTGGGGATGCGAGAGCCGCTGATCCGAAGCGAGTCCTTCTCGGCTTCGGGCGTGGTGCTAGGGGACGTGGAGCGGGCCGAGGTGCGCTTTTCCAAGTCGAATGTGACAGCAACCTGGACAAAAGAAAAGCCCGTCTCCCTGCTCGAATTAGCCGAGTCGTTGGGGTTGACTCCAGATTATGGGTGCCGTGCTGGCTCATGCGGGAGTTGCGCAGCGAAAGTGACGTGCGGCTCCGTCTCTGGCGGTCTGCAGGCTGATGGAACGGTGCTCACTTGCTCAGCTACGCCCGCGTCGGAGACGGTCGAGCTCGAGATCTAGTTATTATTACTCATCAGTTAGTGTAAGGGACTGTTGCATTCAAGTTGGCGCTAGAGTAGGGACCTACTCTACATGTAAGTATGTGCACAGTACTGTATGGATTGTGTGTTGATCGTTGCCATATCACGTAGTGCGATATAGAGACATGTCTTACACATACAGTAGTGTACTGGGGTGCAGACGGCATCCTGCCTCGCCCGCATTTTGTTTCCATAGATCTGCCCTGACAGACCCTGACGCTTTACTTACACGATGCTACAATCCTACCACCTTGTACAATCACAAATATGCGTAGCGTATCTCGGCGTATGTACTGCCATCTAGCATTGAATGTTATGGACTCTCTTGACTATATTTCAGCGAGATATTGCAAGCCGTTATTTTTCCATCTCAATATTCACCTGACACCACTTCTGCACAGAGATATGGCGCAATACGGTGGAATTGACGTCACAAAGCGCCTGTATCATTGGGCTCTCCGTTCTGCATGTACACACAGACAGTACTGTAGGTGTCCGTGAGCGAGCCGTGCGTGCCCAGACGAGCAAACGGGGGCAAAAGGCGGGAGGTGATCATGAATGTAGAGGCATTGCGCCGTTTGTCCAGGGCCCTTTCTTGTTTTCTACCTTGATAATGTAGGTATACTATTTACGTAGTGTAGCCCAGAAATGTTTTCTTTTGGTCCTGTTTCTGGTGTACTTCGCAATGTCCAAGAGCCGTAGGTTATTTCCACCTACCGTTTAAGGCTCCTCTCGATAAGAATTCGGCCCTTTCCCCCAAGCGAACTTCGAGGCTGATTGCCATTTCTGGGGAACGCCGCAAGCCGGCATTGGCGGGGAAGAGCGTGAGAACTGCGCGCTGTGAACCCCCTTACTTACACTACCTATCTAGGTATTCACTGTTGGTGTAGCGTAAGCGATCATCGTCATTTTAAGAAATGACCGGGATCTTGATTACTTATTCTAGGTAGGTGTTCTATTGGCATGGCAATGTACGACCAATAACTGCTAGGATGAATACCAACGGCGCGTTGTTTCTATAATCTCAGGTAATGCGGTAACGTACATAATAGAGCCCAAAGCAATAGGTAGGGTTGACTAGTAGGTAACATAACCTGTCTCAAAAAAGGTGGGAAACCAATGACCTATCATGACGATTGATTCTGTTAGGGGGATTCGAGGTTGTTAGGCAAAGCATCTAATTTGCTGTAGTAAATACTCCATATACGACACTACCCAAATAGGTGCAATTTACATTGCCGCGTCTAATTCTAAAACACAGTATTACCTAGGTATGCTGCCGGTTCTCCGGTACGCTAGGGAGAGGGGAGGCTGCTCGAGAATGAGTTCTAACTTTTGACTGTTTATATGTGGTATCAATACCACCAACACTACTGACGCTAAATTTTACCTAACGTGATTCAAAGGATTTTGCGAGGGTCGACGTGAAATGCGCCGCCGCATTGATCATCATGCCCAACTCGATACAGTAGAGCCCTTCTTGGCCAGAACGTGTTAAACACGTGGTGAGGCATCGGTCTAATCCGTGTCTGTCTACATATCTGTGCATGTACTATGTATGTTGGCGGCACGCACATCATGGTGACTGATAATGGTGGAAACAGAAGTGGACGATTTTGGAAGGAGAAGAAGGACAAGAAGCTCACGGGAAAAGAGCAACCAGTCGCATGATTGGTTGGTAGGTCGGTTATTCGTGTCGCCATGGTCTTTGGGGTATGTTTGCATCATGTACGTAAACCCAGCTCCAGGTTCTGAGGTTCATTCGGATCGTGACACGATCGAGATGTGAGATATGATACATTACATCTCATACCATGTATGTAAGTACGTGCGTCCAAGAGTGTGTCTCACATGACGCTAGCTCGCTCGGGTCCTTTGATCGAGCTCAACTACCGGTACCACGCACGCACGGCCTGTTTCTGTATCAGGTCAGTCAGTCTGTCTGTGTGTCTCTCAGTGCTCAGCCTCTCGGTCTGTCTCTGAGGCTCTCAGGTCTGTCTCAGTCTTTCTCTAGCCTGAACGGTGGGGGCTCTGGTGGGGGAACAAGAGAAATGAAGTCCTTTAGCATGTATGACGCGAACAGCGAATTAGATGTCAGACGATCGAGTTTGATGAGAAGCTAGTTACTAGGGTATTTTTTATTGTATTTTTCTTTTCTTTACGACCCTCGGTGTCTGCTCCTGTATGACATGTTAACCTTGCAATGCTCTCGCATCACGACACTGTGTTGTATTAGACAGAGCGGAAACAGGAATAGCACAGGCGCCTAGCATACTGGGATCGCTGTTAGTGGAACATCGGTCGCGAGACCAGCCGGGAGACAGCCCACTCCGACCCAGACTAGCACCTGTCAGAGAATTTCTAGAAGATTAGAAGCTTTGGAGCCACAGCGGCGGGATGGGGCTCGAGTCATGAGTCTGGGTACGCTGGACAATCTCAATGGCTGGGTGTCCATGTCATGCTAAGAAAGCTTCAGGGCTCTTCATCCGCTCTTCCAAATCCCCTAGTGGGCCACTAAGTTCATGTAAGAGCCTAGGTTAGGTAACTAGATAAGTAGGCAAGAAAGAAAGAAGAGCCATGCTCGCCGTGGTCATCATCATTTTACTAGTACATACAGGATGCCATGTAGAGTACTGTGCTTATGTGCGTCACGATATTGATTATGTATGAGAAAGGGCCCTACCTGTCACGCTTCCACACGTGGAGCAGCCAATGCAGGAACAGCACAACTATTTATTATAGTCAGGATGGACGGATGGATGCCTTATATGCTCGTATGTGGTGATGCTGTGCAAAAGGAGTTGCTGATATGATAGTAGATGAGCTACACAACTTACCCTTACAGTCACCTTGTCGTCAAGATGATCGACTCATTGCTGAACACATACATCTAGCTAGATACCTGTACACATCTTTTAATAGTGGTTCTTCGGCTATACCGCGCCATGAAGTACAGGCAACCAAGTCAGTTACATGTATGCATGCACAATACTACCTACCAGCACGATAGGCACTGGTACTGTACTTACTTGGGTAGGTTGTATGCAGCGATGCTCCCTACCGTTCTGTTGGATGGGTTTGTCCCAACGCAGTGGCCCATCCAAGAGACCTTAAGCCTAACGTAGTATCTACATTACAATACGATGTCAAGCGTGCTCAGTCACGCAATGGAAATGTTGTCCCCCGGTAGGGTTAACTCTCCGCCAGAACACGTGTATCCGGCTGTTACCGTACACTAGACAGCGCGATGCTAGGCCAGAGTTGGGATAGGAAGACTGCTCATGACGGCGGGCCACCGCTTAATGCACCAGACAGCTAGCACAGCTAGTTTTTATCCTTGATTCTCAAACAGGCAACAAGAAAAGAAGGAATGAAAGAGAGAGAGAGAGAGAGGAAGAAAGAAAAAGAAAAAAAAGTAGGAACAGCCAAGGTAGCTTGAAACTAGAAAACATCGGGCTTAACCTTAAGGCGGATGACACAATACTACAGACTTACGGTTAGCCTTTAACATACGTAGGTAAGTATATTTATAGCTATTCACTTAATAGGTATGTAGACAGATGCCGAGAAGTAAGGCACCGATATCCTACGTCTACAGCATACCTACCGAGTGAAGTCTTTGGGTAGCTAGGCACATAACACACACACATACAAATATGCATACACTTAAAGTACGAGGTATGAGGTAGGATCGAGAGTGTCCCGTATTGATACTACCGGTCTTTAGGTATGTACAGTTAGTTGTACCGCAGCCATGATACATGTTATGCTGGACGTGTGTTCTCCACATCTTCATCACTTCTCATCCAGCCTAGTGTACGCTACCAGAGCGGCGTGCGGTTTGCAAAAGTTTCTCTGCATGAAAGACTCAAGTCCGACAGCCAGGTTTGCTCGCGCAGACTCGCGCGAGCACCCCTGTCCCTGCGATCCAGTGTTCTGGCTCATCGGGGCCACCCAGGCCAGCAGACTACACTACTTACTTTCTTCCACCACACACTGTACAATGGCGAAGTGGTACATATCTACCTTCAGATCTGCCTCCAGATCTACCTTGTACCAACCAATGTACAAGTCGGCATGTGTTGATATTGGTTACGAAGTATGTATACACTAAGGTACCGATGACAGGCTTGGCAGCCGGCGAAGCTTGAACTCGATAGACAGAATAAATAAGTCGTGATGTCCCGCCACAGCCTCGGTCTCCCGCTACTTGTCCTCCCAACGTCGTCTATCGCCAAGTACTCCGAACTATGATACATGTAATCATCCTCGTTGAATCCGTGGCTTGTTAAGTAGAGCATCGTCATCCTTCAAGCCCTCTCGATCATCCTCTTCCTCCTCATTATTCTTCGCCTTTGCCACTGTACTATCCCCGCAACCTATCAGAGAGTATTGTCACCATCACATCTTGTTTAAGCTTCTCACCCTCGGCTGAACGTCCACGCTCTCTACTTCAACTCTCAACAACACCAATCAAGATGTGCGACTATTCCCAAGTACGCCTATACAGCTTTCATCACTGCAGTTGAGAAACCCTGCTTATATATGCAATCTGTTTACCATAGGTCGAATACAATTGCCAGCATTTTCGTTTCGTCGTCCTCAGATGGTGCCCTAGATATGAGAGGACATATAAGCCATGTCCGCCAAACGTGACTCATCTGGAAGTACGGTGAGTGATGAGAACGCCCTTCCCCAGACTCAGGTAGATGTGGCTTTACTAACATACTCGATAGGAATAATGAACTATGTTGTATGTGGCTCTCGACTTATCTAAAGAACAAAACCAATTCCTTTCTTCTATCTCATTACCTTGATTCGATCGTTTCGGGACCGGAGATCTAGGATTGCCATGGTTGTGGCTCCTTCTCGCGTTGACCCCGACGAACTCGGTCAAAGTTCTACACCTAACCGAGTATATCACGCATGGAATCCAAGAACAGAGTTGCTGACATGCTACAGCCGACTGCCGGCCACGGTCTCTACCACCGTGGGTAGATATCATCCGCAAAGGCCATGGACACACTCCATGTGTCTAAAGATCGAAACATTTACTCTCGCCACACGCCCCTTGAGCCACTCCTTCCAAACAGCTGGTGTATAAACATCATGGAACGAGCTTGCTTTTTTGTTTATTGTTATTGTCTCTTTTCCACCTGTGCACGATCACCACTAGAATTTAAATGAGGCAGAACCAGACTGCCAAGGGTGCAAACCCTCTCATCTGTCACCATGGGTCAGCGGCGGGCGGAAGTACATGGGGTTTGGATTTTCATCTATCAAAGGCGTGGAGTTTGGGGAGTTGAGAGTTGGTTGGTTTAATCATGAACAAGGCGGACGGGGTGTACGAAGAGCTACGATGATCAGAGCGACATCCTGAGGCATTTTTACAACGTGTATATATTGCCATCTCTTTTTTTTTTTTTTTTTTTTTGCCAGGTACTATAAACCCCCGAACCTGTGGATATGGGCGGCTTTCTCGTCTGTAGTGCTAGCATATCTGGTGCAAAATAATAAGTAGGCACACCGCAAGGTCATAGGATATTCTAGCGGCGGCCCAACCCGCAGACGTGGTGCGGTTCTGAGTGCGATGGCCTGCCAAGCTGTGGCCATCCGCGCGTCGTCACACACCTGACGCTCCCCCTTGGAAACAGAGTGGGCAGCAGCTTGGGGGTCTCGTCTCTCTTGCCGGTTTGAGCACAAGAAAGGAAGCTTGGGAGGTTTATAGATCTGCGTCAGCCCCCCGCCCTCGACAGCTGCCAAGGATGCATGTTATCTACTAGCACTCAGCCTCTCTACATACATAATATGGTAGGTACCTAGTTGCTCGCTATCTAAGTACATACCTACATGATCCCATGCGAATCCTACGTACTTTACCGTAGCTGTAGTAGGCCAAGAATGGCCTGACTAGTGGTCTATGAGTATATGGAAATCAGTAAGATCAGACGGATCGATTGAGTTTGTGCTACCCGTTTCGACGCCTCCTATGACGAACGGGCATATCATCGACAGCCATGGAATGCATGCCTGCCCTACCGTTCGTCAAACAAATACATGTAGAGTATACGGGTACTCTACTTACATGAACATTGGGCTGAGTAGCTGTGGGCAGCTTCATCTAGGTATCTGCCTATTTTAGAAATATCACATGTTTTATTCCGCGCGAGAAGTCAAACGGCGGCGCATATTCACCCGTTCTAGTGTACCCAGCCTCAGCCGTCCCGAAATCGGCGAAATTTCAGAGGTTTTTTTTTTTTTTTTTTTTTTCTTGTTTTCTTTTCAAAGCTGCCGAGAGTCTCGTACCAGAATCCGCACAGACACACGAAGAACCACGGTATGGAGACTTCGTGATCATGTGTGAGGACGGAGCTGACTGCGTAACTTGTGTATGACTGGCATCCCCCGTCGACATAGATGATTGAGTGGTGGTTCGTGGTGCTCCACGGCCCGGAGGCCTATCACTGTCTCGCTCTCTCTCATGTAGTGTGCAGTCCTGGTGGAGTCACCCGTCCTGGGTGGCTCGAATGCCGATGGTGGTGGTCACGGGGGTTTCATATCATGCTGGGGGTGGGAGCTTAAAGAGCGCTGACGCAGCAGATCACTACTGTTTACCGCTGCGTATACCTAACAATCCAGTACCTATGCTGCCAGATGTTGCGAGGGCCAGATGGTTACCTCGTCCGTTTACCTTCCGAGTTAGGAGATGGCCAGGTGTGGGGGAACTCTGCGTGCTCGTTGGTTGCTGACCATGGCTGGGCTACCTACTGCTGTCTATCTACAAGAAGAAGTGTTCACACATCCCTTTCGGATGAATGCTTCGAGGTGGGCTTACAGATTAGGAGCTTACGCTGACATGACTGAGTTCGGTCCCTTTTACCAGGTCATCCTTCGTGACATCTCACCTACTATCGGGCATCGGCCGGGTGACCACTTTGTGTTGGCACGCTCACAGTCAGCCGGCAGTATGGAGACGATTAAACAACACAGAACGCGATAAGACAGAAAAGAGAGAGATAGTCAGGCATTTTAACCATACTCTATTTTCTTAAGGAGATGACAATGTTGTGGTCTAGCTTCTCTACTGCCACAACCATTACAACACACATATTCACAAGAGAAACTCAAGTCTGTTACGCTACACTACACACAGCTAGTGCGGGATGTTTGGGATTTAGTGGATTGAACCAATTATAAAAGCACGTGGCAGGGCGGGCAAGATGAGATGCATATACACTACAATACTAGGTACAGCAGCATCATCATCATCATCGTCACCCCGAGCAAGCAAGCAAGCAAGCAAGCCACCCAGCAAGGTTCTCCGCTGTTACAAAACGCGACAGTGGATACTACTGTACCTGATTTCGTTCTATACTACCTTGTGTAATTATGTACTTTTATACATATGTGATGCTCACTCAGTGCTCACTTCTGCCATGCTACACTACACGGGCGTAGTACCCAGCGGCGGCCAAGAAAAACGCGGGAGATCCATATTCTTACATGGTACCCGACGCCCATCACGCCAAGAAACACGGGTATCCAATGGGCCCTCGGAAATGAGTCTTGTTCTCGGAGATATACTGTCAACTACTTTAAGCAAGCAACAAGCAAGTTACCTTGAGGCTGGATGCATAGTACAGTATGTAGGCGTGCCTTATGCATCCGTATCTACGCCTTCTTGGCTAGAAGCTTGAAAATACGTGATGAAGATAGCATTCCCTGATAATCGCCACAGTTAACTGTTGTCAGTGTTGGGCACGTGGGGCACGTCAACCCATGACACTTCCTTTGGGCATCATGGCCGGAACCGACGACAGGGAGGTAGACACGGGCAAAAATACCCTGCGCTTACCGCTGACCGACTCCACTCGGTGAGAGACTTCAAGACAGATGACGGACAGACGGGCAGACCACTTTCCTTGCTCTCCATTACTGGAAACCTGTAGTGATACGCTCTCATCGGGCACGATTCGCGGAAGTAGTCCTCGACACGACAGTGCACGATTCCGTCTACACTACCTACAACACTAGGTCTACCATGCGACTCCAAACCCGATGGGGCCGACGACAGTGACCAGAAAGTCGAGGTCTGAGAGTGATCCCCACTCTACTCTTTGGATGGGGTACAATACTCTATATCGCGACGCATTATGAGACCTTACTCTCTCTCATGGTTAGAGATGTGCGACAAACCCTTTCTCCTTGTTCTCCTTGTTCTTGGAAGAATATTAGGATTCAATGCAAGAAGAATACCAAACGAGGAAGATGACAAGGCTGACTGAAACCAAGTAGCTATCAGTTTAATATCCATCAGCTACTGACGTTCTATGTACGCCGAAGAGGTTTCACCTACTTTACCTAGATCTAGATAGATCTCCGAGAGTTAGATGAAGTGAATGATAACTCGGTAATATACAAGGCACATACCACCGTGTCTGCAGAGCGTGGACAACGCGCCCTTTTGCTGTTAGGACCATATCTCATGTCGACCGACCTATTACGAGATGAATATCTATAAAGGTAGATGGCGTTCTGATGCCGTCTACTACCTATCAGCCTGTTTAAGAGAGTTCGTTCCCGAAGGACGCAAATTCACCGCAAAAGCTTCAGTTGCATTGAGCCGACAGCACGTCGTCCAGGATCAGACCCGTGCGCACCCTGCGTATCGTTCGAATTGATCATAAAGAACGCTCTACTCGAATCAAGTACATATAGTGGACCTATATATGATAGATCCATTAGACATACGGTAGCATTCAGTTTTGTGACTTCACTCTCGCAACCCCCTCGTGGGTTAAGAGGATACACACCAGGCGATATCGCCAAAGTGGAAGAGAAGGACTTATTCAACTCCGTCGGCAGGCAGTGATGGCACATTCAGATAACCGGTCTGATGGATAAATTGCCTGCCGGCACCCATATAGCAGTCTAGGCAAAGCTCGGGCTATTCTTCTTACTTCATAAGCTCTCTGGCCTCGCTAGAGTTGTTTATTGGAGAGAACCACAGGTCTCCATCACCCGCACTCTGCAAAGTACTATGCATGTTGGTAAGCGGAACATGACATCGCATACGGCCGAGCGTTCTGCATATGCGAACAGTTGGTGTAAGCAGGCATGCCGAACCTAGAAACTGCGGGGACTACGGTCTGACCTTTCGCTGCAGCCGGGCCAAACGAAGGGTGGCCTTGGTTATCATGAAAAGGCTTGATTCACTATATAGTGACATCACCTAGTACTGTGCGATACGTACCATACCAGGGGGCAGAAAATGTGTACCAAGCAATATACACCGGCAGACCTCGCGATGGAGAGGACTAGCAGGGCTTGCATATCATGTTGTTTCTCGACTATGGGCCCTTTTGGCTCATCTTTAATAGGCACCGCCGGTAGACCACCTATAGGCGTCATGGATTCATTGCGCAGTATTGGCTTACGGGTATGTTGATTTAGCTGGATTGTGATACTCTCTCCCTCCAACCGCCATTTGCTTGTCTTACAGTAACAATACTTCCTGACTAGCTAGGCGTATATTGCTCCAATTGGCAGATGCGAGGTAAAGAGAAGCTGATAGAAAAGTGCCCCGGTGAGTAGGCAAGAAGGATCAGGCATCACTCAGCGTATAGGAGACACGGCCAAATTATATACTGTAAGTAGCTGTGAAAACCAACCGTTTGGTAGAGTAGATGCCTCATATATGAAACCCATACTATTAGAAAATGTACTGTATTTCAAAGGTGTGTTCAGGCGAGCTCTAGTCTCGAGGGTCAACGTATTGGAAGGGGAGCCGTACGTCGTAATCTTTCTTTTTCTTTGGGCAGGTAGTCGAGAACAACTGGCAACTATATTATGGGAGGTGTAGGTATTCGGTTAGGTAACTAGTACGTGTATCACACGCTTAAGAAGTAATTCGAGCTTAGTTGGCAGAGGATGGGCGGCGTGGCACAGAACCTTGCAAGATGTATACATATTATGCCAGTACGAGGATCAAAGGTCGACGCTTATCTTGCCTCTGTATCAATCATAGTTAGAAGCCGAAGAGGAATATAAAGAGAGGGGGGGGAGGGGGTTTATACATCTACGTCGACAACAGATAGTTCTTGCTCATCCGAATCCATATCGGCTGCTACCCTGTATATGATTTTCTACCAAAGGGGGATGTTATGGCCAGCAGTCAACTTTTTCTGGGCAACAGAAAGTCGTCACGAGTATACGTGGAGTTTCTCACCTGGATTGTTACCTTATATTACTGATGATATAATTCTATTCACGGTGGAACCTTCTAATATCTGCGATCATAAGAAGATAATATTCGTTTTCCCGTAGAGCTCTTGTTTCGCCTTCTAATTGCAATAGCTTGTTGCACTAAAGGTAGGGTAACATTGTCAATCATTCCGAGCTACACACGAACGCAAAATAAGTTCGTAATGAAATAGTTATAATGAAAAACTTTTCGTTCAAATAGAAGGTTGATATTAAATTTCTCTTTTAAATAAATAAGTACCTTGTACAACGGCAAAGCGGTCAAGATATACAGGTCGCCCTTCAGGCGTTGATCCATTGACAGCCTCTGGATCTTCGAAGTGTAGAACTACGCGCATATATCACTCCTCTGCAATTAGATGAAACTTCAAATCTTCAGACGCTAGTATCTCTCATGGTACACATTGCGAATAATAGTCGTTGAGCGTCTTGCAGGTTCCTTGAGCGCAAGTTGTTGCGCCGGTCCAGCCAATACCACCACTACATTATTACATATTAGTACTAGTCGTAAAACAGGGAGTGTATGGAACAATAAGGTGTTCTGAATACGGGCTTTTATTCTTCAATAGCTCCGAGGCGAAGGACTTACCATTGGCCGTACAAAGCTGCGCCTGAGCCTGTCTGTCCTGGTGAAGCGGCTGTCGTTGTGGTCGAGGCTTTGGTTGCCGTGGATGTTTTAAATGTGGTCGTAGTAGCGTCAGCTCTGGTTGTTGTGGAAGGGCCTGGATTTGAGCCTGAACCTGAGCGATAGAGAGCTGGGCCGGGGATCTTATAGCTGCTGAAAGTAGTATACGGGTTGAAGAGGATACCGCTTTAATATTAAGTCAGCAAACACTGGTTTTAGATAATATCTCGGATAGTTTCCCATCATGGCCACGCGGCCTTCATGTCCAACAGCTCGGGTCCGAACGACATTGTATTGACAGTATTGTTCTTTGGTGAACTAGAAGGCGTACGAAGTACTTACGGATCATCAGACTTGTAAAGGTTGACACCGAGTGTTCCGGTGGGCTTGTCAGTGCCAGATCCTGCGATGGCAATGTTGATGCACTGTGGGTAGTTTTGGGCACCGTCTGCAATGAAGAAATTAGTAAATCAAGAAGCAAAATAATTCAACCTACTTTTTTCCGTCTGCAGTATGGACCAACTTTGAGGTTGAACTCATTGCATCTGAGTCATGCCGACAAGAGTGAACGTCAAAGACTGAATCCACTTACTCTTTGAGCTGCCTCCATGTAAAGCGATGACTAACGAACAACCATAGTTAATATACGATGATATCAGTCAAATATTCAATCACTGGGCTAGATGATGTGCCTTGGATGGTGCTATTGAAAAGGGGCCAGTCTGCGTACTCTCATGGCGGAACACGTAATTTCCGGCGGCGAGCGTCGACGGGACTGTGGTTGTCCACGTGTTGTTGTTTGCGATCAGTTTCGCTGAAGCCCAGCCCGAGGTCGAGTCCCAACCTGCCTCGTCGATCTTGACCCATTTCAATGCTGTCTTATCAGCCTTAGAGCAGTCGCCATTACACGCCGCTACGTATGTAAGGACCGGGCCAATATCGTGTGGCCATGTTGTCCATTGGAAACCGACAGTGCCACCGGCCTTCACGCTTGCCGTGAGAGCGCCAGGCTTAGCATTTTTGTGGCAATTGATATCGGAAGTACCGTAGTTGTTGGGCTCGACGAAGCCGTTATCCAAATTCTCGGCATACCAAGAGGCGATGTCAGGCGGATTTCCACCGTTCTTGGATTGGTAATAATAGTCGAGCAGGAAACCCTGGTTCCATTTGCCATCGGTCACAAACCCAGAAACTAACCCGTGTGCCCGCACCACAGTAGCGCACGCAGCGGCGAGTATCAGAGACTTGGCATTCATCCTCGTTATGCGCCAGAGAAGAGACTAGCAGCAGTTATACGTATAAGAAGGAAGTGAGTCTAAGGAGTGGATGCGCTGGAGGGATCAAAATGTTGCTGCATTCTGGGAATCATCTGGGCATTTAATACTCTTCTAGATGACATGGAAACCCCTCGCAAATTGGCGGTGGAGCTGGATATCTGCTGGAAAGCATCCTTCAATCAACCACGAGGCCTAGAGTTACGGCGGACACTGGTGGAACTCGAAGCGCCGAGCTAGATACACGAAGACAGACGCCTCTTTTCGGCTTCCCTTTCCCATGTTGGACATCGTCCTATGTGTTGTAAGCCCGATGTCAGCGAGCTTGCGGGGGTCTTAGCGCTTGTGATGAAACAAACAATCCCTTGCTTTGGGTCCTCTTAAGCGTGCCCGGCCATAGCTTCTATCCGCTCTGCCCTCCGCCGTTGTTTGACATTGAGTCTTCAGCGGCGCGAAAATATAGCAACGAGCACTTACTTCAATGCATCCACTGAGACATCTCTCTCACGTCCGTGTCTGTCCGGAGAAATCTAGCAGTCGAAAGACGCGATGGCTTCGCAAGAGATATAGTCTCAGTCCTGCCGCCTAACCCTTAGCCAGTGGTGGCCGTTCCTATTGTGGAAGAGGAGATACTACCTCCGACCTCGATACGGAACGGAGGTTCACCGGGCGTCTCCGGGCCCAAGCCGGCAAAGCTAGCCCTAACTGTTTTAGGCAGCTTATCTAATCCAAACGTCACGCTTCCAGTGGATATGATAGCTTATCGAGACAGCTTGCCCGGGAGAAGAGATGTCGGAACCCTCCAACATCTAGGTGAAGCAATTGTGCCAATCAATACCTGCGTACTTAGTACTTGGCTTGCTAAGTAGATTGGGCGGACATTGGGTCCCGTATTGTACTTGTAGTACCCCTGCTAAGGTCATAAACTCTCGCCCATAACACATAGCACCGGATACCTGAAGGTTACATTCAGATACGCATAGAGACGCACAGTACATCATAGCTCGGTGAATTATCCTACAGGAACCTTCTTTCTTTCCCATCTTCTTCACCCCTCCGTGCCGTGCCCGCTCGCCGGAGCCGACATGGCTAGTCTAGCGGAACGGTACAGGGAGCTCCTTCAGTGGGCCGAATCCGCGGGCGGACGGCTTCATCCTGCTGTTGAGGTCTATCACGACGAGGTCACAAAAGGGTCCTTCCGGGTCAAGGAAGACGGTTTGCTTGGTCAAGATGAAGAAATCGTCTCCCTCCCACTGTCATGCTCTCTTTCGTTCCTCAATGCTATCGCCGGCCATCCAAAGTTCCCATCAGGAACCCCGCCTTCTATCACGACACCACGAGAGGAGACCTACTTTCCAGTCAAGTTTCTGGAGAATGTGCCTTGTCACGTCGTAGGCAGGTTCTTCCTTATGCAGGAGTATCTTAGTCGACACAATTCCCACTGGTGGCCCTACATTAGAACCCTTCCCCAACCTGAGCACATGACAGCCATGCTGCCCATCGTATGGCCTGCGGACGATATTGAATTCCTTCGTGGAACCAACGCGTACGTGGCAGTGCAAGAAATACGATCCACCTTGAGAAAGGAATACAAACAGGCTATGAAGTTTCTGCCTGAAAATTTTCAGTACGAGTATACCAGACCACTCTATTACTGGGCATACTGTATTTTCACATCGAGAAGTTTCCGTCCGTCACTCATCCTTCGGGACGCAGACTCCCTCTCTCTGCCTTGCAAGACGGATGATTTTGCCATCTTACTACCCCTGTTTGATATCGGTAACCACTCACCGCTTACCGACACTTCCTGGGTAACTGACAATGACTCACGCACTTGCACATTACGTTCTTCCCAACCCTATTCGGCTGGTCAGCAAGTTTACAACAATTATGGGATGAAGACAAATGCCGAGCTACTTCTCGGCTATGGTTTCATCTTTCCGGAAAGTGCGGATTTCCACAACGACTACGTTCATATCAAGACGAAAGCAAACGCCACAGCTAGTGATCTAAGTACCTCACATATCGTGTCTTTACGGCGGCTCTCACATCAAAGCTCGTTGGTTGGGAGATTTAGACTGCTCGAACCAAGCCATGTCTCTTGTCTGCCCTGCTTTTCTCATTTTCAGGATTCGCTCATCGCTTCGCTGTATGAATCTATTGTGAGACGTCAGGGTGCGACCCCGGAAGTTCCTTTGATTGAGATCCTGCAAGGTAGGATCTCTCAAGGGCTCCTGGGAGAGATCGTCGACGCGCTGGGGACGAAACTCACATTAGATCTGGAGGAGATAGAGCTCCATGACCCCTCTTACGAGGCGACGAACCAGAACCAGGAGCTGGCTTTGCTTTATAGAGTCCAGTGTAAGAAGGTACTCGATCGCGCCCTCTCTAGCCTCTCAAATACAGATTCAGGTGCTAGTACTTGATCGATTTGTTTCCAACGATTGCGCATCGAGGTTATTCGGCTTCACCATAAATAGGCACTAAATCAGGCAATGCTAAAAGTAAAGAAACCAAATCACCGAGTCATAGAGAACTGTAATTTGATCCGCTAAACAAAAGAACAAGAACTCACTTCACCACAGAAATACGAACTCCAATCTAGGGGGTATCATGATCCATGCTGGTCGCCGTCCCGCCCCTCCCTAAAATTCCCAATTCTCCCCCAGTAACTCAGAACGCCTCGTGTATCCCTCCATATCCAGTTTTAGGGCAAGTACACAACCGAATTCCTGACCTGAACCAAATTACGATAGTCATTTCAATAGTCAAATCACCGGTCGAATCACACGCGATGCTGTCGATTGGGCCGCAACCAGTCGATGACTGATTCCGGTAACGCGGCCATATTCTCGTTCAGCAAGTCTAAGCAAGTTTTCGAGGCTGCATGCATCAACAAAGCTATCGTCAGTTGTGGCCGTCCGGGACTTATGGTTGGAAAAGGGAACCAGAGAGCGAGCGAGACAGATCAGGAAGGCAGAACTCACGTCGCAATACGCTCACATTTCCGGAGCTCAGCGCGGCGCTCATCCGGGCCGAGTTATAGCAGCCGAACTTCTTCTGAAGCGCCAACATCCGCTTCCAGAGCATGTCGGGATCCCCGTTTGTGCCTTCCTCCAGCGCCTTGACCGAGGCTTCTCGCCTGCTGATGGTATCGAGGTCGAGCGATGAGCGGAGGGATTCCGGTGATGCGGACCTCATCGTCGGCGACGGGCGTAGATCAACTAGTGGGCTGCTGCCCATCGTCTCGGTTGGTGCTGCGGAAAGGCCGCTGGGACACGGCGTTATAGCGTCGATGTCCTCCATTATCATGGATTGCAGGGTGGCCTCTGTTTTTGTTGTAGAATTCTTCTTGTCTCTCAGATGCCCGAATGGCGGTAAATAGACTAAATGTGGATAGTTACGCCCCTGGCCTTGTCTTTCGCTTGGTGTGTTTTATGATTATAGATGATTAGGTTGCACGGTGCATGTATAAACCGCTGTGCAAACGGAAGATGAACGGAACACCCACGGACTAACTAACTCATCGAGAGCTTGAGGGTGTAGTTAATTTTAAATATAATTGTGGTTTCAAGAGATGAAGAAATATGAATGACGGCAAAAGACTTTGCACAGAGACGAGTTTGAGGCTTCTGATGAAGGACTACGTAGCCTGGGACGATATGGCAGGAGGGTATATCCTGGCGGGGAACGGCCGTCCTTGTTATTTCTATCGCATGGATATTACTTCGTTACTTACCCATGACGACCCGAGGCAGATCCATGCCCTGGTTGGGTTCCAAAAGGCTTATATACTTTGTAGCTAAGTAGGTAGGTACCTGCGCACTCGGCGAGGGGGGAAAAGTAAGGGAAAAAAGAAACAAGAAGAAACCATACTTCGTACTAACGGTTACTGTTAGGTAGTGGATCGATCGATGTGTGGCCGGTCCCCTCCTGTACAGTACTTTAAGTGGTGTAGGTAGTGAGTGTATGATGAAGAATGTCACCCCAGAATTGCCGCCGTGAGGGTCGCATTAGCGTCGCAACTGGGGTCAAGGTGGCATGTGATACTTACATACCGGTAGTAGGTAGACTATATAGGTACATTGTTTTGATGGATGGGAAGATGTGAATGACTCCTTGCCTACCCACCTACCTACCTACAAGTCGGTAATGTCCATGGAAATAGCCTTCTGGATTAATCTAACGAGTTCGGGTTGAGGGCAAATGATACCGAGATGGATGGTGTGTACTTAAAAGAGGTATCGATCCAGCTGCGAGCGAGTCAGGTCGGAATAGCATCAGCTGCCTAGGTAAGGTGTGATAGTAGTGATGATGCTTTTTCCCTTCCTCTCCATTCGATATCAACTATGCTACCTACCTATGTACATGTGAGAGATAGGTAGACTACCTAGGTACCTACTTACTTACTGTAGGTTCACAGCATCGTGTCAATAATATTCGATCCCTGTTATTAGATATCATGTTATTGATACCGCCTTGATTTCGTTTGCCTCGAGAACGTGGCACTGCTCATCACACTGTTTCGGATGTTCTGTTCTGTTTTGTTTGTTTTGATCGGAACAAATGTGAAGGTTTCCTGGTCTTGCCCTCTCTTTGTCGTGTAAGTAGGTATTTACTTCATCACACAATATATGATAGGCACACGTCTACCGACTAATATCTGCCCCGGAGCTCTTGGCACGAGGTACCGTAGGCGTGAGCTCGGATTACCGGGAATAGTCTCTCCAACCAGGGGGATTCCCCTCTCGATGCACCTCTGGTTGGTTGGCAGACTGCATGTTCGCAGATCCTTCACTTCAACTGCCGGCGCCACACCATACTGGATATCGTACATTCAACAGTAAGTAGTCGTTTGGACTAAAACTAGGTAGTAGGTAGGTAGTGTGATGTTGTGAATGGTGTGGCGTGGTGGTGTGGTGCATCGACCCTCGAGGCCAAGCGAGCCTGTTCGAAACTATCAGTGCTCACTGGATAAGGATCATCCCACCCAGTCACCGCCGGACTCGGAATCTGTAAGTAAAGGTCAGCAATGGGAGCTCCAAATGGTCGGTGAAGGTAGCATACTTGGTAGAAGATAGTATGCTACCAAGTCATCATCCATCGCTATCATCCGCATTTCTTTTCACCAGTGATGCTATTATGCAAGCCCCGGGAATATTGTGGACCTGTGGTCTGATCAGAACGTACTATCTAGTACGTGTATGCATAAATTGATGGCCCTGTCTTTTGGCCCTCGTTGCTTGATCAGTTCAGGGTTTGTCTGGTTCGACGGCGACGACCGATCAGGCTTTGTCGGTGGCTTTGCCTTGCCAGCTTTCGAGGCGACGACGGGAATGGTGACGATGGTGCCAACGCATAGGGTGCCTAACCTACTTAGTGCTTATCTAACCCACGCTAGGTAGAGTCTTGGGCTTGGTGAGCGAGGTTGGACGCGATCGACCCGAGCTACCTACGTGTAGACACCTAACCCAGGCAATATACAGTAGCTAAAACCTACCCTACATGGATGTAGAGTGTTTCGTCATGACCGAGAACAGCCAGCATCTTGGGCTGTCAGAGTCTCTTTATCTGGCTACCTTATACCCTGCCCATCGGTCGATACCTACGGTATATGACACGGGCGGCATATTCCGGGTTTCCCTGCCATTCCTTTCCCGAGACAGATTGACAGCCCTACCTACTTTGACACGAGGATCATTATAATTAGTATCGTTGAAAATCCAGAGGAAGACCCTGTAGCGCTCATTATTCGGTCTATTTAAGCACTCTACGCGCCCTGATTCATGCCATTTACTATAGCTTGGGTAGTATATAGCTTATTTAGGTACAGTCCTGCTGTCTGGCATTATGCAATAGCTGTCAGATAGTCCTCGTTAGGTAACTATTGACGATCGAAGCAGAATTCCCTGACCTCAGTTCGGCAGGCTGCCGAGCTCGCTCTGTCTACCTACCTACCTAGCTCTGTTTGCGCCCGACGCGTGGCAGCGTCGCATCTCATCTCTTGTTTGGTGCGGATGGATCTGTGTCAACTTAATATACCTACCTATGTAGGTACACACACACCTTGGTATCGTACCTAGCTACATATAATGCACCGCCGGGAAGATATCGCGTTCTCGCATGTTGTCTGCCGGCGCCCATCGTTTCCCGTCACTGATACTACGTAGGAAAAGTATCCGTGCTCGCCTTTTCTTCTCATTATTCCTGTCTCTACTTGTTTCTTGTTTTTATTTTTGCTATTGGGAGTCGGCTTTTCTCATGGGCTCATTTCCGAGAATGAGTGTGCTGTATTGTCTCATCGAGACACTTGGCTCTGTTAGCAACTTAAACCCAGACGTCTCCTCAGGTTCTGCGTGGTATATGTGATTTGTCGCATCTAGGCGGTTTAGAGAGCCACGACTCATGATAGCTGGATCTCATTTCCCGGTGGTTTGAGTCTGAATGCAAGATGTACTTGAACGCCAACAATGTAACACAAGTTCTTATTGTCTTCCCCTACCTAACTATATGTGCATATAGCGCTACTCCGGTATGGACCTAGCCTACGCCTTGTCAAGGCGGCTAGCGACAGTCTTCCAGTTGATGACATTCCAGATGGCGCTGAAATACTCGGCCTTCCTGTTCTGGTATTGCAGGTAGTAGGCATGTTCCCAAGCGTCGATGCCCATGAGAGGCACGTAGTTCCCGGCTACGGGATCTTGGTTGGCGCGAGTGACGACCTGGAGAGTGCCAGCTGCCTTGTCCTTTACAAGCCAGGCCCAGCCGCTGCCCTGAATGCCGGCCAGAGCAGTGTTCATCTGGCTCTGGAGGGTTTCGAAAGACCCAAAATCACGATCGATGGCGGACTGGGGGGTGACGAAGAACACGGGTCAGTGTGTTTGCCATTCAGACGAGAGCCCTGTTTCCCGTTCCTTGACCACGTACCTTGAGAGCACCGGCGGGTTCGCCTCCACCATCCTTGTTAGCGGGGGCCAGGTTTTCCCAGAAGAGGCTGTGGTTAATGTGACCGCCGCCGTGGAAGTTTAGCAGGGGAGCGAGGGTGGCAGCCTTGGACTGGTTGCCGCTTGCGTTGGCGTCTCCGATCTGTTGCAGGGCGCTGTTCAGGCCGTTGACGTAGGTCTGGTGGTGGTTCTTGTGGTGCAGCTCCATGATCTTGCCCGATATGTAGGGCTCGAGGGCGCCGTAGTCATCTTGGGAACGAGCGAGCGATGTGTTAGTCCGTCTTCGTTTTCCTTGAGATGCAATGCGAAAGTGACCATGGCATCCACTAGACTTCACTCTGGGTCGGGGTCCGGCTTACAAGAAAGATCGGGGAGGGTGGCCTTGCCGCGCACAAAGGAGGTGCTGGCTAGGGCTGCGGTGGCCGGCTTAACGGAGCTTGCTCGCAGAGCTGCCCGTGCGGACGGAGCTGTTGCACGAAAGAGGGAGGCCATTTTTGAAGGTGCTTTTCGACAATTGAATGTGACTAACACGGGGAATTCAGCAATCGATGTGAATATGCTATCGTGGCAGCGTTCGGGGGGAAGTGTGGGTTGTGAGATATCTTTGGTAGGTCTCTGCGAACGAGAGAATAAATTGAGAGCTCCGAGAATGATGTCAATACAGCTCAACCTCCCCAGCTTGCAAGGAGATACCTACCGGTACCTGTCAACCCCCCACTACAACACTACCTATGTAGGTACATACCTAGTACAAACACTACAACCGACCAAAGCACCGAGCTTCCCTCGCAACGGCGAAACAACTTTGCTCTACCTGGCATTCGGTATGCCTCGGCATTATATCTCGAGGTATACGAAGTATACACAAGAGAACTGTCAGGTTTACATCTATCTCTTCTCTGAGCTCTAGTCTAGCCCCTTCGTCCAATCTCGATCTCTCGGGGATATCGGCATTGGCCTAGGTAGCTTATCGGAGCATCCGATACTTAAGTAATCAAATCACCAGAGATGCCCCTCCAGGTACTTGGCCTAGGTACTTGGCCTAAGTACCCTCTCTCAGTGGGAGAGGGGGACCTGACTTTGACTGATCGACTTATTTTCATGTCGCGCCTGATCCATCATCTCCTTGATCCTCCCGTCCATATCCAAAAAAAAACCTCCCTAGATTCGACCCGGAAACGGGACGAGCGACGAGCGCGACTTCCCAGTCTAGCTGAATATGAATGACCCCTACCCAGCCGAACCGTAGTGGGACGTTGCGGGCAACATGTCTTACTATGATATCGATGCTATTTTGACTGATGCCGAGGTACGTAGATATAGGTATCCTGCATATCCTGCCGCCATTCACTCCCGGCCCCCGACTTCCTCCTTCGCGCTTCTCCCATCTTTGCATCGAGCCGTATGGGTTTTCTCGTGTCTCGTAACTAACATGGAACCATTGCCTACTGTAGAAGGTACCGTGCAAATTCGAGCTCGACGTCCCCGAATTAGGATACCTTGACAACAACCCGGCTCAACCACTGAAGAGCGGCACGGCCATTGGGCTTCCACTATGGCTCGCCGAACTGCTCGCTCTAGCCAACAGCGCCCCTAGTAGCGCTGACGAAGACGCCAAGTCGTTTGTCTCTCTGAACCTGCCGCCGTCTCTGTCCAACGAAGTCATGGCCGCCCTCAAGGCCGACCCTCGAGCTGTGCCGTTGCGAGATCAGTCCCACAACTTCTACGGCCTCGGAACCCGTATGCTGGATTTATTCGAAGAGAGGGAGATCTGCGCCATTCTCCGACGTACGTTCGTCACCAGGGCGGCCGACATTGCTCTGCACGCGGGCAAGGCTGGAGCTACCGATGACATGGGCGTTGGCGCGGGAGAAGACTTCTTGCGCGGTCTGGAGGAGTGGGAGCGGAAGCTATTCAAGAAAGCCCACGACGGCGCCAAGGGCACGAAAGAATGGATGGAGGGTGTCAAGAAGCATTGAAACTAAGGCCGAGGGGAATTTCGTATGCCAGACGACCACCTTGGGTACCTACTCAGCAGTCAAAGAGATAGAGGTATCTCCCTTCACATCTGTATTAATAGGTGGCTACCTGCCTAGGAGTGCCACGCCATGTATGCGTATTGACCCGTGCACACTACCTAGTAGAGGCTTAACTCCATGTTATACTATGGGAGCCTGTTTGTTTATCATATTTCGGTTTCTCAGTCTGCACATGTATAACTGAAATATTAGATGAAATCGGAAATGATGCAGTCAAATCAACTCCAAGTGCGGCGCGTGAGCCAGACATTGAATCTACAGTGCACTTGGGTACATGCAGTAGCGCGCTAACTGTCCAGTGTAGCGCCTTACCTGTAACTGTAAGATACCTAGCCAGCGCCACCAGGTCCTCTATTGTAACTACCTATACTGCACCTACGCTACCTTTAGGTAAGCTATTATGTAGGTAAGTACTTACCTAGGTAGGTAGCTTCCAAGATCTTTTTAGGCTTCATTGAGATTGGATGATGCGCGCGCACATTGCATAACATAATGCAAAGAAAACATCATCGACAGCCACCGTGCCATACGTATGAAGCTCTATGAACTCTCTCGGAAACTAGTCGTTTTGAAGCCATACCAACGTAGAAAACTTCCTAACCGAGCCGCCATAAGACTAGAGAGGATTGCGACAACTTTCCAACTAGAGCGACGAGCATGTCCTTTAGCCACGCTGGTATATCAAAGGCTGACGCCGCAGCCTACTCATCCTCCGAGGGCGACGAAAGCGACAATGATGGTCTAGCGCGACCGACTGTCGATCCCCGAGACGACGAATTCGGTGACTACAATCCTCGTAAACGGCGCAGGACTGGCCGCAACGCAAAGGAGAGCGCTGCCTTGGGAATATTCGGCTCCGATAGCGACGAAGATACCCCGAATAGACGCTGGAAGTCCAAACAAAATCTGCGACACAAAAATGTAGCCTTCGTTTCTGCCGGTGCTGAGAAACTGGGTGAACAGGCTGATGAAGAGGACCAAGACAACAATGATCACGATGAACTATCTGAAGACAAGGATGAGGGTCGGATGGTCGCGGGGGAGAGTGAAGACGAGGAGGAAGATGAAGATGAAGAGATGGCTGGAGTGGGCCTAGGTTTTCGATCGTCAACCCAGGGCTCTGCCCAGAGGCTTGGTTGGGGCCAACTCGCTCCAAACATGTTCGGCGACACACCAAGTAAACGGTCGAATATCATGAAGACTACATACGATGGTAGCAACCCCCTGGGGAAAAGCTTTGTTCCAACCTCTGCAAAGGAGCCCATCCTGAACCCGAACGTCGTCAATCATGAGCCATCCCCTACGTCCCAAGCCCCCAAGCCGAGTGCCTTTGGTGGTGGCGGATCCAAATCCAAATCCAAGTCATTTGCCGCGCGCATGATGGCCAAGATGGGCTACGTCGAAGGGCAGGGTCTTGGTGCGGATTCTCAAGGCCGGGCCAGCATTATCGAAGCCACCCTACGCCCACAAGGCAATGTCGGTCTAGGTACCGTGCGGGAGAAGTCCCAGCAAGAGTTAAAAGAAGAGAAGAGACAGGCGCGCTTACGAGGAGAGGATGTGCTTGATTCTGACGAAGAGCGTAAAAAGGCAAAACGCGAGAGGAAGAAGAGGGCTGGGGCTGGCGAGAGCGGTTCGGGTAGCGGCGTCAGCACACCAAGACGACCCAAGACGAAATATATGACTGTAGGAGACATAAAAAAAGCAGCTCCCGGCCTCCATATACCGGAAGCTTTTGCCCCTATTTTAGACATGACTGGACCTGATCAGCGACTGCTAACTTCTGGATCTGGCCTTTTGACTCCGACAGCAGGCGCAGCAGGTACGTCAAGCACCGAAGTAGTGGAACAGACGGAGGCTCGGAAACTAGCGAGACAGGTTCAAGGAACCCTCGCTGCCTGTGTGGAAGAGTGGAAGGCACTGGAAGAACGGAAAGCGTGGCTTGATATGGAAGTTCTACAACGGCAGCAAGAGGTTGAGGAGCTCGAAAGCGAATTTTCGCTTCTCCAGGCGTTCTCTCTTCTTTTAGGCGATATTTCACAAGCTGCGCGAGATCAGCAGTGGGATCCGGTCATATCTGGACTTCAGAAAGTCGAAACCGAAGCCCTGGGTTCAGGCTCAGATCACAATGAAGAGTTGGCAAGTATTGCAGTGGCTGCCATTCACCCCTTTCTCACCAGCGCTATCCAGGGCTGGCAGCCTCTGGAAGACCCTAATCTAGGCAACTTCGTAACCGACCTTTCCAAGGTCAAGAAGCTACTTGGTATACAATCCGACGCAACTAAGCGAGGCACCATCTCCAAGTGGACTCATAACGAGGTAGATGATTCAAATTATCTTCATGTGAGATCTACTACGCCCTACGAGAGTATGATATACAAACTTGTCTTTCCCAAGCTTGTTACAACGATATCACAGACCTGGAACGTCCAGGATGCGACACCACTTCTTACGGTATTGGAAAAATGGGAGCCGCTATTCCCTGCCTTTGTTCGCTCGCAGCTGCTGGAGCAGGTTGCTCGGAAACTTGAGAGCTCCATCTCGAGCTGGAGACCCAAGAATGAACGAAGTACACCACCACACCTGTGGATATTCCCCTGGCTCCAACATTTGCCTTCATACCATCTAGAACCAAAAGGCACGGGCGTCGTCTCCGAAATCAGACGGAAGTTCCGACAAACGATCGATTCTTGGCAATTTGACAAGGGAGTGGTACCTGGCCTCAGGAATTGGCAAGATGTACTGCGCCCTTCACGAGCACAAGATCAATGGAAACCCTTAGTCATGCATCACATCCTACCCAGCATGGGCCGCTATATTCGCACCAATTTCCGCGTCGACCCAGGCGATCAAGAGCCGTATCTGAAAATGCTACAGGGCGTAATTAAGTGGACAGATGTCATCTCGTCTTCTTTGGTAGGCGAGGTTGTCGTCCAAGAGGTCTTCCCCATGTGGCATGACGTGCTGCACCAGTGGCTCACTAGCGACGAGGTCAACTACGAGGAGGTGGGTGCTTGGTTCGAATGGTGGCAGAACGACGTGTTTCCGCCCGCGATCGCATCGCTCGACAGCATCAAGGCTGAGTTCCGGCACGGCACGGCCATGATCGAGAAGGCACTCAAGCTAGGCGACTCGGCGAAACACCTCCTCCCGCGCGCTGAGACAGACCGTGCTGCGCGCAAGTCGCGCCCCTCCAGCAAGCCGAACAGAGAACAACAGTCGAAGAGATCAGAACCCATTACAGTCCCGCCGCCACCGGCCCCAGAGCCGGCGACCTTCCGCGATGAGATCGAGGCCTGGTGTCTGGACAACGATCTGCAGTTCATCCCCATCCGCAAGACCAACGAACTCGGCCACCACTATTTCCGGCTCACGGCTCGTCTGGACGGCAAAGGTGGTGTCTTGGCGTACTTCTCCTCTTCCTCTTCTGGCTCTGGGGGCAGAGAAGAAGATGTACTCGTCGTCGAGTCACGGAAGACGAATGGCGAGTTTCGCCGGGCTGAGAAAGCGGACTGGGACGCTTTGCTCGCTGTGCTGTTTGAGGATGCGGAGGGGAAATAGGTTTTAGGGAGGTGGTTAAGAACAAAGGGGTTGGAGTTAGTTGTAAGGCTAGTGTGATGGAATGGATAAATAGCGAAAATATAGTATAGAAACTTACAGCTATCTATCTACATCTGCAAATGCGTGCATGTTCTAGTCTTCGTTTGATGATTAATAGTTGCTAAATTAGAGATTGGGTAGAGTAGAAACTCGGTCGTGAGAGTATGGCATACGCCAACTCGATGTAAAGTTAAATTACTTGACAAATCTTACTGACACATTCCACCGATGATGTTCCTTCATGTCTCATGGAGCTCCTGTAGCTAATAGTTCGATTACAACACGGATATTTAAAGCATCGACGCTTATGACTATAGATAGAGATATAGTCCAATATAGTCACGCATAAGTGCCTATGAAAGATATCCACTTCATTACCACTGTGAGAACCACACGAGCTATACTATACATTTAAGGACAAGTGGCGCTAGAGGGCATCTCCCCTCGTCTCGGCTCTCGTCGTCGGATAATGCACTTAGTTCAGAGCTATATATCTCCTAGAGACATAATCGCCATGGTAAAATAAGTTAGTTAAATTCAAAATTTTACTAACACCTGGCTTCGTCCTTGCGGTCCGTATGACTCTGTTACACATTTAACTACCGTATACTTGTTCGAGGAACAAATCCTCAGTACTATTCTTCTCGCGCTCCCATTCTTTGGGAGATTGGTCCTTAGATATCTGGTATCCGGTATGGAGACGGGGAAATGGCAGAAAAATGGCGATTTAGCTCGATGAGATAGTAGGAAATGGGTGTTTGATTCGGTGCGTTAGATGCTATGTATCAATTTTTTCTTGTGCCAAATATCTGCTAGGAAATGGCTGTTGGTTATGATGATAATGTTGGCTTGGTCTTCACGTTACTGTCCTAGTTACTTTCAATCCTCCTGCTTAGCTGATTTCCAAGATCTGGATTTTCTACATGAATCTACTAGGGCCATTTGCTGTACACTGTAGTTTCTCACCCAGCAGCGATAATAACTGAAATCTCTCATATAAGCTTACATATGGAAAGCCTAATTGACCCATTTAAATACCATCTATAGCTATCCGTTTATTCTATCTATAAGGCGTATATGAAGAAGTCTTTACATTAACGATAACAAGGGCTAGTAATAGGCCGAGAAATTAACGCTATTCTCAATATAATAATCTTTTAGGTCTGAAGAGGCCTTTTGGCCATAAAATCTCTTCTTCCTGGCCGTGGTGGCGGGTATGATCCTATGTACAATTGATACGGCATTTGCTGGCCTTCAAATCCCGTGAATAAGTCTTCTGTATGATCTCACTTTGTTGTATGTCTTATCAAGAGGACTTCTATAACGGATGCGCCCGTAGCCGTAGTTGGTCTGCATGTTTCTCTATACGCACATGTAACAGTGACCAAGATGCATAAAACTTGACTCATACGGCGGCCGCCCAGACCACCGAGATAAGTCAGAACAATGCCGTGGCCAGAAGCCGTGGACTCGATGGACGGTTATCAGTCACGGGAATTGAGATAGGGGCCGGGTTCCACGTGCCCCAAAATATATCTCAGCTGTGGGCAACCTCCCCCAGTAATCTTGATGGCTTTGATACAAGATAGGTAAAAGCAGTGGGGTTTCAGCTTGAGTTGGAGATGTCATTTACCTGGTTACCCGTGTAGGAGGCGAGTTACCCCAGGTCTTGGCCCCGCGGCTGCTAATTAGACAATGCGGAGAAGCTCGACTTGGCCATTTCTGGACACGCGTAAATTAGCAACGCAAGAGGTGAGATTGGGCTGCATCTGGGCCAACTAGTGTATGCATGTAGGACGTCCATGTAGCAGTGATTAAGACTGATCGACGGTATATAAGAGATGGCGGTGACAGGGCATCCTCTTCGATGTGCCCCGTAAACTTTGACTTCAGTAATAGGGGCAAATCTCTGTTCTGCTGTCACCATGACGACTCCCGACTTGGCCAAAGATAATTTGGATGTAGAGAGAGTGAGTACAGTGGAAGATCTCAAGGAAGAAAGCCAACAACAACCCGTCTTGTTCGATGCCGTTGCCGAGAAGAAGCTTCTTAGAAAGTGCGATCTATACGTCCTTCCGCCCGTCAGCTTCATCTTCTTCCTAGCCTTTCTCGATAGAACCAACATCGGTAAGTACCCGCTCATCCAGTCAGCACTGTCATACCAAGTGGCAGTTTTCAACAAGTATCGGCTGACGGTTTGATCCTCAAGGAAATGCGAGAATACAAGGGTTGACAGAGGACCTGCAATTGTCCGGCCACGATTACAATGTTGCGCTCTTCATCTTCTTTATTCCCTACATTTTGTTCGAAGTTCCCGTACGTTACCTGCCTACCTACCTACGTGTTCGAGTCGGAGATTCGTCCCTGACTGAATGGGACTGTGGATAGTCCAATATCATAATCAAGAAGCTTGCACCCTCCACGTGGTTAAGCCTTGTCATGGTGCTTTGGGGTATGCCTCTATTACCCTGTAGCTCGTACGCCAAACAGCTAATTTCAGAAAAGGCATAGCCACCGTTGGTCAGGGCTTGATTCGGAATATCGAAGGTCTGATCGCGTTGCGATTCTTGCTGGGTCTATTCGAGGCCGGTGTTTTCCCAGGTCAGGACCATTTCCATCATCTAGTATCATTGGCTTCTTACGATACCAAATTGACACTTGTCTAGGTTGTGCCTACTTGATCAGCATGTATTACAAGCGTTTCGAGCTTCAATGGCGCATGTCTCTTTTTTTCTGCGCCGCTATCATAGCAGGAGCAATTTCGGGACTACTGGCTTATGGAATCGCCCACCTGGGCGGAGTTGGCGGTTATGGTGCGTGGCGCTGGATTTTCATTCTAGAAGGGCTGTTCACTATCGTCGTCGGCGTCATATCAAAGTGGTGGATAGCAGACTGGCCTGAAACTGCGAAGTTTCTCACCGATGAAGAGAGGAGCCTTCTTATCGCACGCCTCGCCCAAGACACTGGTGAAGCAAAGAGTTGAGTCACCCTATTCCCTTATTTCCGCAAACCCATCTCAATATACACGATATTGCCTCTAGTAGAACCTTTTCTTAGGCTGTAGTATCATAGATTTCTAACATCAAAGTGATAGTGGATGAACTTACTCCGAAGGCCAGAAAACGCATCCTATCCGATTGGAAGGTATACGTAGGAACCTTGGCTTACCTAGGCATAGTGAACACGGGTTATTCAGGGTCTGTGAGTTCTCTTCCCTACCCAGCCCAGTAATTGTCGAGCAGCACCTAACACCGCTAGTTCTTCATTCCAACAATTCTGAACGAGATGGGCTACAAGGCTGCCGAAGCCCAAGTACGAACTATTCCAATCTACGTAGTGTCGACTGTAATATGCTTGGTAGTCGCATACGCAACCGATCGGCTAAAACATCGGTACACGTTCGTCATGGGTGGCCTGGCTGTGGCCGCCGTGGGCTACGGTCTTCTACTTGGACAAGAAGGTCTTTCTGTTGGCGTCAAGTACTTTGCGCTCTTCCTCATCGTGGGCGGTGGTTATGCGGTACAGCCAATCGTGATCGCATGGCGTACGTATCCCCTGAAGTCAATTTCTTCCTATCTTAGCAACTTGCGGAAGCAAGATCCCTCCCCTTTTTGGATGATCAACACGTCTCGCGATCATGAAGAACTCCCTACATCCCGTTTACTCTACCTGAAAGAATAATTGCTGACTTCAGTGAATTTTAGTGGCTAACAACGTGTCGGGCCACTACAAGCGATCTGTCTCATCCGCACTTCAGATCGGGTTCGGAAATGGTAAGATAACATTTCACACTACTCTATCTTCCCTCGTAGAGTATACTTGTTTGGGGGGGGGGGACTCCTTTTCCTCAGATCAATTGCGCGCGAGCCTGGTAGCTCGCTCATCCCCCGAGGAATCCTGTAGTACAACATCGTTTGGAGAGACAATGCTGACTTACGTGTAACAGTGGGTGGCATTGTAGCGTCCAACATCTTCTTACAGAGCGAGGCTCCTCGATACACAACCGGATATGGAGTCAGTCTCAGTTTCTTGGGTCTATGTGCTTTGGCTTGTACTGTTCTCTTCTTTGGGATCAAGCGAGAGAACAAGAAAAGAGATCGCGGAGAACGTGATTATCGACTTGAGAAGGACGATGCCCATAATCTCGGCGATGATCATCCTTCTTGGCGCTTTACTTCTTAGGCGGCTTGGATTAGATATCATAGAAACTTATCTGGCTAAGCATGAGCTGCATGTTTGCTAATGTAGAATGGATATGGAATAATGGGAGGTTATGAAGTTGAAACCAAAAGCAAGAGGCTTCGTTGTTAGTCGCTTGATGCTTGCATCCTATTATTTGTATAGTTCCAGGCCAACTTTATTGCCGATCAAATCACAATAAACTATTGGATTTCTCACTCTCGTTGCGTCAATAGCTTGTTGTTAGTGCAATCCAGCTTACCCACCGTCACAATCTCAAGCATAGGATCAGAGATATTTAGTCGACATACAAAACGAGGTACAAAAGCAACACAGCCTACAGACTCAGTTTCTGTCCTGCCCTATATACACCAGGTCCACGTAGCAGATATTGACCATAAATTTATTTGCCATAGCTATGCCAAACAAGCTGCGATATAAGAATTGTTATGAGTCTCCTAAGAGGAAGCACATAGCCGTCTTCCATTGCGTCATGTGTAAAGATTAAATCTTAATTCACATATGTGATTTCGGTACCTCGATCGTGAGTGTGGCTAGGAGATTGTTCATTTTTGAAGACAAAAAAGGGTGCATATCCCACGTTTAGGAATGCAATGCACATGTGATTATGCCGTATATACATAGAATGCTATATAATAATCTATTATTTCTAGGTGGGCGTTGACAGCCACGCATAACGCCTCTAGCTTTAAAAGACAGTATGGTAGAGGCGTCTCCAAGCAGGAAGCGTGGCAAGGTGTCGGCGGTACTCGTTTATCTCTTCCCAGTTGTGTTCACGTCGACCAGTATCAACATCCATCTCAGCAAGACTCAACCAACCCTTTCGCTTCCATGCGTAACCAGCGGCCCAGAAAACGAGAACAACAGGCAGGGCAAGGTAGGAGTTGAACCAAGTCTCGGCATCTCCAAGGTTCACACCAATAGGTGAGATAGCAACGTAGAACTACAAGGCTTTGTTAGCGACATACAATTTCTCTAAGCGGAATAAATGGAAGTATACTCACCTGAGCAGCCAGAACCAAGAAGATGAGGAACAATCCCAACCATGATCCGTAGACACCTCCGATAGCCTTAAAAGGAATCTCGTCTAGGGTGTGACCGTGGTAGGCCCAGGCAGAGCGGAAGCGGATATGAGCAAGACAGATCGAACCCCAGGTGAAGAGCGCAGCAAGACCAGACAGAGCTTGCAACCAGCCGAAGACGACTTCACCACTAGAAGCCAACTCAACGTAGGCAAGACCGCCAAAAGCCAACATGAAGACGACGGAGGGGAGAGGTCGGCCACTCTTGTCGACGTATGTAAAGAGCTTCGGGGCATAGCCTTCTTGGGCCAAAGCAGTCAAGGTACGGCTGCCACCGTAGACACCAGACACACTAATGGATATGACGGAAATCAAGATAACCACGTTCATGAAGTGGTCAAATCCGAACAGACCGGCATACTTACCAACCAGGACAAATGGCGAGGCGGAAGGGTCGTTGGAGCCAGAGTTGAGCAAGCGAGGGTCGGTGTAGGGGATGAGTAGGCCGACGAAGAGAAGACCCAGGACGTAGAATCTGTAATAGTTAGCGTTAGCATGCGAATCGAGTTTCAAGGGAATGAATAGAGACCTACAGGGTGATACGCCAGAAGACTTGCTTAATGGCGCTAGGCAAGGCCTTGGAGGGGTTGGAAGATTCGGCAGCAGCGAGACCAACCAGCTCTGTTCCACTGAAGGCAAAGGCAGCAGTGACGAAGACAGAGCAGAATCCCTTGAAGCCGTTGGCGAAAGCACCGGGCTCATACCATAACCGCGCCCCATAGTACTGGTCGTACCGGTGGCCACTGGGACCACCACCGAGAACTAGAACGAAGGCGATAATGATGAAGATGACCGTCGCGCTCAGCTTGATCAACGACGACCAGAACTCTTCCTCGGCATAACCAAGAGTACCAAAGACATTGACGAAGATAATGAAAGCCCAGAAGACACTGATCCAGACGGCGGGGCTGATATCTGCGTTCCAGTAGGCAATCGAGATAGAACAAACGGTCAACTCCAGTGGTACGACGACAAGCCATTGAAGGACATAGTTCCAACCAATAGCAAAACCCCACGAAGGATCGATAAAGCGAGTAGAATAAGTGTAGAAACCACCAGAGACAGGATACATAACAGCAAGTTCACCGAGAGCGTAGACTACAGAGCCGGGTTAGTACTCCAATCCTGGCCGGCGCCATACGGGGCGCCATCGAAAGTTCACCAGCAAGTAAAGGGCTTCGAGGCAAGAATGTAATCTTGTACGTACCGACGTTGAAAATCATGATACCAATAATCAAGAAATCAATAATGAGGAAACCGGGGCCCTGTGTCACACATGTGTTAATGAAAAATATTCAACCACGATAGGGAAGCATGAGCATAGGCTCCGGCCACCACCGTCCCACACAAGATGTGAGTGGTGGGACAACGACAGACCAATTCGCGGCTCAATCAGGATATTTACGTACTCCTTTCATCAGAGCGCTACCAGAACCGACGAAGAAACCAGCACCAATGGAACCTCCAATGGCAATCATGTGTAAATGTCGGGGCTTCATGCTACGATCAAGCTCGACGATGCCATGACCATAGTCACGCATCTTGAAAGACTCCATGTTCAAACCATTTCGCGTCAAGAAATTACCAGATCGAACAGGGCCCTCAGAAACATCGTGCGCGTAGCTCGGAGGGGTACCCTCCTTCTCGTCTTTGCTCGACATGGTGGGTGATAGGCGATGCAATCAAGTTGGTATTAAACGTATGAAGCAAGAAGCCACTTGAAATAAGTGAGAAGAAAGATAACAATCAAGAGACCGTCGACTGCTGGCAGGCAGTCAGACTTGCCACCGCGTGATGTTGGGAAAACGAAGGGACAGGAGTGTGACGGAACGAGGACAAAGAGAACGCGCGAGGGGAGGCGCATGCGATACCTTTTATCCCGTCGTACTTAGACGGCTCACTGACAGATAAAGCGTGCCACAGCGCGGCGCACATCGACTACCACCGCGACCACTTGCACCACCACCACCAACAACCAGAGCACCACCTACGGACGCTCCCGACAAACTCCCAGTGCCACTGTTGGTACTGTGCAGACACTTACTTAGTGTACCAGAAGGGGGCGCACTAAGGCCCCAGACACGCGGGCAGGGGTAAGGGATAGAGACAAGGACAAGGATTGGGCCAGGGCAGACGGACCAAGACGACCAAGTGGGGGATCAGAGGCTCTCATTCGGCTAGGGCATGGAATTACAAACATGTAGGTGAGGAGGCCAGTACACCAGTATTCTTGGTATTCATCAAAGTCCTGCTCTGCCTACTGAAAGCCAAGGTTGGACAATCGAGTCGCGTGATAAACACCGCCGATCCCCACCACATCAGGAGGCACAAGAAGGACACTACTCAGTAGGACGCGATAGTAGCTAGATACGCTACGCTGTTATTGGCAGTGGCGTTCCCAAAGCTCAAGTCGAGGGCAAGTTTGGCATCATTGCGGAAACGACGGTCTATCTATTTTCTCAGTCGTTCTTTTTGACGACTGTTTCGTGGGAGGTGGAGAGGGGGCGTATACCACTTTCTTACATGTAAGAGATATAGTGATGAAAACTCGTATACTTACCTACTATGCAGGACATGGCGCAAGGTGAATACATCTAGGTATGTCGTCTCCACGTAGGTGAAGGTAATGTGGTGTAGCTGATTCGTACCCGATTCGACTCGACTCGCTCTGAGGCAAATAACGTACTCTTGGCTACAAGGCAGAGAGAGTCACAGACATATCTACTTGGGAAGTAAGACCGTCATGGCCGAAATTGGATATATGCCTACCTATTCGGGTAAAATGAAGTTAAAAGTTGCCAATACATCACACTACACACTAATTACACTACTTTCATCGTAACATGGTAGAAGGAGAGTTCCCTCCAGACTTGTTCCCATCCCTAAGTAAACTATTACGACCATACTAGTAGTACAAGTAGAACTGAGTAGGCGCTCTGTGACACTAATGATATACCAGCGCTCTACCAGATACTGTAGTACATGTGGCTATTAGTAGGTGCCACACTAACGGGACCGAGACTAATTCTCTCCTCTAATTAGAGAGATAATACGGAAGGATATGATAGGCAGATATTATTATATCTAGTCGAGCGCTTCTGAATTGGGCAGTAGGTTGGTTCCAGCACTTGTGGAGGGGTTCCACAGCCAGAGATAAGAATCCCAGGACCGTTGGTTCTTTTCACTTGGGGTAGATTTAGGGTATCAAATTAAGAATTGCACTATGAAGTAACTGCCAGATGCCTGGACCATACCAGAAACCATACCGAGAAACTACATACTAGTCTTGTAATACTTAGGTATTGTGGTGGTGCGCAGGGCACTAGCCTACCAAGTATCATACTACCCATGATCAGTGATCATCCCATAATCACTCAAGGTCGAATGCAGAGACGATGGCGGGACGCAGGTGTCGGCACCAAATAAGGGCTCTAGCTTATGAAACCAGCGGGCTGAATGGTGGTGACGGACGCAGTCTCACACACCCGTAGCTGCATGTCTGGCACGTGGCGATGTGAGAATCAACAGCCCATACGAAAAGGGACCTTCTTGGTCAGACCAGAGTCAGACCTTCGGTGCCCCTTATAAGCTGTACATGTACTGCACAAGAGTGGCGACAAGACTCGGCTGAGCCGACAACGAAAACTATGAGCAGGATAGGCAATGCCGTGATTGACATGGCCAACAGACTTCAACGGCGACAAGACGAAAACAACCCGTATCTCTACTATTGCGTATTTCATTATGTCAGGACATATGGTTCAGCTTTCCATCTACACTAGATTACTTACCCATTTTTTTCTATATCTCCAGACCACCTACCTAGCTGGAAAGGGTGATACGATCTGGAAGCCATCGTGTTTCCTCAGTGGCGTTTAGACGAGACGGATATACATACTAAATACGTAGTATCGGAACTGCTACCTAGGTTAGGTAGGGCGGATCTTGGCGCTAGTCTTTTCGAGCACTTATATGTAAGACTGTAACATACATCATCCTTAATTGCTCATATAGTACTTAGTATGCCTATGCAAGAACACATACTTACTAGTAGTTCACGGCGTAAAGGAGTACCACATGTAAGTAGGCCAAGGGATATCATACTACAGTAGGTGTGTGGTTACACTAGTGGTTGCCACTACTGCACAGAAGGCCTCACAGAACACATCAACAGTTTCCAAATCCAAATAATTCTCCGCACCGCCCCCGGCAGCATACTAAGTACAGTGCCGTTCATCTACTCCCGCCTACATACAGCGGAGGACAGCCTACCGCCTTCCGCCAGCCGTCTATGTGGAAGGGGTAGGAGCTTGCAGGACACTGCAGTACCAAGAATCGCTTCTGATATTGGCATAAGCCACCTGTATCGCCATTGGCCAGGGCCGTTAAACACCTTCTCCTTGCGGCTAACCCGTGCCGACGATCAGGCTAGGCGGGAAGAAGAAATGTCGAAGAAGTCTTCTGGAAAGAAAAAAAAAAAAAAAAAAGACAAAACGGGGCCACACTCTGAAGTACATAGGGGTAGTGTACCCGTACATAGTAGACTCTGCTGTAGACTAGCAAAGAGCAGCAAAAGTCGGGCACCTGAAAGTCTTGGAAGAAGGGGTAGAAGGAGGTTTTAGTTGAGAGGGTCTGATAGGCGTCTCTCGGAGCTTCGTTGGGGGATTCACCATTGACATACTTCACCTAACAGTGGTGAGTCGCAAAGCAAGGGTAGAACAGAGCAGAACACAACCAACCACACGAACCCCTCGGCATACCCGGGTCCAGGGAACGGGTCAAGAAGGGTGATCTGAGGGTGATAAGCGAGCAGGCAAGCGAGCGCCACGGGTGACACAACATCCGTCGATGCCGCCATCTTTTTCTTTCTTTCTTTCTTTCCCTTCACTAATACCACCTACTTACGTACCCCCTACGTTGCCTAGATAGGTATTCTAATACTCTAAGTATGTAGGATTCATATGATGTTATGATGTTATATCTGTGTTTCCTCGCGCGCATGTTGTACGGCAATGCAGATAAAAAGAGGAACACTAAACTAATGCTATGGAGTGGTCATCTCGCGGCAAATGAAGGTTCGAACACAGCACTTAATGTTAGTTAAACTACTATAGCTATATGTATCCTTAGTATGTATGTAGCGCGTGTATTAATGGAGTCCTAGATAACGATGGATGACGATGAATTAGGCATGAGCATGACTTTCATATCGTCTGTAGGAGCTACACTAACGCTAGTTAGTCGCCCAGGTAGGAGGTTATGGTGTATTTAAGTACAGTAGTGCAAAGTGTATTTATCAGTACAGGAGGGTTGAGCTGGGGCATAGACGGGCCGACACCAACGGCGTTTTTTTTTCCTACTCTCTCTCCTAATTCTTTCACAGCCGCATCAAGGACAGGCAACAAAATGTCTCGTTGTTCCTAATATCACGGGATCGTGGCCGCCTAAAGTCCTACACTATATAGTACCCAGATGGTCTCGAACGATCCCCAGACTGCGCTATTATGGAGAGACTGGAGAGAATGGAGACTGACAACAATCACCACGAGCGATCTATCCGTGTCCATGCTTCTCTCCGCACACTAGGTGATGAATTTTACGTATTTTTTACCAACGGCCAGATCGAGCTGGAGTCGAGCTGCGCTCCAGGGCTCGCCAGGGGTGCTGGCCTGGCTGGCCTGGCTGGTCTGTTCATGATATCTCGTACGTAATAGCGCTTTGGTTCGTTGGCTCTGTTGGCTCCGTGCCCCATACTCATGTCTCTAGCCAGTATCTAGTGTACAGTTAGTGTGTAGGATCCGTACCAGATGTCGTACGTCCCTAGTACTATCATCTACTTAAGTATGGAGTCGGACAGGAGGAGAACACACGGTCGCGGGGTAGATAGGCATCACAGCATTGAATATTAATTTAGCAATTTCGTTTACGTACGTACGTACCTTTTTTTAAGTGTAGGCTCTTTCTTCCTAGGTCATTTTCACTTAAGTACATCCGTATACTTACATTAGACGGTAGTAGTCTGTATTTCCACTCCTCAGTACTTACCTATTTCCTGGGTTAACATCCTACGAATGCCCACATACCTAGTCTTTGTGCTGATAATTTCAATGTTGGTGTCCAAAGAGAGCTCCTTCGTGCCGTTTTGGCTCTACTCTGCTCTACTTAGCAGGCATTATAATCCGCTGCAGGCCCGGTAACTCCTCCATCTGCCCTCCACTAACTGGCCCACTGACCGAGGGCCTGGGATTGTGGATTCGACCCCTAAATCCACCTTGCTCTACATAGTACCTACCTAGGGTAGATACATAGTCCAAATACCATTAATACCGTCCATTATGAGTAGTTCTATTGCATGGTGAGGCGATGAGCAAAAAACCTGGCACTACCTCCCCCCTCTAGCTGGTTGAATAGCGAGAATAGGTGGTGTTTTGGGGGGAGGGTAGTGCCAGGTTTTTTGCTCATCGCCTCGCATGGGGCCGGCAGTGTATCGTAGTGGACTGTAATGTACGCTGCTTACAGTACCTATGCATATGTAGTGTACCTACAATTCTTCTGATTTACCGGTAACCTAACATAGTACAGGCAAGTGTTGGCAATGCTTACTACATGTATGTAAGTAAGTACTTAGGTAGATATTTGTAGCTTGGAGGATCGTACTTGAGCCGTGATATACCTATGCTTGAAAGGCAGTCTGATAGGCAGAGAGGTATGAGATGTAGTGGAGCTATCTACATGGTTAACACATGTGTATTTGTTGGTGACACCTGACAAGCAGCAGGGCATTCATTCATCTCACCTTGCTGACGACTCTCTCGGTCAGACTCGGTCATCGTGTTTAAAGAACAGCGGACCAATAGTCACGATGGCTGTTCCTATTGCCCGCTACCTCTCTCGCTCTCTGGCAGTACCTACTCTGGCATTCTGCTGTGCGCCCATTGCCCGTCGCCCGTCTACAGGAGGAGCAGATCTTATGGTAGCTGAGAATCGGCGAATCACATGTTTAGAGAAATAAGTGAGCGTCGTCACTAGCGCGGTCTAGGATTCGACATTTGACATTGGAGCGATCATACTGACGTGTGATGTACGGCCCTTTGCCCACATCAGAGACGCATCTTCGGGAGCATCTAGTTGATCTACTGTACCTAGTCCTACATTTTGTACGATATGTTACTATACCGCACGGTGTTATCTATCCATGAGATACTATGTTCAAAGAAGCGTCATTGTTGCGGATGCCAAACCCTGCACGCTCTGAATAAAGTAAGGCAGATACTCCATCTACTCTTCACCCCAACTCGTTAAATAAATGATTTGCCAGATTCTGCCAGATCCTGATTCACTATTCATCATGAGTCGCTTAGAGCCCCCGTTCTCCCAGATTGTATATATATACACAAGCTGGACTCAGTCTGGTGGCGACTAGCCTTGTCAGTCATCATGTGCTTGGCGCAGAAGAGTCCATCAGCCTTGGTCACCCACTCTGCTCTAGAACACCTCAAGGAACCGCAATTCTACAAGGCGAGATTCAGAACATACTGGTCAGTCACGGGGCTAGCTCGACAGTCATGATACCGATAACCCCACTCAATCACCACCGTCTATGATGGAACCTGTCCCAAGCTGTACAGCTGATCATACCCATTCTGATCGGGATAGTTGATACATACTGCGTTGTCCATCGATGCCCATCATGGTCGTTACCGTCCGAACCAGATGTCGGCGCTAAGAATGTAAGGCAAGACGCCCCAGACGCTCCAGGCTACATCGCTTGATGCGTCCAACGTGGTGTCGAGACATTGATCGAACGACGACGCCCGCGCGCCGCCACCGGGCTTGTCAACATGGCTACTTGCTTGTTCACTCAGCCACCTTCGCCATGCTACATCCGCCAAACGCCACTTTCGTAATGTCAGCTACCGAGTGTAACCACACAATGGTTGATTCGGGTTTCTTTTGCAGCGGCCTGGGAGGGGTAGGGATTCAGTGAGATGGAATTTGCAAAAAGCCCATCACCAAAATGGGCGATCTTTTACATACGCGACAACCACTAAAGGTTTGGTCCCCTCAACTAATGATTCATTAGATAGCGGTTGAGTTAACAAAACTAACCTCGTCTGGTGCCTTATCGGGCACCTGCTGTCCCAACATACTCGTATGAGCCCAGAACTGGACCTGACGGAGCCGTTCTCGTAATAGATCACACCGTGAACTAGAATACTCCCGGCATGCCTTCATCATCTCCAATCTGCCTCCTCGCGCGGGGCTGGGTTGGGGATGATCGGTTCGCGACCGCTGCTCCATCTCCTGGATTATGAATCTGATAATTTCTAGCTCCTTCTTCGACGTTTCTAGGTCCTGGCTTAGGTCAACTGTGGCCTCCATTAGCCAGTCGGAAGCTTCGGCATTATCGGCAGCTTTATGTTTGCTTTTGTCGGAGGTTGTGCCTCGTTCGCTGTATGAGTACGCCTCGGTCATTGTTCTGCAAGCCTCATCGGCTTCAAGGATGTTGATGTAGATTTCAGGCACTGCCGAGCCCGCAGCGGTCTCTTCAGATGCACGTTACCAGTCTAATTATCAGTGCACCCATCTATTGATTCTGCACGTTTTGAAGCTGGTTTCAATAAACGAAACGCAAGATTAGGATTGACGCTTGCTTTGTTGTGCCGATACTTACTAGCGAAACCTCTTGACATACAAGAAGACAAGGGAAGATCCGCAGCCATGAACCTAACCAAAAGCAATATGTAGCCGACAAAGAACTCCTCGATCAGAGTATTTATTATAGGAATTCTACGGAGTACATAACATTTTAATGGCCACTGAGTCAAATTTACTATTCCATTACGTGGTCATAACATATATTCTTTTCTGCTGAAGACTTTTCTTTCGCAGAATCCACGTTTAGCTATAGTATGTCCATGAATTTTAATTACATCTTCAAAGTGTGAGACAGTAACGTGTTATTATTGCACTTGCTTATAATTAATTACACGCCCCTATTAAAGAAGACAGATGCTGGCCTTTCGTTTTAACAAGTATAGCAGCGATGTTAAAGAGCAGAATGTTCTCATCAGTAAGTTCATTTTGGACAGCACTTGAAATTTCTCGGGGGCGTGACAATATTCTTAGTACTCCTGACGCCCATGAAAGGAATTCCGTTTTTATTGGTCCATAATAAACATCGGCCGAGTATGTACTATTTGAGCGCTCTATTCAATGGCAACCTACCCCAAAGGGGTTTCGAAATGCCTCCGCGTCTTTAGCAAGGAGTGCTGTATGATTTCGCCTGGTCTCAAGTCTCGACTACACAATGCACACAACTCCATTAGCACACTACATAAATAATAATAGAAAGAGAACCTCTAATAGGAAACAGGACCAAAGACGCAGCCAGATCTTCAGTTCGATAACATATCTTCTTAACTTTATTTACGTACTCATCGAAAAGCAGCAGCTAGAGTACCCATGCGCTTCTTGCCCAACACAGGTAGATAGAGAGGCCGGGATCGATAGATCTGGCGCTGGCACTCTTCCTCCGCAGCGCGACATGTCTTGCACTCGGCGCAGTTGTCCCCCATATGTATGACGGGATATTCGAGCCGTTTCTCGACGCATGTCTGGCCGTTATCCGCTGCGAGACAGGGCACCTTGTGGGCCTTGTGGTTGTATTCTCGGGCACACTCGTAGCAGATGTTGAATGCTTTGCCGGTCCAACACATGGTCTTCTGCCCCTGGATGGATTTCTTTCTTTTTCCTACTGTCAAGTCTCGCGTTGTTGGTGTGTATCGCTAATGCTAGAAGGTAAGGGGGAAGCGTTCCTGGCTTCAGACTACAGAAACAACTGGTATACAAGAGTTGTAGTGCTAAAATATTGGTTGATGCCTGGGAAGTCTCCGGACAGTGAATTTCCGCGGACTTATGTAGCTGCTAATCCTCACACATATCCCTTTGCCTGGCAAAAGCCTATTGTGTTTCAAGAAAGGGGGGTTCTTCGAACGTGGAAATAGGTATGAACAAAGAAACTGCCCACTAACACTAGTGACATGGGTCTTTAACTGCTCGACTCCTTACTTGATGGATAATAACATTCTTCATGAATCTGTAGGGTGACTGACGAAGCTTGATAAGCCCGTAGATGCTAGCCCTGGCGGCTATTACACGGCGTGTTCAGTTCTTTGATGGGACAGTGTAAGACACGTGAAACCTTGCGGGAGCTTGTGGGCTAATGAAATTGACGCTGTGTTCTGGGAGTACCAGAGTTCATCTTGCTTAAAGGTAATATGGCATGAGAGACACTACATCTCATCGTGTCATTGGTATCATAAAAGCACAGGAAAGACTAAGAATTCGCTCAAGCCTCAAAGCAGGAGTTCAAATCGTTCGCTATGGCCGTTAGAGAAAGACTTCAAGCAGACTCAACAGCAATAAAACGTGTACATAAAGAAGTATAATGCATATAGACTATGTAATAACAACAGTTGAAGGGTTCAAGTACGATTCAGGAATAAAAAAAAGGGACCCTAGTTGCTACACAATATACATGAATAGAACGTCCGTTTGTCATTCCGTCTCTATTTCAAATGAGGCAAAGTCACGGGGTATCAAAAAAGTGTAAATGACGGAAGGAAAGATGGAAGACTCTGATTCCGGAAAACGTGAGCGAGGGGGACAGAGAGGACAGGGAACCAAAAAGGAAAAAAAATTAAGAGGGAAAAAGATAAGGCACAGAAGCTGATGGCTGGCTAGTATTTATCTCTGACATATATGACACTGCAATTTTTCCTTTTTAACAAGAAAAATCATGGGATGACGATTCGGTTCCGTAGAAGAAAAGACCCCCAACTTCGAATCAAAACATTCCTACCCCTCGTTGTCCCTAAATCCAGATACAATTTTTAAATCCCTTTTCTTCGCCCAGGCTTCTATAATTGCCTACCATCAATCATGGTTTGCTAGGGTAATCCGTGCTCGTGAGTCATTGTATCTAAGTGTATAATAATATCATAACAGTATCGTGAAAATAAAGGGGGTGATTTATGAATTAAAGAACGCTGTTCGTTGATCACTTCTCATTCGTAGTAGTAGCACTTTGAAAGCTTAGAACAGCATCTTTCTGTGAGCTCCGTCAGCGGACGTCGGCGGCGTGGATATGCCTTCGCGGTCGTCCATGCCGCTACCAAGCGTCGATAACGACTCCAGGGAATTGTTGCCATGCGGATTTAGGCCGCGGTGCGGATGGAGTCTTGGAGGCGCCGAGAGACTGTTCACAGCGGCATCGTTGCCCCCCGTCGCCGTGCCTACCGTCAGTTTCCGGAAGTTCCTGCTCCATGTCGATGGCGTGCGCGACGGTTTGCGCCGTAGAAAACTAGGACCACGCCGTAGCGTCTCCTGCTGCTTCGCGATGATCAGTTCGTACTGTTGCATCATCGTCGGGTGGTCGATGATCTCCTCTGTCGTGTACACTTTCTGTTCGAGGCCCGGGAATCGTGGCACCTTTTGCGTGTAGTAGCGAGCTAGTTCAGCCGCCGGCATGTGAGCACCCCAGATCTCGTAGAAGGGGACCGAGCGAATGTCGGCTACTTGTAGGCTCTGAGCGCCTAGCACGACGTCCCAAGCGGCTGCGATGATGCTGTGAGCCGCTCGGGCGTGGTCCGGGTCGACTGCGAGCACAGGGGATAGGACGCTGCTCTCGCGCTTGGGCGCTGGCAGCGGAATGCGCGGCGTCGTGTAACTATCATTGAGGCCCTTGAGCATCCTTGGATCTAACAGAAAATCGGTCGTGGTAAGGACGGTGATGGTAGAGCAGAGCATCCTCAAGACTTCCTCGGCGAAAAACGACTGGATCTTCTTCTCACAGAACGTGACGGATACCTCGACCTGCTTTGACCCGGCCATCATGGTCTGCACGAAAACATCAGAGTCCTCGTGGCTTAGGCCCATCATATCGAGCGAACAAGTAGCCTCGCCGATGGTGAAATTGAGAAGTTTATATCGCTCCGACTGTCTCTGATGATGGACAACGGTGCTGAAACGGGTCCAAGACGGCCAGGCGGTGCAGTTCTGAATGACATCGGCCGTCTGGAGGTTTTCGTAAGGAACACTGGCGACATATTGACTCTGTATGTTCTTGAAATACTCGAGGGGAGCGATGGGGAAATCAGGTATTCGTGTTCGCACGGGGATGACGTTACCCTTGGGTCCTACTACGCTTGAGATAGTTTGGCCATTGGCAAGACTTAGATGCCTGCCCTCGACCATATGACCAAACACGACATCGTCGGTACCGGATAAGTTCGACAGGACAATGGACCATGCGCCTCTCAGGACGGATTCGAAAGGTATGCCATGATTCTGCAAAGAACCAATCGGTATCTTTTGCTGAAGAGTCTTTGGGCTCGAGTTAGCGACGGGTAGCGAGGGCTGCGAGACGACCTGTGTTATCGATGCGCCCTCAAGAAGGGAGCGCCAATACTCCGTGGCGCCACTGGCGTATGTGGAACGCACCGCTCTGATGACTTCGCAGAAGCCGGTGCTCGGAGTAACGGGCCCGGTCTGTCGGTAGAAACGGCCAAGGTCGCGCACTAGGATAGGAATGGACAGATCGTCGTATTGGGCGCGGGACAGCCGCATGACGAGAATGGAGCTCCTGCCGGCATCGAGGAATGAGAACTTGGTTACGGGACGGCGAAAGTCGATGGGAAGTGGTTGATCTCGCTTAATAAGTTTCACGGCGAGATTATTCAAGCGCCAATTCTGGCATTGATACCGGAGAAACTCGGGTCGGTACGACCGAAGAACTGTCTGGTAGACCTGGCGACTATGGGACACGAAAGCGGTTCGCAAGATCGGATGGGCTTTGGTCAGCATGAAGCATGCATTTTCCAGCTTATGCCAGCTCAAGTAGCCCGTGGCACTGAGCATAAAGTAGGATACGTTGCCCCGTGCTTGCAGCATGGCAGACTCGACAAACATGGTCTGAAGCGAGGATGCCTCAGCCACATCCTCAATGACGCTCCTGTCTGAGCCGAGTTTAGGCCCGTCCGCTGAGCCGTCCGATGCGCCATGTTCGCCTTGTTCCGGCTTGACGTTGGCTGTAGGCACTTGAAAGGTAGCGAGTCCTTTACATAGCTCAGACAGGGTACGATTACTGAGGATATCCGTTATAGATATGTCTATTCCTCTCTGACGGCACATGACAACAAGGCTGTGACCCATGACAATGTCCCCACCTAACGTCATGAACCCGTCATTAGTCGTTATGGATGCTTGATCCTCGATTCCGAGGACCCTGGCCCAAAGTATCCGCATCTGCTGTTCTGCTTGTGTTAGAGGCGGAGGCTGGAAGTCGGCGGGTTGCATGTCGCGCATATGCTCGACCTCGGCTAGAGCTAACAGCTGTGGCCGCGACAGACCTGCGATCAGCCTTTGGAGCCCTCGCCTATTAACCCTCAACGAGGGCGTCAAAGGTAATCTTCGAACAGGAACATAAGCTAACGGAAGCGGGATACTATTACGAAGAGCTGAGTTGACTGTTTGCTTGTAATAAAATAGTCTCTGCCGCGTTGCATCGCCCAAATTCGTGAGATCCTCTGTTCCTTCGAGAAACTGGTCGCCAAGTTCGACGAAGACTGTAAGGACAGGCGTTGAAGTCGTATCCTTAAAAGCGACTGTTTCAATTACGACGTCCACACCTTCGCCAATACACCGGCGAATCTGCGACTCCATCTCCGACACGCGGAAGGATTTCCCCTTGACATCGCCCTTCTCGCCCTCGGGTAGTACAAACTCGATCTCTCCCTTTTCACGGTAACGTACGAGGCGGCCCGTTTTGAGAAGACGACTACCTGATTGCTCGAGCAGCGACTGGGCTCGAGTGGTGCTTTTCCTTACCAGTATGTCGAAATCCAGATTCACCATGTCAAGAGAGCTGGACATAGCCAAGGTGGATCCTCCAATTACGAGCTCTCCGACGGCGCCAACTGGCATGAGCCGGTTGTGATCCTCTGGACTCACGATCCAAAAGTTTCCACAGAAGGGATTACCGAAGCCAGGTGTCACAGGAGAACCCGTCATCTCTGTTGCTGAAAGGCCGAGCGGGCAGGCTTCCGCCGAACCATAGACGAGAACCACTTTGGCTTTCCCTGCCCACCTCGAGTATACTTCGGTATCAAGATGAGTTGCGCGGAAGCAGACCACGGCCATGTCCGGTAACATGTTCGGGTCGACCTTCCTCGAGAGAGGCGGTGTGAGATAAGTCCAGTTGACTCTCATACGCTGGGCGGCTGCTGTGAAGCCGGGATTCTTTTCAAAGGATGATGGTATACAGACACAGCCGCCGTTCACGAGGGTAGTGAAAATCTCAGCCAACGAGACATCGACACTGTAGGATGAGAGTTGCATCACTCGACTTGAAGGGTTAATTCGGAGCGTGGGACCTTGACCAGCACAGGCAGTGGCTAGGGCACCGTGACTGTAGGATACAGCCTTGCAATTCTTGGGGCTCGTGAGCGTCAGGAGGATACATGCTATGTCGTGCGGTTGCGTCGGTATGGGACTCGGCAGTTCTACTGTCTGCGCATAGGGTGAAAGAATAGTCTGCTCATTGACGGCGATGGTGGGACAGCCTGAGCTTTCGAAGTAGCCTCTGACACTATCCGAGGCAAGGATGAAGCCACGGTGAATAACTTGGACGATCCAGGGAAACATGTCGGTAGCCTCAGCGTCAATAGGGATAAGGATGCCACCCACCATCAATACGGCCAACATGGCGACTATGGCCCACCGGCTCTTGTCGACAACAACGGGCAGCGGCATTTGAGGTCTCACGCCAAGGTTTAACATGTAGTGAGCAAGACCCCGAGCCAGTTTGCAAAGCTCGGCATAGGTCAATGTACCATCCCAACTGAACACGGCTTGGATGTCGGTGTTTCTGTGTGCTTGCGCGGTGATAAGTGTGGCGAGATGTTGGTTCTGCACGTCGATTTGGGGCATACTATTCCACGCCAGTATCTGATTGTGATCATGAACAGTGAACAAATCTGACTCCTTAACGGTCGCACTGGGGCTCTCCAGGATAGTTTCAACAGCTTTACCGAGAACATGGCCAATGCTGACGGCCTGATGGGGGGCCAAGATGCGGTGACCCAGCACGACGGTCAAGTTACCGTCTCGACAGCTGAAATCTACGTTGACGTCGTATTCGGAAGCTTGCGTGGTGCTATTGTGATTGAACCTGTTCATTGGCGGACCCTGGCCTGAAATAATATCCTCATAGCCGAATGACACGTAGGTGTTGAATAGTCGTCTGCCCCTGGTGCCGAGTTCATGTTCGATCAAGCTCATCGGTAGATGTTGATGGTGTACGGCTTTCTGGTGCTCGACTTGGGCATCTCGAAGGAGTTGGACAATCGTTTGGTTAGCAAGCGCACGCGTTCGGCAGACTAGAACTCTCGAGAAAGGCCCGACAGCGTTCTCAAGCCCTGTGACAGGCAGATCCCGGCCCGAGGAACGGTATCCAAAACACACATCTTGCAGGCCAAGGAACGTTCGTAGTAAAATGCCCCATGCGACTCTTAGGATTGTCGACTTATCGACTTTATAAAAGCGGGCAAAATCATGCAGCCGCTGGAAAGGGATCTGTAGGTGAATGGGGGTGGTTTGCCATTCAACTGTGGCACTTCCTTCAGATCTGAGACAGGGAAAGTGACAGGGCTGAGCACCGAACAGCTTCTCCTTCCAAAACTGGATGCTCGTTGCTGTTGGCTTCAAGCGTTGGAAATATTCGGGGAACGAGAGCTCGTTTGGAGTAGGTTCCTGCCCCTCAAAGTACACTTGCTCAAGCTCACCGAAGAGAATAGTGGCGCTGGTAAGGTCGCAGAGAGCCTGGCTTATCTCCAGCTTGAGGTAAGCCTTACCAACAGATTGGCAAACGATAAGCCGATGCCACGGAATACCTTCTTTGAACTGCAAAGGCGGTACATTTCCAATGGCTGCCATGGGACTCTCGATCTCGCCGCTCTCGATGAACAGCATATTGGGAGAATGGTTCCGCAGTATGATCTGGTCGTAGAGACCCTCCTTGAGAACACTAGGCGAGAACAGGGTTCGCATAGCAGGGTGCTGCTGCGTAACTCGGTACCAGGCACTACAGATACGGGACGTATCGAGAGGATTTCCGACAGTATTCAATTCGTACGTTACTTGAGCGAGCGAGCTACCTGGTAGGAGTGTCTGGTGTACCAAGACGCATTGCTGGCAACCGGTGGCAGGAAAGACGTCTTCGACGTTGTTAGTATTTACATTCAGCCGAGGGAGTATGTCTCGGTTGAGTTGGTTTAATCCTTCGGGCGTGACACCCAAATAGGGGACGTCTGACATGGAAAGCCCAGGGGCATAGTCTTTAAGCCTGGCAATTGACTGGCGTAGAACTCTTTCGTAGTTGCGAATCCATGTCTGTATCTGCTCTCGATGCTTCGAGTCCCGATGGTGTAAAAATTTGAGCTTTGCCTGGCCCTCTTCCATCCAAACGGATACTTCGAAAATGGCAATCCGGCCAACCGACTGGCCAACATCGGCGGTATCAGAACCTATCGTCTTTCCAGGCATATCGAGCTCCTCGAAAACGGCATTTGTGCTTTTCAGATGCCCCAGTGTGCCAGCATACGTGAATATGAGCTCGAGAGGGCAGTGGGAAAAAGCGAATGACTCTGCCGATGGGGCATCTATGAGATTAGCCGTGAAGTGCGACAGACTGGTCTTTGCAGCGGCTCGGCGTGCATCTTTGATGCGGCTCGAAATGGAGAAGACATCGTCTGTCGGCGACACGCCGACAACGAGAGGAAACAAGTAAGTGAACCAACCCACGGTAGCAGAAATGTCCCGGCTGGGATCTAGGGCAATTCGTTCGTGTTCTTGGTTCCAAAGAATAGGTGCAGTCCGATCTCGGAACGTCTGCGCAAATGAGAGGAGGAGAGCTGACATGAAGATGTCGCAAGAGTCGGTCTTAAGTTCCTTGTTCGCTGCCTCCAGAATGGACGTCACCTCAGATTCTAGCGTGAATCCAAAAGCGACCGTACTTCCGTATGTGTTGAGGGTATCTTTAACGCCCCAGTACTCCCAATTGCGTGCTGGAAGCTCAAACGGCAGCCCGATGATATCAGTTGATGTTTGAACACAGTGCTTCTGATGCAAAGTCCACTCTTTGAATGTGAGAGAATGTCTCGAAAGCAGATGGCCGTCGGTGAGCAACCTCTCGAAGTCATTGGCGATGACCTGCCACGATTTGAGATCAACAACAAGATGGTGGGCGACCAAGTAGAGTAATTGATAACCGTCGTTGGTGTGGAAGTGGTGAGCTGCAAAGACGGGGCCATTCTCGATGTTAATGGCATACTGAGCCGCGGTAGCAACAGACTCGAGCTCGGCGTTGGTCTCTATGAGATGGTGGGCAAACTGGAACGACGTGGATATGGACGGGTCGACCGACTGCCACCAGGACCCATTGGCAAAGTGAAAACGAGTGCGCAGCATCTTATGATGACCTACTGCAGCCTCGATGGCGGCTCGCAAGTCCTCGACGCCAATGCTCTGCTTGACCCGCAGTAAGATGCTCTGGTTGAACCGATAATCGCCATCGCTCGATTTCCGTCGCGCCGTGTCCCTCCCCATGCGCGTCTGAAAATAGAGATGCTGCATAGGGGACAGGTCGAACATGTCGGTTACGAGTTCTTCGGGCTCCTCCGAGTGTGCTTCCTCAGGCTGCCTCGCAAGCGTCGCAAGTTCGGTCAGGCTCGAGGCTCTCATCACATCCCGAGCTTGGATTGAAATGCCTTGCGACTGAAAGCGCATAGCAAGCTCCTCGGCCGCGTGGGAATCTCCCCCGAGGTTAGTAAAAGACAGGTTCATCCCTATATCGTCTTGCTCGACGCGGAGTACCTTGCTCACAGCCCTAGAAAGCCGCCGTTCCCACGTTGTCGACGGCTTCCTCAATGTCCCTTTAGATTCGATGGACATGATGCGTCGGTACAGATCATCATTAGCGTTCTGTATCCAAGTCTGGAGTTTTCTGCGATGAATTTGGCCCTCGCCATCCAGCGGCATCTTCTCCAAAGGAATCCACACAGTCGGAACATATTCGGGGGCAACCTGTGATTCCACAGCCCTCCGAATCGAGGGTAGATTTCTAGTGTAGTACGCATTTTGTAGCTTGATCTCGTCGTTATCGTTGGTGCTATGATCTGAGCCTCCGGGACCGCCCTCTGACAAGGTTAACAGGGCGACGATATGTCCCTCGAAGAGCCCAGCTCTCGGCTTTATCACAATAGCCCTCGACACATTGCCATCCGATAACAAAGTCTGTTCCACATCATTACGTAGCCTGCGCGAAGCCTTAGGAGGTATGGCTGGAGGGTTGCTGTACACTGATCCTTGGCGACCCGGGCTCTTGATACTGGTAACTGGTGAGGTAGGTTCTAGTGGGCTGATAGTCGATGATAGTCTAGGACGGCCCGAATTTGGAAAAGGATTCAGCGGTGTCATGCTCTCTCGTCCGATGAAGGCCTTACTGTTGCTCTCATCGCTAGACCTAGAGGACGCAGCACGCGAGTCGCGCCCTGATATGGTATCCTTGGCTGCCGTCAGTTTCCACAAAGATTCTTCGCGTAACTGACCTAGGCCGTCGGTATCGTTGTATGGTTCGACAGAGATCCTGCCTGGGAGGCTGTCCGCAGGCCTAGCGTTTTCGACGGTGGTAGATTCATGCGCATACGTGGTCGTAGGATATGGCTGTGAAAAAGGTGAAATGGCGGTTGCAGCAGAGTCATTGCGAGGGCGATGGGGAAGAGCGGCGCTTGGCTGACGCCGTATAAAGGTCGGAGAGGTCTCGTGAACACCGCCGTTCGTAGCAGCGGCGGCTGCTCTCTCATCGCCGTCAATCGCAACGTCGTCGTCATCATCGTCGTCGTCGTCGCGGCCCCAGGGTACACCGTAGAATGGCTGGGGTAGCTCGTTTGTATCGACGCCAAGGGCATCGGCAACAGACCTAAATAACTCTGGCGTGTCTGCGCCATCCCGCTTGGTCACCGACACGGCGGGGGAGTTCCCGGCAGACGAGAGGAAACTACTAGGCTTACGAGGCAACGGCTTGGCTTCTTGGGCGGATCGGACCTCGCGACCATCTTCATGTGGCTGAGAGCCATTGTGAAGTGAATAGGTAGAGGTATCAAGTCGAGGTAGGGCTGACAGGGTAGGCCATCCTGGGCTGGCCATGTTGACGAGGAGGCTCTATATACACAACGGAGATGTCAACAGACTCTGGCAAGTGACCTAGCAAGTGGCCCGCCAAAAGTTGGCATCCTTGAGGTTCGAGGTAATCAATCGATCAATCACTCAATCTACTAGCTGGCTTGCCTCTACAGCACAGCAAGGCGTCGGGCATGTCAAGGCAGGTTGTAACACGGATGCGTCAAGCTGACGGACTCCTCCCACTCCCAGCACGGCCGGGCCTGAACCTGAGCCTGGGGCCTGGACGGCCGGTGTCGCTTACGAGAGGCTGCGTGTGCCGAAGTCGATCGAAACAGATGATGGCGAGAAAGGGGGACAGGGGGTGGGGGAGCTGACGAAGGGGCGAACAGGTGATTCATGCGGTTCGAGACAGAGGAGGATAGACGTAGTGACGACGGCGGATATGAACACAGGTATGGAGATGAAGGAGATATTATCATTATGGAAAGCAACAACCGTACCCCGTAGTCTCCTCTCTTTTGAGACCTGTGGTGAGGGTAGGTAGGTAGAGGTGAGATGGAGAGATGAGAGAATGCGCAATGCAAGCAATGCTTCAGCTTGTCAGGTTAGTACGTGTAGTTGGGACCATGTCCATGCTTCCACTCTCGATCGTGAGGGCTGTACAGTACATGTACATACCTACATACCCGCCGTTGCCCGCCGTCTTGATTACGCTACACTGCACGGCATCATCCCAGCTAAGTACTTATAGTATGGCACAGTACCAGCAACACCAGCACGAATGTACTCATACCTAGGTACATTCATTCATACTACCACTGGATGTATAGTAGGTAAATAGCAGTAGCCGTTATGACGAGGGATGTAGTGTAAGCACTACCTGGTCTGCCGGGACTACTACTAAGGACTTCCGCGTGTGTAGTGGCGGGTCGACGTGTGTGCTCGTGGGAGTCTGTCTGTCTGAGGGCGACTACAGAAATTGGCGTTGGATCGTCATGGTCCAAGCCCATGCTGAGCCACCAAACATGCCCACCAAACAACGTCGGGGGCCGGTTCATTTACATGTGGTGGACCCTACGCACTGCCCATGGGCCTATTTCGGTTGAGATACTACATTATTGGGTAAGTAAATGGAGAATCAATCTCCAGGCCGGACGGACATTACATACCAGAACAGAAACAGAACCAGAAGACCAAGGCGGGAGAGGATAGGACAGGCGACAGGACAGACCCGCGGGTACACTACTTACGGGCTACTAAGCCAGGGCAGACACAAGACCAGGGCAGGGCAGACCAGGGCAGACCAGGACCAGAGCAGACCAAGGGACGTGCCAAGGCCGTGCGAGCGACCCGCTCACCACCAATGATGGGCCATTGTTCGCATCGCGGCATGAAGTCGAGGTGGGGGGGATGGGTGGTGTCAGCACTTTGGGGCTGGCTGGCTGGCTGGCTGGACTGAAGCTGCCAGTTTCGTTTCAGGGTTTCGCATTTTCTCAGCACGCTCTTCTCTCTCTCTCTCTCTCTCTCTCTCTCTCTGTATGTGTGTGTGTGTGTCTCGGTGTGTTGTGTCTCTCGTCTTTGTCTGGGGGACCTTTCCACTCTCTTTCTAGAAGGTCCTACTACTGAGTATAGGACTACTATGTACCCTACCTGGTAACATGCTTACATACACTACACAACTATAGGGTCTTTACCTAATTGATACATACTTACTACTATGTATACTGGCCTTGCTGCTATTGACATCCTACAATTAAAGAACCCACGCAGCCATGGTTCGAAACTTGAGGCGCAGCAGTGGTCACCGATGATGAAACGCCTCAAGTGCCGATGGAGAGCAGGCATCGGGACCCGCGCCAACAGTATTGATCTCAGTACCAGGTAGGCAGGTATATATATACTCAATATGTAGCAATATGTAGGCCCCAAGAATCAATAGATACCGCCAGTTATCGCGAAATGAGTGATGTGGTAGCCAGTCCGGTGAGTAGGTATACACACCAACAAACAGCCAGCAATTCCCCAGCCCTGGGGTCAGGACTTACTTACATATTACTGGACTAGGTATGTACTTATACATTATTGTCGACGTGTATGATAGGTAAGGTAATAACCAAATACTACTGACTTCACACTATTAGTCCTACCTACCTACCCAGCTAGCTTAGGAGACATTGCGCAACTCGTCATTTTAAAAAATCCGCGATACCTATCCTAGTACACCACCTACCTAGGTAGAATACCTACGGAGTACCCAGTTAATAATCACCGGCAGACCCATGCTAGTATCTAGATTGGATTGCTCTGCCTACCTAGGTAAAGTACCGAGGAAAACATCTATATAAGAATCATCACTAAGCAAACGACTTTTGAGCGACAATCGGTCTCTCAATGCTTGCAGCAAAGTGAGAAGCAGAGTGATACTAGGACCACTACTGAGTAGGTAAGAATCGTAGGTAATACTGCGATATATATATGTACTAACTAGTACCGTATAGTGGTATGTCTTTTCATTTCAATCTATCGAGACTCGGATTAACGAAAGAGAAGGGCGAAGAAAGGGTATCTGGATGGACCCCTGAACCTGAACAAACCCAAAATTTACAGCAGCCTTTGATTACTTATACCTACTCCTCTATGCATACTTACAAACAATCTTAATGCAAGAAGAGCTTCTTTCTATGCTCATTCAAGTACATACGTATTCATTACATATCTTCCACCAGGCTTGTTTCAACACTCAACTTGGACCTACCTAGGTAGGTAAGAAGGGGCCAAAAGAGAGCAACGTAACCACAACACGCTTAAGTAGGTCTATACCATATTTATTCTCTGATCATCATCCGATTAGACTTTAGTACATAGTAGATTCAAGTAAGCCTGCCAACCAGTACAATATCAATCGCACTGCAATGCTTCACCTTCACCTAGCCAGCGACACTACGACCTATGACGACATGTATCGCGCAGACAGATAGTCATGGGAGTCAAGTCGCAAAACGATGAAAGTAAAAACATGCGTTGGTGTATCTCCATTAAAGTCACATACCTAGTAGTCGTAATAATGATATGATAGTATACAAGTCAGCGTTTGTTCCGTCTCGCTACACACTACACCGGATGGCCGCTAACCTAACCTTGCATGCCATGCCATGCCATTGCCCCGAGTAAGTATCTACCTATAATACAAGCCATACGGGCTCTAATCCCTTTTTTTTTTCTTGGTTTCTTTCCTTCATAGCCGTCAATCATCGCACTGTATGTAACATGCGCCGTCAAATGTGGACAAAGCGGTCAAGAGCAGCATCTGTCATTGTCTCGTTCGTTGTGATCGTCTCCTAAACGACCACCTCGTCTTCGTCGGGATCTTCGATGCTTGTCCGTCGTGCGGCCTCGTGTGTCGCTTTGATCTTCGTGTGCTCGTTGCCATTGTCATTGTCGTGGTCATAATCATCAGCCGCTGAGTCTGTAGCCTCACCCGTTCCCGTCGGTTCTTCGCCTTTCTGCTTCTCCTTCTCCTTTGAGCCGAAGGGCCAGAGGCTGGTGAAGCTTGAGCTCTTGGGGTTGTGAGGTGGCGGGTGAACAGGAAGGGGTTTGACAATCACACTCCCCTTGGCCTGAGCACTGTCTTTGTTCGCCTCAGGCATGGCAAAGTCGCCAAACTCGTCATCATCATCGTCATCATCTTCCGCTGCTGCCCGGTCGTCTTTGTCCGAGTCGGAATCATCCCGGCCGTCTCCGAACTTCTCTCGACTCCGCAGTGTGCTACGCCACCAGCCTCCACGAGTAGCCCTCGAAGGCCAAGCGTCTGCATTGTCTCCATCGTCGCCTAGACCGTCATCACTATCATCGTCGACTTCGTCTTCGCCGTCATCTTCGAAGGGGTTGCGCAGGGCCCTACCTAACCCGTCGTCCCGTCCTGCCCCGGAGCGCTCTTCATTGTCTTCGATACCGGCAGACTGTGCCGAAGCGGATGCCGTACTCTTTTGGTGCGCGGCAAGTCGTGCAGCTAGTTGCAGCCGGGCACGGGAAGGTGGAATGTTCAGTGGGGGCGGTGGTGGGGGAGGCGGAGGAATAGAAGGCGGATCAGCAGATGAAGACGACGCGTTCAGTGGATCTGTATAGGCACGAAACTGGGACAGCGTTAGCCGTAGATCTCGGAAATGACAACCTGATTGCCAAGAAACCACGCTCTTCTAGATCATTCCAGACGGAGTAAGAACGAACAAGAAACGAACTTAGAAAAGAGCGGTCGAAAAGGAAGCGGCATTGGTATGGCGAGATTCCTCACACGTCACCCAGACTACCAATTTCGCCATTGACATCCAAGTTTAGACTAAATCCTCCTTTAGACAGAGATACCTAAACCCCTGCAGCATAACGATACGTATTTCGACGCAGGGAAGAGCATATAGACGACCGCTATATCTCTACCCGTGTGAAGTAATCTACATCCAATGACTGTCTATGACTCTGTCCATGTGTGTGTATATCGAAACTCCTCGGTGAAGAAAAGAAGACAAGAAAACGTAAAACAAAAACCAGAAGCCAGCAACAAGTAATACATCCCCATCAGAGGGGTTGAGTTGGTATCTCCGAACCAAATACATTTCGTTACCAGATAGAGAAAAAGAACCAGCATTACGTGTGCTGCTAGGAACTTAGTGAGAAGGGTCACTAACCTCGTTATTCACGTCTTCGTCGTTCTCTTCGACTTCGTCCTCATCTTCATCACTGGAGCTTCCGAACCCGGAGCCTGAAAGGAGCCCTGAGCTGATGCTAAAAGGGCCGAGACTGCTGCCGCTGCCATGATCCGCCATGTCGAGTGTATTGCCACCTCCATTCAGGCCGGCCTCAGTAAGGGCATTTGATCCCCCGCCTTGGCCACCGCTGAGTCCCAGGCTAGAGAGCCCCATGCCGCCGAGATTGCCGCCCATCTGTGGCCGATTACTTAATGCCACTTCCGGCCGTACTCCCCCGAGAATTGCATTGTCTCTCTCCCGTGTCTCCGCCAGCGCTCCTTCGACGTAATTTATCCAATCCTGGCTCATGACACGGTCTAGGACAAGGTCGGAGAGAAGCTCAGGAGGGTTCCGCTCGGTGAACTTGACAACCTCCTCGGCAATTAGAGTAAGATGTCCCATGAACCCCATGCGTGTCTTGCTTTGGGCCTGCGATCTTTCGCTAGATGTTTGTCCGTTGATAATGGCGTTAGTGATATCAGCGGCTTCAAATAGAGAGATGGCAAGAGTAGGGTTGAACCCCCGATCCATAGGCCCGTTGAAGACTTGTTGAACAATATCGTAGACTACGTTATGAAGAAAATTGTTCCAAGGATATCGGAAGAAAAAAGACTAGGTTATTTGTTAGATCCCAGTTCCAATGGAAGAAAGGAATAGGAAGAGATATTACCAAAATAGTGGGTACAACGTTATTTTGTACAAACTGCATCTTCAAGAAGTCGCCTACGACTGGTTCGGGGTTTTCCGCTGCGGTTGTCTGGCTATCCTCTGGAGCTTGGTTGCCTTGGGGTAAAGATTCAGCCTCCATATCTTGGGCCTCTGGAGGGGTTTGGCCAATCTGCGAGGCATCTGATTCAGAATGAACAGCAGTGGAAGTGGTGGAGTGAGTCTTCGTTGGTTGTGCCGTTACTGTATCTTCGTTGTCTTCCATAGAAATGGGTTTAGATTCAGCTGGTTCTTCCGGTTCGACCTCTATAGTTTTTGTTTGAACACTCCTAGGTGCCGAGCTACCGTCTCCTGTGAGGGGGGTTGTCTCGTCTGAGGTAGAAGGCTGGGTAGTTATTTCAATTGGTTCTAAGCGCTTTGCTGGTGTTGACCCCGGGATCGTTTCTGCATCCGCTTGTGGTGGTGGTTCCAGCTCCTTCGCTGCCGGTTTTTTAGGCGACAGGGGAGCAACCACGAGTTCGGGAATCTCGAAGTGGCCGTCATCCATTTTTTCATCTTGAACATGGAGCCTCGGCGAGCTGAGAGGCTCATCAACAAATTCATCATCGTCTTTATCAAGGAAAGATGGAGATGTGGCGACACGTATTTCTTCTTCGGCTTTGACGAACTCGTGCGAAGTGTCCTCAGTCATGTCTCCAGATGGCGTCACCTCCTCAAACCCGTCGTCATCGGACGCATTTGTTACCTCTAACCGCCGGCTATCGTCGGGTGAAGAGTGGCGGGAGCGCATAGTCAAATCTTCCGAGGAGTGCGATTCCTCACCTCGCGTAACGGCGAGGCGTCCTATGAGACGTAAACGACTACGTTCCTCGTCTCGCCGTGCAATGACCTGCTCCGAGCCCACTTCGTTGAGCAAAGCCATGTTGCTGCAATGCAGTAACTCGGCCATGAGTTCACAGGTTTTAAACCGATCGAAACCTAACGGCTCGATCTTGTCACCAAAAGTGGAGTCCAGCCGCTGCTTCTGCGCGGGAGCGTTGAGAACCAGCGACATGAAATCAGGGACATGCTCAGCAAAGAGACGAAGAAGTGTGCCGAGATAGATGGGATCGCGACTAGAAGGCTGAGCATTTGCATCGCCGCCAACATCGGGGTCATAGTCGGAATTGTTTTTGCGGATAACCTCGATTATGATGCCCACGCCGACAGTGAGGGGGTTCCCACCGCCGAGCATGTACCCTATGATCTTTTCAACGCACGGTCTAGACACAAGCTGGCGAGTGAGCTCGTTGGGACCAATGCAAGCCTGCTCATTTTGGGAGGCGTTGGCGGAAACTGTAATGATGGCTTTGATGAAATCGCCAGCGGCGGTCTGAGTGGCCCAACTATGCTCAGGTCCAAGGAAGGACAGTAATGCGGGAATAACATCCTTGGTATAGAGCCACTAAGAAAAGGAACGAGTCAGACTTAGTACAGACGGGCCACTGAAATTGAATACAAAGAAAGCCCAAAAAGAAGAAGAAAAGGGGGAAAAAAAGGAAAGGAGGCGGGGGAGGTTATTTTGCAGGGAGAGATACCTCAACAATGCCCTGACCGTCCTCGGTCCTCTCGAGGCTAATGATCTTAAGCAAGAGATCCATAATCATGGGACAATCGACATGACGTAGCATGTTCGGGACGGCGCCATCGAGCGACCGCAGCAATTGTAGCATTTCGTGTGTCTTTTTGTCGAAGAGTGATTCATTGACCTTAGTGAAATAGCTGGCCTGGATAGGATCTAGCGGCGCTGGGCGTGTCAGGAAAGACCAGAAATTGCCCAACAATTCCTTGTTCTCCATCAGGGACTCATAGATGGACCAGTTGTCAGAAGACAGCACCTCGGCGGCGACGTAGGCATAGCGGTTGCGCTTCTTCTCCACCTCGTCATCGTCGGTGCCCTCGCTGGTGGCGCGTGATGAAGCCCTTGGGCGGCCAAAGGGCAAGCCCAAGGACCTACCCTTTTTGACGGCGTCTTCGTCGCGGTCGTCATGGTCGTCGGCGGGGTTCTCGACGGGCTCGAGGGTTGGTGCAACGACATAGTCCAACAGTTTAGAGAGGACACTGTCCTGGCGCAGGTACTCGAGAAGCTTCGTGTTGTGTTGCTTCAGCTCCTGGATCAGGTCACTCTCGTCCAGCAAGTCTTCGAGGAGAAAGTCGGGCTTGTCGAGGATGGTATCGATGGTGGAGATGTTGGCGTAACCGCCAAATCTCCAAAACATGGTGATAGCGACGGCAGCGGCGGCGCTAGGTCGCGCGCGAGGCTAGACGATACCACGAGCAGCGTGGGACAGGCGGGGGCGGCGGGTTGTGGCAGTGGTGAGGCTGAGATAGATATAGGCGTGGGGGAGCGAACGAAAGAGGACGGCGAAAGGACGGGCGAAGGGCGAAGGACGTGGTATCGGAGCAGCGGCATACGCGGAGGGGGGGGGATGTTTCGTGCCGGACCGTCCGTGTCCCGAGACGTCTTTACTGGGCCGGTATGGAGAGATAGGTATGGTAGATAGCTGGGGATGTATCTCTAGTTAGATATGTAGGTGGACGCGTACGAAGTACCGTAGATTACTCGGCGGTATGGGTTACTTGGTTGGCTGGCTGTTGATTAGTCCGAGGGTTACAGCTGGGACCCCTCTCTACGGGCGAATTTGTGTCATAAGAACAAGTCGTGCGGCTGTCTTCTCACCCACAACGGCCGGAGGTGGGAGATGACAAGCGAGAGAAAAGAGCCAGAAAAGAGACGGTCTATGTGAGGATGAAATTGCTGGCAAAAGATGTGTGAAATGATGCATGTACCTACAAGGTCCAGAACCGGGGAGATGTTGTGTACAGGGTCATGTGCGAGCATGTCTGTCGAGTCTCTGGTCTGGTCGAGATAGGCACGATATCGATGGAAGATAGGAAAGTACCTCCCCATGTACCTACATATATATATATGTATTGGTATCTACCTATAGGTACCTACCCTTGCAGTGCAAGATTAGGTGGGTAGAGCATTGTTTGCACTATCCATTATAGGTACCTTAGGTACCTAGTGGCACAACTGGATGCCCCGAGAGGCGCTACAGTATATCTTAGGTAGCCTTTAGGTACACTTTGAGATATCTCTAGATGCCACTTAAGCGATTGGAACCAATTGAAAGGCAGTATATAAATACATATATGATGATGAGTAAGTTATTCTCAATGGATTGAGAGGGCCGCCATTCTTTATGTCTTGAGGTCAACTTCTCGAAGTCCAGGAATATGCCATACTTACCGTAAGCTCATTCCAGATAGGCTCACGGCTTCATTTTGACTCTTTCATAAAGGATACACACACACACACACACACACACATATATATATATATATATAAATATATTGTAAACTGTTGAGAGGTGAACTAAAGCAAAAGCTCTTTACATTGATAGCAGACTGGTTTAATAATATGTAAATCCGGTGCTATTAAATCAAGTAACCTGGAAGCCAGTAGATAGATACTCTACTCCTCCTACTCAAGTATCATTCATATCACCCAAATCCACCCTCCAAGTACAACCAAAACCGACCCGAGCATGTATCCTCTTCCTGTCCTCACATAACCCTCCCCAGCACCACTCGTAACCGGGCCTCCATCACCACCTGCATTCCCACCATTCTCATCAGTAGGCCCAGGCACACGAACACCGTCCCACAAAGCCAACCTCTCAATCCCTCCACCACCAGCATCCCCTGATTCTAATCGATCCAATGGTGCGACGAACGCCATCTGACTCCAGCTGAACACGGTATTCCTCCCCCCGAAGACAAAGACTTCGAAACGGCCCGCGAATGTGTCGTTTACGTATGCTCGGCTGCCGCCGATTACATCGCTTGTTATCGTAACTTTCGCGGGGAGGGTGAGAGGGACCGGGGTGTGTGTTGACTTTTGAAAAGGGGGGTTGGTTAGCTACATGGAGAATAGGCAGGTAGGTAGATGGATGAATGGATATATAACAAGAAGGAAAAAACGAGGGCAAGAAAAATCAAAATACTCACAGATGTAACATTCGCCCAAATTCTTCCAGGATGTCCCTCATCAAACCCATCCGCCTCCGCTACGCTTCGCAAAGGATACTCCCATCCATCCGCGACAAACGTCAACACCCCTCCATCTTTCCCCTCGTCCAACTTCAGCGTGACGTCTTCCGAGGACAAACGAAACGGACCCGTCACATCGAGCGTAAGCGTGTAATTCACCCCTTTGCTGCCGTGGCCTAGATGGCTTACCCCATCACTGTTATTCCTCGATCGTGTCCATGAGATGAGCGGGTGCTGCTGCCCGGACTTATTATCTTGAGAAGCAGTGTTGTTAAGCCGTCTATCGAGATTCTGCCCCGGTGCCTGCGCCGCCAGCAAACTGATGGATTTCTCAATGGAGCTTGCTTCGAGTTTTGGCCCCCTACTACCACTCCACGCCCGCGCGCCTGCCAACGGTATCCCGCGCCGCATAGCATAATACGCCTCCAGCTGCGTGGATGCGTCGGGTCCGTTGTCGTTCCACGCCGCTAGGATTGCGCCCTTGTTCTCTGCGGCGCCCGCGGGGAGCTGTTCCGTTGTGTTCACCGGGTTGAACAGCGCCGGTTCCCATTGCCAGCCGCTACAGCCCGCGAAATTCAACACGCGCGTCCCGTTGAAGAATTGCGGATACGGCGCGGGAAGGATGGGCATGTGATCGTTTTTGATGCTCATGTACGCCCACCAGTCCTCCGTGTTGATCAGGTCGTACCCGGAATTGTAGAGTTCGACCGGATCCGACTGTCCGTATTGCCAGTGCTGGATGATTACTGAAGAATCGATAGTCGCTGTTGTAGAGGGCTCGTAGGTGCCCCATATTCGCACCCTTTTTGCCGAAGTCGAGTTGACGAAGACTGATAATTCGTTGACAAACGATATATAGTCGTCCGCGAGAGTGGAATCGTACTCGTCGGCGCCGATGTGTACCTCTTTGGATTGAAACCAGGGGAGGAATTCTTCCCATATCCGCTTCACCGTGGGGATGCTGTCGGGGTGAGTCAGATTCAGCAAGTCTCGCTTCGACAGCGATAGCTCGGGCTTCCACTTCGTAATGCTTAGACAATGACCCGGCGCCTCGATCTCAGGCACGATGGTGATGCCCCGTCCGGCACAGTGTCGTTGCAAGTCGTCGAAATCAGAGCGCGTCAAGGTCTCGTTCTCTCGCTGTATAAGACCCTGCAAGTCCTCGCTTTCCGGATGAAGAGAGAACTGCGAATACACCTCGTTCCACGTGTCGTTGTGACCGCGGTTCAAGGGGTAATTGTCGCTTGTGTGGTATTGGAATTCAGACATCTTGAAGAAGGATGCGTACGTGCAAAGATCCTTCAGAAACGACGGGGAGTACCATTTCCTGCCGGCGTCGAGCATAAAGCCTCGGGTGGCATAGGCCGGGGCATCGGTGATCCGAGATGCTGGCAACGTCGTCCATCCGGATATGATTAACTGCTGGAGCAGCGTCCGCGTCCCCCACCACATACCTCGCGCTCCAGAGCCGCTAATGACAGCACGATTGTTCTCGATTTCTAGTGTGTAGCCTTCCTCCGTGGGGCTTCCATCCTCGTAGGAAAGGGATAATGGATCGCCATGGAACTGGTCAAGGACAATGCCTGTGACATTGGTTGGTGACGCGCTCACGACGTGAAGGGTCCATGGCTTCCCTGATGCTTCTTCTAAATCTTCGATGAATGTGCGGGCGAATTCTAGACCCGATGGGGGGATCAGGGTAAGACCCTGGCCATCACGATGGGATGCTAGACTTTCAACGATATAAACCGTGGTCAAAACGCTGTCGAGAGTGAGGCCTGGTGTTGTCTCATTACGCGGTGAGGGTGAGATGGGAGGGAGTAGCTGAAGAGACGACGCAACCACTCCAGGTAAAAGCAGCCACAAACGTCTATACATGACGCTGAGCTCTAGCCATGCAGATAAATGAAGGTGTGCATATGCAAAGGTATACTTACCATAGAGAGATCGTATGCAGAAACGGACAGAAATAATCGACGGTATGCCTACAAATTGAAGATCGTGAAAATATCCCTTATATACCTACCTGCCTACCTACCTAGGTACTTACTTCACCGATTCTCCAATATGGTATTGAGCTATCCCCCACACTACCCCTCTCTTGGGACAATTTCCCCTGTCGACATATAATCACTAAAGAGATGGATGTAACGTAACGCCCCCATATTGTGCACCCATACACTAGAATCGTCTTCATCCCATAGCTGGAGTTGGAAGTCGATAGCGAAAAACTACTAGAAAAAGATGATGTAGTCGCTACCACCAGCAAGCTTTGAGCTAGGGCACTATGTGAAGGCAGTTGAACCAAGCACATGTTCCGGCGTAAGACGAGTGTGAAGGCAGTGAAGGCAGTGAAGGCAGTAAAGGCAGTTTTACAATAATCTACCCCCACAATCTTCATGTCGACTGCGCTGCATCACCGTGAATGAAGCAGCCTGCTAGCAATAAATGCGACGAGGTTGGGTTCGATAGACTGTAGCAAGAGTACATACAAGGTCTTATCTTGAGTCAATTGAAGCAATGCCAGCAGGCACGAAGGGGTATCTATTCTTAAGTTCCGTGATATCACTCCTGTGATGGTCAATTAGTTTCTACAACCTTGAAAAGGTCACCGCGGATGAGATGGCGCAAACCTTTAATCAGGTAACATGACCATATATGCTCTCTGATCGACTCGACACCAGGCCTGCCTGCCTGCTTGCCTCGGTGTTGAGGGGAACGCCGGGGTCGGAGGGACCTAAGCTGGCGAAACCATGTTGTGCAACGAGAGGTGTGTGCCTGTGTCTGCGCACACAATTTGCGTAGGCTTTTGAGAATCCCAAACTTGGGCACGCTCTTGCTCTCTTGGATTATATCTATAATAAGGCGAGGACACAAAAAAATGTATGATTTTTAAGGAATAGGTATTTTTTCTGCTTTGGATGGATAAAACGCGGGAGACACTTCTTCAGCTCGCTCAGTTCGCGAATACCCGCACGTTCAAATCAACACTGCCCGTGGCGATGACGCATCTGATCTGAACATCAAGTGAAGCGGAGCCCGGCTTCGGGGTGCCGTTGACAGTAGTAGTGCCGTTCGAGCCCTCGGGGTTATTTCCGTTGGTGACAGGCTCGCGCACGATGCCTGGCGCCCAACGTAGGCATGAGACGAAATGTCCATGAGCGTCGCCAAGTACCTTGACACACTTCCCTTCCTGTGTCAAATCCCAACAACGCAGTGTCTTGTCATCGGCGACGCTGAGAAGATATTTACCGCCAGGATGAAAGACTAAAGCCCGTACCCAGTTGTCATGCCCGTTCAGTGTCTTGATGCAATTCCCCCGCATGTCCCATATACGTATAGACTTATCTCGGGATCCAGTGGCCATGAATTCGGCAGCACTCGACGCAGGCGGCGGTTTCTTGAGGCCGGCGAGTGGCGCCAAGTGTGGATATGCCGAGGGGGGGGCGAGCGTACAACATTCGATGGTGTGTTCGTGGCCTACCAGCGTGAGTTTACTCTCGGGGTTGGCGAGGGATATGTCCCACAACCGGGCTGTCTGATCATTGCCAGCCGATAACAAATAGCGTCCGTCAAGAGATGGACATACATCCCTGACCCAGTCTGCGTGGCCACGGATGGTTTTCACACAATATCCAGTGGATACATCCCATATACGCAAAGTCTTGTCTCTCGATGCAGACACGAGCAGATTACCGGAGCTTGGGGCACCGGCAGCGCCAGAGGGAATGAAACGAACGGCACTAACGGAGTGATCATGCCCAGGTAGTGTGCGGATGTTCTTGTACTCGTCAGAAGGGTCCCATAATTTGATGGTCAGATCGCTCGAGCAAGAAGCAAGGAGGGTACCGCCTCTGGGGCCGCCAAAGTCAACATCTAAGACGGCCTTGGTGTGTCCCTTGATCGTCCGCTCCAACTCCCCCAACTCCCAGTCCCAGATCTTGATGGTATAGTCCTCTGAGCCAGAAGCAAGAGATGAAAAGACGGGGTGAAAAGCAACACAGGTGATTGGTTCTCGGTGGGATTGGAGGGTATGACGGGCAGGCGATCTTGGAAGCCAGCTCGAAGGGTCTTGGTTTCGGCGGGAGAGGGTGGTCGGCGTCGCATTGTCTAGTTCAGACTGAAGTGTTGAATTCCTAGATTCGAGATCCATGATCTATACGAGAACAAAGCAGCGCAGAACACGTTAGCCTAGCAAGAATTGGAAACTAGAAACTAGGATCGCCAAGCGCATGACAGCAGCAGTTGTCACGGCAGTGCAGAGAGGTTTCTGTGTACCTTTTTCTGTAATCTCACCACACTTGTCCATTTCTTCTCAAGTAAGCCTTCATACTTCTTCGAGGTCGTGTCATCAAAAGTGTCTCCCAGCTCCAGCTCTTTCCGGAGTGCGGCGGCGGTATCGGGGAGGTTGTTAGAGGCCAAGTAAGCAATGATGGCCTTGTGCCTATAAAGTTGTTGCTTGCGGTTAGCAAAGGATGACGACCAAGGCGCGAAAAGAAGAAGCAAAGGAGTGGCTAAGCACGCAAGCAAGCAGGCAAGAGAACAATCAAGGAGTGCAGCTACGACATACAGCTCATCCGCTTGTCGCGGGGTTAATATCTGTGTCATCTTGCCTACCAGCACACCAGACACAAGCTTTGCGCGCGGGGGTTCGAGCTCAGGCCAATGATGACGATGGCGGCGGTGTTGTTAGCGGGCCTGGGGAATTACACCGAAACAGGGTTGGGCGACGAGCCGCGGGTGACGCGGACATAAATGGCTCCTCGAGCAATCAATCCCCAGCCTGGAGTCAGAAGGTCGTGATAGCGACAGTCCGAGGCGAGACAAGCGGTCTGATCAGGAATGAGTATTCGTGGATGGATGGGGACGATGAGCGGTAGGATGAACAGATGTGACGGTTGCTATTCGGTTGCTATTACTCGTAGTCGAGGTCAAAGCGACAGCGGTGGTTGTCTTGGATCCTCTGTCGGTCGTCACGCTTGTCGTCGCTGGCAAGCACGTGTTTGGATGGATGTAGGAATGACGAGCTAGGGCTGATAGTTGTGCAAACCCATTCCTAAGCTGCTGGACCTCGAGCTGTCTGGCCTAGGTAGGTGTGTAGCGCGGTCGCTTTTGGCGACGTCTCGAGCTCGCACGCAACAGAAGGCAAGGCCCCCTTTGAGCAACAGCTGGACAGGTATGAGGATAGAGGCCCCGAATTAGGCTGAAACACATGAACCAACCAACTTGACTACCTAGGTACTCTGTGCGCAGGTGTGCCGACAGATGCAGAATGCGAGGACAGGCGGTGTCGTCGTTGTTGTTCTTGCTTTGCCGACTGTTTGGAGCGTGTTGACTTGGGAGAATGGTAATAAGGTATCCTCTTCCGTTGATAATATCCCCAATAATATCACCGTTTGAGCAGGCGGTTAGGTCTTGGATCTGTCTTTCCAAGGTTGGGTTAGCCAGCAGAAGAAGCTTAGCGCAGTAGTACAGCGCTCTCTGGCATCTGTCTTTACCTACCTAGGTAGCATCTGATCCCCACTGCCGGTGCGGTGCTGTAGAATGCCCTCTATGCGATGCATGAAAGATAAGTATCCTACCAGGCGAATGATACTCTTCTTGACGAGTTGTAAAATAAAGCAATCAAGCAATTGAAGCATCTCATGACATTGTCATAGATGTTACAGAAACAACGATCCGCCGTAACAGGAGCCTTGGAAGACGCCAAGCTAGACAGTTTCAAGTGTCTTGGTCTCCTGACTACATCGTATAACCTAGCAATTCCAATATGCCGGAGCCGGCCAGTACAGATCTTCCCGTCTAGAACTACAATACGCGAATAACCCTTGCTGCGATCTTGTCGCTATTTTCTCCCGGAACAACCTGTGAAACCCACCGAAGGCCGGCCCCGAACAACGGCGGAGCGGATTAGCCCGACGGCGATTCAACCTCATCGGCTCAGTCATCGACTCAGTCATCCCTACTATAATTCCGTAGCCCAAGCTCTCAACGAATGGGGAACATGACGTTCAGTTTATAGCAGTTATTTATGGTAAGCAAAGCCATAAAACTTGACACTTCCGTGACCAGAACTCGATAGAAATCACTGCCGCCCCCAGCATGTGAAAAACAAGGATAGTAACAGGACAGTTGCCCGGAGACCTGTGTCTTCAATTATTGGGCATTAACACTCAATATGAAGAGTAGAGTACCTATAATGCCTGTACATGGGATTACCCAGTAACATGACCGGACATCAATGCTTCTTGTTGTTACCCGCCCCTCGCCGCATAGCTCTATTCCAGGGGTAATCGAGGTCTAATTACTACATAATTACGATATAACCGCTGAATAACATAGCGATAGATGAGAAAAGAATGAAATTTAAGCTAATGTATAACCACGGCTGAACTACTAAATTATTATTCTTACCTAGGGAGTAGAAAATGAGAAGTCCTACGCCAACATTGATTCCTTGGATACATGTAGGTACCTAGCCGGCCGAGCTCACCGTGACGACAGACGGCGGGGCGGAGGCTGACCTGGCTCGCCTGGCAAGCTGCCCGCAAGGAGGGGCAACTGCGCTACCTAAACCTTCCAAGGTTGCTGGAGCACAGGGCAGACACAGGGTTACAGGCTGTTACAGGGGAGCGACAGGGTCCGCGCCCGACCTTTTGTTGCGGCTGCGTTGGGTCCCACCAGCTGGTCTGTCGTTGGTTCGTAACACCGCCCTACCGCCTGTTGTCTTCGATGGCAATACTAATAAATAAGTTCATATATTATCGTATACCTGGAAGCGTATCTTCGGGATAAGAGTTATCCTCAAAATCTATATCGCACAGCTTGTAGTTTTTTTAACATTACGGAATCAATTAGTCAGATAAAAAAGAGTTACGAAGCTCTGCTATACTTAAACTACGTACGTCTAATAAGCCTAATAGTTTAAAAGATTGAGTTGTACTGCTATAATATTATTTATAAGATCAAATTTGCTAGGAAACCACTTAGATCTATGTTTAAATATATGAAATTGTCCTCGTGGGTAGGACACTGCTCTGAAGTAAAACCTCGGCCATCTTTATTATATAGAAACCAATATTGTTCTAGATAACTATCTCGCACTTCTTCTATAGCCTCGATAATAGAACAACGTCGGCACTCTCTAACATCTTCCGACTATCTTATAATAGGTTTGGCTGGCTTATATCATGGGACTCTAAACTAGGAGGGCTCAAGACTATAACAAGGGCAGTTGAACTGGGCTTGGAACCGAGGATTCTGATTACAATGATCAACTAGGGCTGCATTAGTCCTTGACCAACCAACTCCTTCTTGGCTGTTGGTGGCTTAAGGAGACTCTATATACAAATGATCTGCCAGCCTAGACCGCCTGGGTCTCTAGGGTCTGTTTCAAGAAGCGAAGTCTGTATAACCTCACTTTCCAATATTGCCCAATATTGCCTGCATGTCTTGGAAGGTCATGAACAGCCTGCAATGGTCCTTCGTACGGCCGAAGTGCAAGGCGAACTGCATTCTTCAACCGGTACAGAGGTTACACGTGTAACAAAGACGAAGGTGGTAAGGTCACACTTGTAGACCATACCCTTTCACGGGTGTGCAGCGCAGTGGTTATGGCTTATACCGCTACTATTACACCCATCTGGCATTTGTTAATCCTGTACATCAACGCCCTCGCTGTTTATGCCATACTGTTCGGCATAGTTAATATAATTGGTATCCTGCTTATTATTACACCCGCCTTAAAATGCGTGAAACATGGACCTCCGGACGAACAGGAACGTAATTTCGGCATCCTTCTATAGCAGACTAGTAAGGTTATCTATAGTAATATAAAGCCAATCGTTAGAATAAGCTTTCAAACATTGGCAACCATATTATTTCTTAATCGGTTCCTTTACATATAAGATAGTAAGTGCTAAACAAGTATCTTTAGACATAGCCAGCCATGCCTGGTTAAACCACCCAACTATGGTAGCTATTAAGCTGCCTAAGTTCTATCCATAGTCATATTAAAGCTATAAAGGCTAGATATATTGAAGAATACCCCACACGTAACTACTCATGTCTATATAAGATAGCTTCACCTCCTACAAGTTATTGGGAGGACTTAGACCTTAAGGTAATTAATAGAATTACTATGTACCATTCTTGACAAGTTAAACTGCTGCAAAGGTCGAGCATCGAGGATCACCTTCCTTGCTATATCTTGATTAAAATCTAGGGAAGATAAACGGGTGGTTTCGTCCGAACTAAACCCTAGTTCTTGGGCTTGGTATGCCAATTAATGCCAGGCTCTTTAATTATACGGATGTGTCTTTAAATCCTCCTCATCGTTTTCTTTTAAAGAGTTCTCACCCGAGAGTTCTACGATATTTTGCATAATAGCAAGGTAGAGAACCTTTATACTATCTAGAAAGTGTGCTGCATAATCCGGCTTCGTATCGGACTTATATACACTAGAAACGATTGTTTAAATAGTAATAGGGAGTCGGCTTTTTCTTAAAATAAGCTGCTTCATAACACTCGTACATTATCGCAACTATTTAAAGTCTTACTGCAATATATGAATTGTCGGAATCAAATAGTCGACCTGTCTCCGCATAATCTCCTCCTTTTAAGATCATCGGTATTAACGTCTCCAAATATCGCAACACGGGACTCCGGCGACCAAGAGCGCGAAGATGAAGAGAGACATTCTGTTCCGAATGTAGGAAATAGCTGCAGTGTTATGTTGCCTGGCGAATGATCTCACTCGGATTATGACGGCGACGAGGCTTTTTCATGATCATGTCGACGATGGTAGCTAGTTCCGGACATCTGGTGTCCGTTTCTGACCACTTTAACAATAGCACATTGGTTTATCGCTTGGAAGTTATTTTCGAAAACATAGCAAACCGTAAGGCTGCTTAATGAGATTTAAGGTAGGGGTTTGGTCGACGGACTGGTACGATATGCGTACCGGGACGCGTTCAGACCACGGACCAGTACAACATTCGAACCAGTACAGCTGTGGACCCGGTGCTAGGACGTGCTCGCACTACGGACTGGTACGAGATTTGGACCAGTATACCTAGTCGTGGGACCGGTACAGGCCTGGATCTAAGTAACTACGGATTAGAACCCCGTATCTGCCCGTACCAGCACAGGCTTCGACGATGGACAGATAGTCCGATATTCAAGCCTCTTCTACCTAGTATAGCTGCCTCTGGCTGCAAAGCCCTAGCGGCCGCTGTATGTGCGTCCAACTAAATAGGCTAGGCCTAGTCCGGCCTTTCGCTAGACCCCGACTAGAGCGGCTGCAACCGAGTAGGAATCAATCAATCAATCAATCAATCAATCAATCAATCAAGCATACCATCGCTAATATCTGACATTTAATGCAGTGATATGGCAGTTTATCTCTGCAGGCCGGCCAGCCAGCCAGCCAGCCACCCCAGATTAGATGGTCTGATTAGGTAGACCTGCAGATCTCGTGACTGGCGCAGCCTCACTTGTCGAGCAGGTTAATGAGGGGTAGTTTCTGCCTTCCCTCTCCAACTTGGATTAATATTGAGGATGCTATCGATGCCGATCCTGCGATTCTGTTACGAACCAACAAGTGGACGACCTGTTGGGCAGACCAAGCACCAGTCGCAGGTGCCAAACCACAGACGCGGGGTTGGACCAGGAACGGTCACGTGACAGGGTCGGGGGATAGCTGAGCGATCCAGCTATCCAAGGGATCAGGGGATAGAGGAACTATCCAATGATCCAAGCAATGGGTGAAGGAAGGAATTACTATAAGAAGAATAAGATTTCCTATATAGCTAGTTATTTTTTATTTTGTTAATTAATTTAAGCATACAATTACTTCTTGGAATCTTATAAGAGAAACCTCCTAACGACTCAGTAATACGAACATTGTTTAGCGCCTTTGGTATAAGCTTGGCCCTTATCCCTAGGAACATAAACCTTACTCGGTGTTAGAGATAAACAGTTCGTTACATTGTGACTGCACACAGAAATCATCCGTATTAGGCTATGAGGGATCGTTTTCAGAATGGATTGTAATGCAAGAAAGGTCTGAAGAACAAAAGGAAAGAGCTGGAACTAAGGATCGTGTATATATATGTGAAAAATCAGCTGTGAAATAGCTCCCTCCATGCTGCAATCCAGCTAGCAATATATAACACACACTGATTGTTGGCCTGTACGGTCATAGGTATATCATCTTTTTCAAATGTTTCGAGCTACTACCATAAACTCCAAAATATGTTCACGTGATTATCTGACAGTTAGGTGCATCTCGCTGAATTAGGCTCTGCCCATCATTTTCGCTACCCTTTTTCACTCCCTCCTCAGGCTCAGAGGAGCCTCAAGCCTCAACACATATCGATTGCCATTCAGCCTTTTCAAACCCCCATCTCCATCCATTTTTCAACAACATATAACATCTTCCATCTTTTTTTTTTTTTTTTTTTTTTTTGGAGCCCCAGGTCAACGGTCAAACAAAGATGCTCCCTCTGGACTGGCAAGCCGTGCAATGGGACAGCGGATGCGGGGATGGCATCTTTATAACCATCATGCTACACGGCAAACGTTTTCGCGTATCTCTACTTCCACCTTCCTCCCCCGATACCATGGAAGGGCTTCTCATCTCAAGATTCGACTCGATCCCATATGAAGATGAAGAACAATCTTTCGCCATTCAACGCGAAATCGAGTTACTTGTCTACGAGGCTGGAGGATCGATCTGGACTCGGCTAGCTCCCCCCACTCTCGACGAGCCAGAGCCTTCGGATTTGCACTCTCATCTGTACCCGGAGACCTTCGCCTTCCGCTTCGTTACAAAGGATGGGAAATGGGAATTGATACCGGACCAAATAGAAGGAGAACCCGACCACCACCATCCTTCCGGTAACAGAATTGTTAACGACATAGGATTGCCTCAATATTCTTCCAAAGACATCCGTGTACTCGAAATCATCTCTGGGCAGGGGGATATCACCAAAGTTGCGGTAGGAGGAACAGAGATGTGTTGTAAGAGCGGCGATGAGGCTTTCTTCAAGGGCCTTGAACGCGAATTCGACTGTCTTCGTACGGTCGCGAGATCGCACCTCGCTCATTCGATTCAAGTACCCAAACTTCTTGGTCTAGTCACATTGGCGGAGACGGGGGAGATTATTGGTATTCTGGAAGAATACATTCCTACAGGGAATCCATATACCCTGGGGAATCTGGAGGACAAAGAGGGGTCAGAGCATGAGGGAACGGAGGATGAGGGAGTGGGGGTTGAGGCAATAGAGGCTTCGCCGGAAAGAAGGAAGAAGTGGGGGGCTCAAGTCCAGGAGACGGTTGATTTACTTCATGAAATCGGGGTTATATGGGGAGATGGAAAGCCGCACAACGTGCTCATACACAAGGAAACGGATGATGCATGGGTTGTTGATTTTGGGGGTGGTTATACACATAATTGGGTCGACGAGGAGTTGATGGAATCTCGGCAAGGTGATGAGCAGGCGGTTGGCAAGATTCTCGAGTTCTTGGAAGCTCAATGAGACTCAATATGGGGAATGACAACCCTGTCGTACACGTGTGCCGCAATGGTTCGTTAGGCTACGATATGGGAATTAGGCCAGATTATCGGAAAGCCCTCTTCCACGAAAAGATTCTGGGTGGGAGTCATGGCTTTGTTATGACCCTTGTGAAATTGTAGAAGAATGTGCATGACAAGACAATCTCGGCCCATGCCCTCTGGATCGGGGACAATCCACCAGTCTATGTCTTCCCAGCCGAGAACCTTCTGAGCAGAACCTACCTATCCTTTTGTCATTCCCACCCTAGACCCAGCATTCCTTGTATCGCGGTTAAACATACTTTTGTCGAGAAATCAATGGGGTTAATAGGGTCCGCGTTGTCTGTTGCAGCGTTGCCCGCTGTATTAGCAGCAAACGACGTAAATGCCCGCAGTCGCTTCGAAAAAAGGATGCAGTTAGGATTAGATATGTTTTCGATTGCTCGTTATCGATATTTGGCTTGGATAAAGGGTCCGGTCGGTGGCTTGTGAGATGTTTTCTAACGTTTGCGTTAGCCCGTTTCATTGTCTTACACTGTTTAATATTTATAAAGGCCTGCTAACACTTTATAAAATATAACGTGGTTTATAGGCGAGTCGCCCACTTTCCATAAAACTTTACACCTTAATCATCAATAACTTAACAACTATTAAAGATTCTACTAAAAGCTAACCTAATTCCGAATCTGAACTCAATTCTACATCTTCTTCACAGGTCCTTGCATTATGGCCGGTATTACCGCACCGTCCACAGCGTCGCTGGCGCGGCGCACCTAGCTCACTACCATTCCGATTTTTCGACTTATCCAACCGTACCTGATCTTCTACATCCCTTTAAGCACCTTCCTATAACGAGCCTCACGGTCATAGGCACGAAGACTAAACTATAAAAGAAGGGTCGTAATAGTTTATATTCTTAAAGATAAAAGCTAAGCTTATATTAAAAATGCTAAATAATATTTATATTATTAAATTATTAGAAAGTTATTCCTATAGATTTTAAGAAATACTTGTATACTTAAATTAATTAATGTAGTAAAAAAAGCTAGATATATAGGAATACCGTTGTGGCTATATAGTATTTCCTCCCTGCACACAACAGTTTGGCCTGTACGGATCACTGCTTTTTGGTCGGTGAGGATCAGTATCGCCATGGTGATCCGTGACGCGACTGTTACCCTTCTATCCGATATCCTTTTATCCGTCTTGGATCTTCCTGGCTGTGCCTCCAATCCAGCCCCGCACGTCACCTTGCGCCTGACCTTTCCCTGATTGGCCCTTGGCCTTCTCAGCCGGTCGGTCTACCTATGCCAAGAACAGGGGTCACGGTGGCCCGAGCTTTTGTATGGACTGCATCAGAGAATTCGGTGTCAGCGAATTGTCCTAGCTTCCTTTCCCCTTTCCCCTCTTTGTCGAGTATCGTTAAGTCAAAAGGTGTACATTAGAATGTCTTGCTTCTTCAATTGTCCCTGCCGTGACAGTTCTGTCTTAAGGTTGGTTGCAAGCGTAGTATTATCAGGGGCTTTCTTAGCAAAAATACCTAGTATACTAGGTATTGTGGCACGGAACACACGAAGGAAGGCAAGGCTCCCACAATATGTGCTGTATTGTACTAAAATCTACAGTTGAGGTTGGTGACTATCTTTTAGATGTCGAGATGTGATCGGCGTAAAGGCATGGTGACAGCAAGGACACGGGGCAAGGTCCAGGGTCCCAGCGTTCCCCATCTTCCCCCATCATCCTGCTCTTAGTGGCTGCTGCTTGTTTCTCTACACATGTACGGTAGCTTTGCGTTGGGCAGTACTTGGGCAGTACTTAGTTGGACCGTATTGACCCCATCCCCAGATACCTGCTGACCGCCCCGAGCCTGCGCCTGATGTCAGGTACCTGGCTGGTACAACAAGCTGCTATTACGTTAGACACACATGTACCCCTCTATTTATCTAGCCTTGGCCCCGTAAACACTGGCAACATGGAAATAATTCTCAACATCAACAAACCCCAATCATAACTGGTGATTAGTTCTGTCCATTGACTCTGCCTCACCTCAGCTTCATGCCGTCTGCTATAGAGTGCGCGAAAAGAGAGACTGCTACTACAACCACTATACTAGGTATTCGCATACACATATGTCTTATATCCAGCCCGTGTAAATACACACCACACATACCTACTAACTACACATAAACGTAGTCATATATCCATTACCTACATTCCCACACGCTCCATACGCACATATCCCTGCCTTGCCAACTTCCAAAGTTTTGACCGTCAAAGCGCCGTTCCTCCGATTGCCTCAATCCCGCCGCTACCATCTTTCCCGCCTATAATCGAATCGAATTCAATCTCCGATACCTAGAGTCTACCTAGGTAGTGCTTCAGCTCGCCGCCGATCGCCTGTAAGATCCTTAAGACACAGAAACAACCCGCCCGCGAACAATACCTAACTTATCTACCTGCTCCATCGATGCAGTAACCAAGTGTCTCTGCGACGATTTGATTCCCGCATCCTGATTTTGCCTAGGCTGTATGCTGTAAGGTCTTGTTTTGCCTGCATACCCCTGTGCGTGTCTGTGTGTGTCCGTCTATCTGTCCGTCCGTGTATGCCGCTTGTTGTGTATATGCGAGCATAAGGTACGTCGTTGGTTCCCCTCCGCCACTATGGTCACTGGTCTCTGGGCACTACTATCGTTGCCCTCCCCTCCATTGTCCTGCTCTCCCCTCATCCACCTTCTCTTCTTCTACCCCCCCCCCCCCCCCCCGCCTCCCACCGCTCCCCTCGTCGCTTAGGCTTCATGCTCGGAACGCCCAAGACGGCCTACAACTATACCTACATGTCCGGATGCCTCCCATGCAGATATCCATGTACAGGCTCCGTCCCAGGTTCTTTGCACACCGACATAGCTCCTGCGTCTCCATCACGATAGACCATCGCTGGCCCGCCTCGAGCATGATAGCCCTCCCTCCCCTAGCGCTACCGTAGCGTAAGGCCAAGCGATAGGAGAGCAATAGGAGAGAGAGCAAGACTACGAATGGGAAGACAACCATGCCCCTCTTATCCAAGCTAATCAAGAAAGTAGTTTCCACACTACCATCCAAGAGCAAGAGAAAGAAAGACGGTGACGAGAGCAGCGTCAACGACGTCTCTTCATCACTGCCAACCCCGGCACCCACGTCGCCACGACCCCACCGCCGCCATCACGACCACACCGACGTCGTATCCGGGGAAACAACAATCCTCGCCAACCCCCACAACCTTCATCAGTCTGCCACCATGGCTGATGGTGAGCCAGATTACAGCTCTCTGCCCCTGACAGAGCGATGGGTTCACAAGGTGCGCATTAGCTACTATCTCGATGCCGGCGCGTGGTTCCCGGCTTCTAGAATACCATGTGATTTTGTGTGTCTATACTAACATACCTGCCTTATTCTCTTTCCCCAGGTCTGGAAGGTTCGCAAACAAGCCTACGAAGATGCCGCCAAACAGTTCGAGCTCACTCCCGACGAACATGATCCCGCTTTTAAACCCTTCAACCAAGATCCTAGTTTATGGAAGGGCGCCGTCGCTGATTCCAATGTGGCTGCCCAAACCGACGGCATAGCCGCCTACTGCGCATTCCTCAAGTTTGGTGGCCGCGAGAATTGCGTTCGCTCGCGTGGCCATGTCATTACACCCATAGTTGAGAAGGGCCTCATATCCACTCGCCCGGCCACCAAGGCCTCCTCTCTTGAAGCCCTCCTCTTATTGATTGAAATCGATGCCGCCGCCCCAGTAATTGAAGACATTCTCCCTGCCGTATCCGCAAAGTTGCCCAAGGTCATCGCTGCTGCACTTGCCGCCCTTACTTCCATCTATCACAACTATGGTTGCAAGGTGGTGGACCCGAAGCCTGTCCTTAAAGTTCTCCCTAAGGCCTTTGGGCATGCCGATAAAAATGTCCGAGCTGAGGCCACGAACCTAGCTGTCGAGTTCTACCGTTGGCTGCGCGATGCCATGAAACCTATGTTTTGGAACGACCTGAAGCCTACACAACAGTCAGATCTCGAGGCTCAGTTTGAAAAGATTAAGGCCGAGCCAGCGCCTAAGCAGGAAAGACTTTTGCGGTCTCAGCAAGAGGCTATGGCCCGAGCCCCGCCGCCTGGTGCCGAGGCTGAAGATACATACGATGGCGATGATGCTGAAGAACCTGCCGAAGTCGATGCCTTCGACTTGGCCGAACCCCAGGATGTGTTGTCCAAGGTCCCGGCCAATTTCCACGACAACCTTGCTTCGTCCAAATGGAAAGACCGCAAAGAGGCGCTCGAAGCACTCTTCGCCGCCATCAACGTGCCAAGAATCAAAGACGCCGATTTCAACGAGATCAATCGGGGTTTGGCCAAGAGCATGAAGGATGCGAACATTGCTGTCGTCACCCAAGCTGCTCAGTGTATCGAGGTGTTAGCTATGGGCCTGCGGAAGAGCTACGGCAAATACAGATCCACGGTCATGCCTCCTATTATGGAGCGTCTAAAGGAAAAGAAACAGTCGGTGGCCGATGCCCTCGGTGCTGCCCTGGATCAAGTCTTTCTAGCGACAAGTTTTTCCGAATGCTTAGAAGACATCCTAGCTTTCTTGAATCACAAGAACCCCCAAGTTAAAGAAGGCACCCTAAAGTTCTTGGTCCGCTGTCTTCGGACGACGTGGGATGTCCCTAGCAAGCAAGAAGTGACCAGTATCGTCGAGGCAGCCAAGAAATTGCTTTCCGAGTCGAGTGAAGCACTCCGGTCTGGCGGCGCTGAAGTGCTGGGAACAGTCATGAAAATCGTGGGTGAACGTGCCATGAACCCCCATATGGAAAGTTTGGATGATATCCGAAAAACAAAAGTCAAGGAATTTTTCGACAAGGCAGAGGTCAAAGCGAAGGATAAGCCCAAGCCTGCACCCACCCCAGCAGCAGCGAGGGCACCCGCAGGCGGACCCAAAAAGGTGGTTGGAGCAGGACTCAAGAAGGCCCCAGGTGCCGTGAAGAAGATAGTCCCCGCCGCAAGTGCGCCGCCGCCACCCGCAGAACCTGTATCACCACCAGCGCAAGCGAGGTCGAAGCCGGCTGGGCCGAGTAAATTGGGGTTACCCAAGCCAGGGGGGCCCACAGGCCTGAAAGCGCCACAACGTCGTCTCGCCGCACCGGGCGTTGGTTCTCCACGAAGAGCTGCGGCACCGCCACCACCGCCACCTCCTGTAGAAGATGAAGAACCCATAGCCGTCTCACCTCCACCCAAACCACGAATCGGACTTGGTCGAGGTGGCTTGGCAGGTCGGTCCCTGGCTAAACCGAGTGCTGCGCCGACTCCGGCGCCCATAGCAGCCTCAGCGGCCCCTACGAGCGGACTGGCGGCAATGGAGAGGGCCGAACTCGAAGAGCTTCGGACAGCCAACGAGCAGCTTCTTCGGCAGGTTGATGAGCTGCGCCACGATAAAAGCAAGCTTTCATCTGAGATACAAGAGTTGAAGAACCAGAATGCCGGGCTCATTGAGGATCACACTCGAGACCATCTGAGTATCAAAGCCAAAGAGACGCAACTTGTTCGTGCGCGCAGTGACGCGGAAGCAGCCGAGCAGGTAAACGAAAGACTTCGGCGGGAATTGGAACGTCTCAAGCGCGCTCTTAGTAGGGCTGAGGGGCTAGGCGTTTCTGGTGGTGGCGGCGGTGTGACGAGCCCAACGGTCATGAGCCCCACACACGACGACATGGGCATCTACCGTGACGGTTCCAACAGCGCCGGCGCTCGGTCGAATCGGATGAGTTACGCGAGCACCATGTCCGAGGAGAAGGAGAACGGCGATGCACCGCCCCCGTATGCTCGCAGCAAGCTCAGTCCAGAAGTGAGATATACCAGCGGCTCGAGCGGGCGTGGTAGTCCCGCGCGGGGATTCAGGGGTGCAAACACAAACACGGACGAAGCGGCCCATGGCACCACTGCCTCGGCGAGTAACGGTGTGGAAAGCTGGAGGAGAGCGGCAGAGGTCACGAGTCAGCTTAAGGCTAGGATAGAGCAGATGAAGGTGAGTTTTGCTCGTAGTCCCCACCCCTGTTATTTGATAACAATCTTGGAAAATTCGGTGAACTGACTAACCAACGTACTCCCTTCAGGCCAAGCAAGGGTTCAACAGACCATGAAGTACATGAATAATGTGAAACTGTTAGAAATGAGGGGGAAATCACCTTTCTGTTGTCAGTTCGCCTTAAGGTACTGGGGCGTAGGCTGAAGGAAGTTTCTTGTAGAGATGGTGGGATTAATTGTGTGTAGGTATTGTTTCGAGGTGTAGAGAGGGGTAGAGTGCATTTTTACGGCGTCCATGGATTAATTAATACCCCCCTGTGTACCGTTCATTGAATGTTCTGTTCTTAGAGGCTGAGAGTTGCGAGAAGTGAGAGAAAAGAGAAAGAAATGAGAAATAAGAAGTGTTAGATATACTTGTTAGATATACTTGGAGTGTCTATCTGCCTAACTCTGTGATGGATGATGATATGAGAAGGTTTGGAAAGCACGAAGGAGGAAATGAGTTATTGGGTAGATAAATAATACCGCTATAGAAATGTATAATGCTTAAGGTGTTGGTTGATTTACTTCCTTGAGAGAGGTTAGAAGTGATATACGTGATGATGAGGGTGATAATTAATGTGAAGAAAGTGTAAGTTGGCATGTATATAGGTAGTAGGTCTCTATTGAAATGAATGAGGGGAAGTCGATGAGGGTATTGGTTAAATATCAATCGAAGTGTATCCTGAAGATTCGTCCCTACTCAAGAGCTATCTGAAACGAGGATTGGTCTGATTATTGGCAGTTTATCAAACTGGTCATCATCGGGTAAAGTAGCATTGGCTCAGAGTGAAGTTTGAGGGCCGTATGCATTTGTTGATAAGGATCTTGGCGTTCGAGACGAAAGGTCTCGCTTTAGGTTTATTTATAGATCTGTATATGTACTTATAGATTCACGAGAGTTGTGAGGATATGCACATGCTATGTCTCAGAAGGATTTTCCCCCCCAAGCTGAACACTGACCTACGCCCTTCTTAATAGGGATGAGTGATTGTTTGGCTATTGACCTATGAACATTTAGTACTTCCTCATTGAACTTGGCTATACCTAGTAGAGATGACCCAGTGCTACATTCTCGGTTACGACTTGTCCATGCTGCAATCAAGCCACCAGAAGATGGCTATGCACCGCTCAGACTAAATACACCACGAGGTTCGCACTGTTCCACAAGGCTCCGTTCACTATCGCCGAAGACACGGACAAGAGAACCTCACCATTTTAAACCTTACGCTATAGGCATACCCAAGCAGAATCACCAAGCAAGAAAAAATGGAGTCTGACATAGTTTTCGATGACTATTACGCGATATTGGGCGTGACTGCGACCGCAGATGATCGAGAAATCCGAACGGCATACTATAGACTAGCAAGACACACACACCCAGATAAAAACTCCAGGCCAGATGGGAAAGAACAGTTCCAAAAGGTTAGCACACATCTTCCCCTTTCCCACTTCCCACTTGATGACTTGGAGCCCTTTAGCCTCAGCTTTCTCTGTATCCAAACCCCAGCCTCGGGAGCATGCCCCCAGCTAATATCTGGCAATTCTAGCTTCAAGCGGCGTACGAGACACTCAGCGACTCCACCAAACGGAAAATATACGATACTGTACGACCAGGCAGCGAAGAGGGACGGTTGCGATTACGTATGCTAGAGGAAATGTATGCTAAGATGTCTACCAAGGATAATGAGGTCTTGGAAGCGAGGCAGAAGTTGAGCAATCTAGAAGCTGAGATTGCTCAGCTCGAAGAAGAAGAGAAACGCCGACGACGCGACTATGAGGCTACTCTCTCTTCCAAGAAGTCCAGAAAGGCGTTCCTTGCTATGGAGCTGTGTATTTGTGAACTTGTTGTCGCCGTCATGGTGATGACGATAGAGTGTCTCAAAAATCCTCAGAAGATGGAGGAGGAATTGAGACGACAGGAGGGGGCTGCGCGACAAGAAAAAGAGGAGGAAACTACGCAACAACAAGAGGAACAGAATGAAAATGGAGAAGATGAACAGCTACCAGGAGTAAGACACGTCGGAACGCAAACGGAGATGTAAAGGGCTAGAGCAAGAACAACTGAACCATGTCAAAGATGTGCTCTGGACGCGGCTAGGAAGCTCCCTGAAGAGTAAGAACGGCCATGCAAGCAATTGTCATTGGGCCCCCAGGAGCTGATCAAGAAGTTGCTGAATACTTATCTCAAGAGAAATTTACAGGGTATTGAACGCTGAGATAAAGTAATGTTGTGGAGGTGATGGGCTGGGACTTTGCTAGTCTTTCTGGTGATGACTTAGGTCTACGAACCAAGCTTTATGCAATAATCATTATCAAGACAGCACCCAATGGGCGCAGTTCTCACACTCCGTGAACCGTGGCTTCCCTTGACTAGATTTTATCAACATGTGAACTTTAAGACTCTGCATAACCAAAATGCTATGTCACGAACCTGGTAGCTCAGGTATACGATAGACTCTGATCATTGCAGAAGTATGTTGTATTTTTCTCTGCTGTACTCTCAGCGGTAGATCGTTAAGTTCACCATAATGTTATAGTTATCCAGCTAGGCTGACTACCCTACAATGGAGCACGAGATATCAATTAAATAGGCCAGCAAAGTATGAAAGGAAAAAAAGGAAGGCAAGTCGCTTCTTGGCTAACTCAATACAGTATGACAGGACTCTACGATGAACTCAACAGTTGTTCAGTTTCTTCACCCAGACTTACGGGCCTTGCAATCGTCACAAGCGTATGCCAAGGCCCAACTGAGTGCGTACTATGTAAGAGGAACACGTTCCATCTGTATTTTGATAGACGAAAGACTGCGAAGTTGTGTGAGTGTATTCCCTCTCAATGCTTTGTCATGATATTGAGATTGGAGAGTTGGACAAGTCTGATGCTCGCGCTTCTATATTATACGCTAAGGTCAAAAACAGACGAACGAGGCTAACTTTGTGGAGTGCCAAGCTCACCTAAACAAGTATAATTATCAAACCATCCTTGAACTGAACTTATCATCTCATTCTTAAGAGCTGATACATAAACTATACCTGGGTCTATTCCAGGCTGTTCATTGAGAACATGGCCGAGGACACTACTTATGAATACAGAGCCATCGAAACCCTACGAACCATTCGGTTGGTGCATCTTCATCCAGGCATAGAGACTGACCCGATCCATCTGTCTCTCGTGACCACAAGCCTTGATACCGCACCCGATTTTGAGGCAATTTCGTACTGTTGGGGCAGAGCGCAAGAAGAGCAGCAAGTGACATGCAACAATGCCACCCTCACCATCACCAATAGTCTATTTACGGGGCTTGTGCACTTTCGGTATCCCGATCGTCCTCGAGTTGTCTGGGCCGATGCCATCTGCATTAACCAGGCTGACTTAGCCGAAAAGAGTGGGCAAGTGCTGTTGATGCCTCATATCTACTCACAGGCGACGCGTACACTGGTCTGGCTCGGTATTGCCAGCGACCCCGTCTTCGGAACCGTGTCGCCTAGCGTGGCCGTCTCTATTCGCCGTGCTCTCGAGCTGTTGCCCGAGATCGACCCGGAGGATCCCGCCGACATAGCGGCCAAGCTAGAGGCTACACACCTTGAATCGCAGCGTCTCTATGACGAGGGCAAGCCGAGCTTGCTAGATCATGACTGGGTGCCATTGGTGGCATTGCTGGAACGGCCTTGGTTCCGTCGCAAGTGGGTTGTTCAAGAGGTTGCACTCGCTAAGGAAGCAATGTTATATATCGGCGGTGGGATTGAGATCCCCTGGCCAGACTTGGCGAAGCTTGCGTTTAGTATGGGGCTGCTGGGAATCCAGAGGCTTCTAACCTTGAAGACTGGGAATACAGTGCTAGAGACTATTGCTCCGCCGGTGATTTGTGTTACCAATGTCCTCATGGTCCAAATCTTTAGACGACACGCCACTCTTGTTGATGGTATCGTAGCTACTATCGATTTTGACTGCACGGACCCTAGAGACCACGTCTATTCACTACTGAGTCTTGGCGCTATCGGGCCCACGATTTTACCTGACTATCATGTCTCGGTCTGCGAGGTATTTCGACGTTTTGCGGTGGCAATGTTGGTGCAAGGCGAGAGTCTGAAACTGCTGAGTCTGGCGCCTGACAGGATCGGTTTTGTCAACCCGGATATTGAGAGACTTGAAGGGCTGCCGTCGTGGGCTCCCGATTTCCGACTCATCAACTCAGATGTCATGGTCAGCTATACGGTCAGACCACAGGCCTTCTTCGCCGGAGGACGTTCCAAGCCGATTGTAAGTGTATCTGACGATCAAGAAATTCTCAAATGCCAGGGCTGGTTGGTCGATACTGTCAAAACATTCGCCACCTCCATGGTCGAGATGTTGTTGGTCGACATTCCTGAGCTGCGATCTTCGCCGGGGTCCCTGGTAGATCCGTTGATAGAGCGAAGGAAGAAGCGACTCGCCCGATGGTTGGAAAGTTGCTATCACACTGCTTTCCCCCAAACTAACGGTTCCAATAATGCTGACCCCGACGACGATCGTATGATGGCCTTTTCTCGCACAATGGTGTGCGATATGGATATCATGCGCAACCGCCTATCTCCAGAAGTAGTGGGTGCTTTCCCGCAGTATATGCAGTGGGCAGCTGAACGCGTGGCAAGCAAGCAAGGCGGAACTAAGGAGCAGACAGCGTCTATGAGTGAATGTTCTGCGGTCATCGATACAAGTATAGTTGCAATGGCATCGTGGCTGAAGTTCTGCATCACGGAAAACGGTCGCTTTGCCCAAATACCACAGACATCAGAGGTTGGGGATTGCATCTGTATTCTTGTTGGTGGCGAGGTACCTTTTGTCGTACGGCCGACTAGGCGCGGAACATACACCATCGTCGGTGAATGCTACGTTGATGGTGTTATGGACGGCGAAGTTGTTGAAGAGAAACGTATCATAGGCGAGGCATCTAGCATTATTCAATTTGAGTAGTCGGCAGTACGTCTAAGGCTTGGGCAGGTAGTTGGTATTAAACGGCCTACATGCCCCATGTAACGTGAATTGTAGAGTCTATGGGGTGAGGTCTGTGAGCTCGTCGTGATTCGATGATGGCGACGATGATTTCAAATGGATGTCAATCCTCAGAGCGAATAAGTCGCCTAACTGATGCCTGCCGTAATGTCAGGAGACACAGTCACAAAGACCCTAGGGAGGGCTATATAAGCTCTTATGACTTTATAAAGGGGCGTTGGAGCCCCTGAAGAGTTGGAAGGTCAGGAAGCAATAGTTATTAAGCCTTTCTGTGATCTTCTACCTATCTACGCAACTGGAACTTGCCTTTTTTTTTTTTTTTTTTTCTTTCTACTTTTGGACCCTCTACTTGACGCGTAACGTGATATTCATCTACCCTATTCGACCTAGGCATGCAGGTATGTATACAACAGACACATATTTCCAAAAGTAACAACAACAGTTATATGAATTCGGTTCCATTATTGTATAGCTTGTAAGGAGGCTATGATTATCACCGAGACTGCTTATTTAAACAGTTTCTAGCACCTTTTAGTTCATGGCTGGATAATTCAACGAATTTAAGCCACTTCAACTTAGACTTTCTTGCAAAATAAAAAGAAAGATGGCGATGCTGTGATAGCCCGTGACTCTCCACTAGACTGACCTAAGGAAACGGCCGGCGTGTATAATTCAATTTCTCCTTCTGTCCATCAGGTCTGCGCTCAATACTGCACCATTCAGTTGCACGTTCTAACGCCCAGTCCATAAAGTGCTCTAGATCGAAATAATCGTCCACCCAACCATGTTGTACAAGTTCCTTTAGAGCAGCCAGAGTCCAGCTGACGCAGTTCTCGGCGGGGTCGGTGTTGTCTCTGGGTACTGGGACTTTCGAGAGAACGTCGTCCACTGCATCTTGGTCGATGCCATTGGGGATCTTGCCAACCATTATACGTCCCAGCATCGAGCGGCTTCGAGGACAGTTGGCGGCTTTGATGTAATTGTAGCGCCAACCACCGGAATCTGGGATATTGACATACGTGTCTGCCTTGATAACCTGGTAACAAGATCCGTCCCCAGTGCTCCCTTTCGGCTCAGTCCATATAGCCCAATGAAACCTGGCATACCCCAACTCATGGCTCTGCTCATGAGATGTTATCCCTTGACGAGAGTACAACGCCACGAATACTCTGGTCTTATTTCTGTTGGGCATGATAGTGCTGAAGTGAGCAAAGAGTCGAACCTAGAAATGTCGTGTTATTTATGTGTTAGTTTCGTATGAAAATTAACACAGTGGCAGATCATTTTCAATACTCACATCAGAATATGATGCCGGAAGGATCACAAAAAAGGGGTAGACCCGTGCAAAGGTTCAGCCTCTCGATAGAGCTTATGAGGGAAAAGAGATTGGGTTGATACGGTTGGAACAGCCGCTGGAATATAAGGCATATGAATGAAGAGATTTTGTGAAGCAAACGAATGCGCAAACATGATCAAACGTTGTACAAATTGTTTACCGGAAGTTCTGAAGGACAGGCTACGCTGTAACAGAACTCGAGACGTGTTACTTTCGCCTCTCATAGTATTGGTGACTAGAAAATGTCTTACAAGTTAGGCAACTAATTTGAAAAGCGCTTCTAATTGGGGGTATCGCCTCGGTGAGATATGACAGATGACCCTCAAGACGGTGTTGTGCTACGGGACGCGGTCCGTGGCTTTAGATTTGAGCAACGACTGTTTATGGCAAGAAATATATTGTATTAGCACTCTATCTAATCAAAGTCAAACATATGCTATATTGCTACACCTTAAAGAACTGAGATTAGAAGTATGGTTGTGTAATGGTAACAGAATCTGTATTCAGCATATTTGGTTTAAGTTAGAACATACTAGGCATAATGGGAATAGATACATAATCGCCGTTAATCACCCCGAGAAAAGAAGTCATAGCTAGAAGAGCTGATGTGCGAAGCAATGCAAACGCGATCAGGGAAGAGGGTGTCGGTGCGACTGTAGCTCATTGTCCACGTGGACTTGGAATCATGTAGTTCGTCCGCACGTGTATGATACCTTCCGCTGCGTACGCCCAGGTTATACCGGTGTGACCAAGATCACCTTGGCGTGATGAATAATCTAATAGGCGAAACGAGTGAACCGAGAGTGCGCTCATCTCAATGATACCCGGGCAATCATAAACTTTGAGTCACGAAGATTAGAGTCATCTTGTGTATCTTGTATTGTACCAGGCACCAGAATCTCGAGTTACCAATGAAAACATGATACTTATCACTCGTTATGAGGCCATGAAACTCCTCGGAGATCACAGAAGCATTGGATGCACAAGCATAGAGAAAATCACCTTTACGAACACGGTGTGAGGGAAAGGTAGCCATGACATATGACATATTGACGGTTTCACATGTAATAAACTCAGCCTTAGGAGAAAGCCGAGAGATTACGCCAGGCCTTTTACAAAATACGCCAAGATACGCCAAGATAGACCTATGGCGCTGGCAAGCTGGATAGAATCCCTTTGTTTGCAGTCGCTGCGAGAAGGTGAGAGCAAACTTGTCGCTTGCCATTTGCGCTACGTGGCTTTTGTATTTGCCTATGTAAAAATGAGCAAATAGAGTAATGCAAAACAGTCCAGGGTGTTTCCCTTCTACTGAAGAGTATGATTGTCATGCATGGAACCAATTATGTCCTAAGAAATAGTTGATGAATCAAACGGACATCTTTCATATTCTTCACCTCATCTCCATGTCTCCAGTGCTTCTCTCCATTTATGCATTCTTGTCCCGCACCCCAGCTGAGCCAAGTCAATCAAGCTTTTTAGCGTCTTCTGGGCGGATCGGACCGCTGTAAGTACGGTACATTAGCGTAAGCCTGACATAGACCCATTAGTAGGTTTATCCTTGGAACCCGAGTTATGAACACATCGTAACATTTCAATGACCGAATGAAGAAGAATGCTAATACGATCCTAAGTATGATGTAGGTAGGTATGTAATTCTATATGGTATGTACTGTAGGGTAACTGGTCCCGAGTGAATACAGCATATACCTGCTAACTCCAATCTGTCTATAGGTCGTACTGTAGATATATGCCATTTGGTCAAGGCTGCTGTTGTCCAGTTTCGGATCACGGTGAAAACCTTGGTATGGCGAGTATCAGGGTCCCAAGTAAATACACCAGCGACAAGAGCGTAGGTGAGTAGCCGAATGTAACCCTTGTTGTTCCAATCATCAAGTCCAACTGCGGGGGACCAGGGGCTGTGGATGCCTGGCACGCTACACACACAGAGTAGAGGTACCGGTAGGTATTACAGAGTCGATACTGAAACCCTCTTTCTCTTCTTCCGTAGAATCAGCACGTGTGCTCGGTCTTGACCCTTCAGATAGGGATGGAGCTCGATGCTGATGACGTCCATCAGGCCTTCTGCCGCCAGCTTTCCGACCTCCTCTTGGAAGCCGCCTGGTAGCCAGAGCTCTTCTAGTACCGTGGCCACTATGTGACCCCCATCCTTCAGGAGCCGGGAAAATTGTCGCAGTGCAGGGACGGGCCCGACGTGTCCATGCGTAAACGTGCCCACACAAGTAACCAGTTCATACGACTGGCTGGGCTTGGCAATCTCTTTCGTCAAGTCCCCCAGGAACACGTTATGATATGCCCCCGATGTCTCCGCAATCCGGAGCATGTGGGGAGATATGTCCAGGCCGTCGATGGCTGTGGCGCCGCGCTTGGCGAGCGCTGCTCCAACCAGCCCAGTTCCGCAACCAGCATCGAGCACGGCTCCGCTGTTATGACTGAGGAGCTGGTATGCTGTTTCGGCAGCTATGACAGGTGCGACATAGTCGTGCGCGCCATTTACCAGGTCGCTATCATATGTGTCGGCCCATTGAGCGTAGACATCCTGGATATCCTGGTGGCTGCGACACGCGCGGGCGCGAGCAACAAAGTTTCTTTCGGTTTCCATCCCGTCTAAAGAGTAACGCTGGAAGGCTTTAAACAAAGATCAGAGCAGCTTATAAGGTTATAAATTCGCAACGACGATGCTATTGCATTAGGCCAAGGACACTATGTATGCCGAACGTACGTCTAATCCCAGGTACCGGAGTCCTGACCTACTCTGAAAATCTACGGGAGAATTCATCGGTTGGACAATGAAGTTTATCTATACGCTGATCCAGTTTAGCCCAAAATCTGTGTTGAATCTCTTGCCAGTAAAGATCATGATGCTTCTACCGAACATGTCGTGCTGCACAGGCGCGATAATCGGTATCTTCCAAGGTGGTATCAGCCCTGAGTTTTCCTTTTGAAGTAGGGTATACACTATTCTGGTTAGAGAAACAGTCTGTTTGATGCTTGTAAGATACAACAACCTATTCTAGCACTCATTTCCATGAATTCATATCATATGACTCAACCTGTATCAACGGAGACATCCTTCTTGAAAGGAGCCAAGCCAAGGCTTGATGTAATATGCGTACTACGCCCTACCCACGGTAACACTAGCAGTATACCTGCAATGCTACTATATCATGCGACCCCATTCACATGTCGGCAGCAAGGTACATAAAGTAGGGACACTGGGTAAGCTCAGAAACTGACATGCCTAACACATTGCCGCCCGTGCTACAATGCTACCTACCTCGTGTGGTACACGAGCTGCACAGCATGCATGTTGTGCTGTAGATATCACCCACATCACGGATTGAAAAGCTTCCCCGACAGCTAGACAGCGATCGTCGGAGAGCCAACTCCTACTGCAACCTGAAGTTCCTACCGCTTTCATCACGCTTGGCCAGATGCCCAAATGGCGTGCTTCTAGTAAGTGCCAAAACAGTGAAGCTCCTTTACTGGCCTCTCGTGACATCATACCGCCTTTTCTCTGCTACCTGATACGTTACAGGTCTAAACACAGATGCCGTATGTCAACACCTAAACATCGGGTCTCAGGGTCACCAACCAGCTAGCTCAGTGATATTTGCCGGCGCAGCTCCTCGTTCATCCCTTCCTCCACATTTGCTTAATTCACCTCAGTAGGTTGTGCTTTTACCTACCTCTAAGACTTGTCGATATACAGCAAGGTCTGCCTTTGTTAAGCCGTTAGCTGACTATCTTATCTGCACAGTGAGTGCTAGGTAGAGTAATTGGCTGAGTCAGACAGTGAGAATGAAGAACCAACACATGACGACTGACACCAGTGGGAAAGATATGCTGGTCGAGAAAGCCGACACAACCCCTCTGGATATCGGCTCGTCTGTTTCAGGACCTACTGGCCCTCCTCTCATCGACGACGACATCACATACCCGGAAGGAGGAGTTAGGGCGTGGCTGGTGGTGCTCGGAGCGTGGTCGGGATTAGCTGCATCCCTTGGAGTATACAACTCGACTGGGGTGATCGAAGCGTATGTGTCGAGAGAGCTGCTGCCCGATGAATCCCCTAGCACCATTGGCTGGATCTTTGGTGTCTACGCATTTATGACCTGGATCTGTGGAGCTCAAGTTGGTCCAACGTTTGACGCCAAGGGACCGCGTGGGCTGTTGATCGCCGGGAGTCTCTGCACTCTCGTCGGCGTGTTCGCTCTCAGCTTCAGCACAGGTGAGAACACATTGCCTATACGCCGTATACTATACAGCGTTCAGTATACGGCTCTTCTTCCGGATCCAACGCTGACCACATAGTCCTTCACAGAGTACTACCAATTCATCCTGGCCTTTTCTGTTCTCGCCGGCGGAGGAGCGTCTCTTCTCATTACCCCGGCCATGGGCTCGGTGGCTCATTGGTTTTTTGAGCGCCGCGGGCTCGCCAGCGGCATAGCATTCACAGGGGGCGGGGTTGGCGGTGTACTTTTCCCCCTTATGATGCAGTCCCTTCTTCCTCAGGTCGGATGGGCTTGGTCTATACGGATCCTCGGTTTTATCTTGCTTATCCTCTGTTCAATCAGTGTGACATTTTGCCAAAGCAGGATTCCACCACGCAACGGACCACATACCACTTGGCGTGATACGTTACCTGATCTGCGCATATTTTTGGATGGAACCGGCGCCATGTCGATGACAACCGCAGCCTTGTTCCTCGTTGATCTCGCGTACTTGGTTCCGATGACATACATTCCGAGTTACTATTTAGACCGGCAAGGCCTACCGGCTGACAAAACACTATCAGGTGATGCTGCGTTTGCATATCAGCTTCTCGCCATCGCTAATGGGTCGTCTTGTTTCGGTCGCTACGTGGCTGGCGCACTGGCTGATCAATTTGGTCGGTACAATACTTTAATTGTATCCCTATTTTTCTGTCTAGCGTCAGTCGCTGGTTTCTGGCTACCCGATGCTCTGGCTCCAAACTTCGACAGCATAGCACTCCTAATTCTCTTTACCATCTTGTTTGGGTTTGTGAGTGGTTCCAATGTTAGCCTGACGCCAATCTGCCTTGGTCAGTTATGCGATATCCAGGATTACGGAAAATACTATGCAACGTGCTACACGGTTTGTTCTTTGGGGTGTTTGATTAGTATCCCCATTGCTGGAAGCCTTCTGGATGCTACGGGAATGATGGGCAAACAGGGTTATTGGGGTGCTATTGCCTATACTGCTGCTAGTTATCTCGCCGCTTTCTTGTGCATCGTGTGGGTAAGAATACGGGTGAAGGGCTGGGATTGGAGGGTCAAGTGGTAGGGCTCAAACTCAAGCAGAGGCATATTCCGGAGGCTTGCGTGTCTTTTCCTCGACGTCTCCTCAACATATAGCTTGGTAAGTGTAAATATTGAGTTTGACCTGCAGAAGCGTAACGGCCCGTATGACTACCCCAGTTTCGTGAATGTGTGAATGAAAGGATTGTGATCGTTTGGCAGGGTCTGGGTGACGCGATATGCAATGCTACTACTGCTGCCTCGGAAGGATGCTAAAATGCTACTACAAGTTGCACTCTAATCCCGCATTGCTCACCGTGCGTTAATATGAGACCAATGACCGAATCAGAACCTTCTTATTTGAATCCGAAGGCTTATACTCTGGCTCTTACGAGACCATACTCTTAACTGGTGACAATAACAGTCATGAATCCATCAAAATGAAACCACGAGATACATAATCACGGCGATCAGCATATTAGGCTGTTGATTCCCTTATGCCTTCACCGCTTAGATATGTAGCATTCACGCTTAAGATAGGAAGGTGAGAATGAGAAACGTGAACTTTGTTAAACAACTTCCTTGTAGAAGGCTTACTCTGCGTCGTAATCATGTTAATTGTCTTTGGCTCTTCCAACCTCGGGAAGTTAGCATTGGCCCGGAGTAGGGACAATCAACGGCAGATTATCATATTGCCCTTTCGTGCAGCGGCAACTCCTATTGCTTGATTGACACGCTTGTCGTTAGCCGAGGCGTTGCTACCAGCACTGCTATATAGTCACGAATCGCTCGTCCGATGGTCGGAGGGCGTTATTGGCACATATGAGCATAAGACCATCTTGGGATCACATTAGACGACCCTTGAAGAAACGGATAATTAGCCTAGGAATAGTCTCAGAACACAAAATGGTTCCAACGCTCGATTTGAGCCTCTTCACGACAGGTGACGAACAGTTGCGTCAGCAATTTGCGGACGAGCTTCTTGCTGGCCTGGTAGACACCGGGTTTGTGAAGATCATCAACCATGGTCTCGAGAAGAAGAGGCTTGATGAGGTCTTTAGATGGGTAAGTGTACCTACGCCACCGACTTTCGCCATTTGATCCAGCTGCTGACTCTTTCATTTGACAAGAGCAAGGAATTCTTCCATCAACCTGTCGAAGCCAAGAACGAGGTTGCTAATGTGATTGGACCCAAGCCTGTGCGCGGGTACAGCGGTGTATCGGTCGAGTATGTTTCGAGACTCGTGGATGCTGAGACGTCCAAACCCATCACCGACTCAAAGGTAAGAACCCGCCTAGGCCAAGCGATTCTGCTTTGCTTTATCCGATATTCATGTTCAATCTCAGGAACATTTTGATCTGGGGTCTGCGAATGACTCCGAGTTCCCAAACCAATGGCCTCAGAGCCCCGAGCTTCAGGGGTTCCGCCCTTTCATGGAAAGGTTACACGAGGACGGAAACGCTATTTGCCTTACGTTACTTGAGGCCTTGGAGATTTCCCTCGGTCTCAAGCCTGAGTCGTTGAAAGAACGCTCCATCCCCAACGCTGCGGACCTCCGTCTTACCCACTATCCCGAAATCGCCATCAAAGAAATGAGGTCTGGGCGAACGAGCCGCATCGCGCCGCACTCAGACTGGGGTATCATCACACTTTTGTTTCAAGACAGCACCGGTGGCCTGGAGGTGGAAGATCGGACCCGGCCGGGCACTTTCATCCCTATTGAGCCCAATGACACCACCGAGATGATTGTGAATGCTGGTGACACCCTGATGCGCTGGACGAACGGAAAAGTCGTCGCTGGCATTCACCAGGTTACTGTCCCTGAGGGTCTCAAGAAGATGGATGAGATTATAATCCCCGAGAGATACAGTGTGGCGCATCTCTTCAAGGCGCAGCGACAGGTATCAATCGCTCCTCTGAGTCAGTTCGTTACTGCTTCAGAGCCGGCGAAGTACCCCGAAATGAGCGCCTTGCAATATCACAGACAGGTACAGAACCTGCTTTTCACTTAAGTCGCGCGAGGAGACCAGACTCGGGGATTTAAGCATCGTTGCCGTACAAGTTCGTTGTTCCACGCAGAGAAGGTTAAGATATGATCAATTCCAGCAGAAAAAAGTTGGGTTGCTAGGGATAGATTTGCACTACATGTTCGGATCGTCCTATTCTATATACGGTTACCCCTTAACGTATAACATCAGAGGCTTAAGTGACCGTTGACACCGAAAGAATATGTATGCGGAACAGTTATCCGCGAGTATCGAGTTCTTTTTTCCCCTCTGCAAGCTAAACCTATTGATTTCCTACTCTCATGCGCACTTGGGATGAATCGCGCACAGAGATAATCATAGTGCAGTGTCTCTTGACTTTGGGAATATTAGCTGAACTTGCTTTAGCATGGTACCCAAGCTATGCAACCATGTTCAATCTCGTCGGGTCGCCGTACAACATGCACCGGTGTAGAAGTATTTTGTTAGATGCTTATAGGTTATATGGCCCAAAGGGATGGATTGAGGTGTAGATGACTTCACTTGCCGCTTCCCTGGAAATGAGATTTGGGATTCGCTAGGTATAGTCTTTAGAATTATAGCAGGGGTAAAACACTAAGTCCGCTGTGAATTCAGTGGCCATCCACTATAATTGATAGAGGGGCGTACCTAAGCTACCTAGGTAAGCTAAGCATTAAATCGCAACAACCCTCACAATGGCCCTCACAATGTAAGGGAAGGCAAACCAGTTCAAGGGCGATGATAACAACACTACCCCGCAGTTATTTCAGCAGGCAATGTTTGCTTGGAGTTGATAACTGTAGTGGATTGCCAAGGGTTGTATTGATGTTGTAGAGTAGAAGTTCTAGTCTACTGAAGGAATCTACTGTGAGGGGTAATATATAGCCACTCCCACCGTACCTGCCATCAGGGGGTATTATTATTATTATTTTTTTTATAAAAAAATGATCATAAGATGCGCCAAGCCCAAGTAATTCATACAAAATCAATACATTTGTCAACAACAGTGAGCGAGCATATGCAACAGACATCTAGGTGTCTTTTGAACATCCTTCCCCCACCCCAATACGGCCGAAACCTCATCGATATAGGGACCTCATATCGGCATGATGGACTTGCCTTATGAAGTGCTTCAGTGCATCTTCTCAAGCGCCCTGTTAAGCCAGTCCGACCGAAAGGTATGTGGTCAAAAGCCGATGATTAGATTCTTTACTATCAGCCATGTCATCTTAAGAGCTAACCCCTTCAAAGGCACTGCGTCTGACTTGCAAAACCATAGAGCCTGCTGCTCGTGCTGCCCTCTTTCACCGAATCGCTCTGTCCTGTGTTGCTCACGACCGCGACGCCTTCTTCCACATCGCTGCCACACCCCGACTGGCCAAATGCGTACGTGAGGTTGCCTGGTTTGTATTGAAATGCAACGCCCTATTCGCAGTTAGCACAATATTCTATACTCTCCTTGATGAAGCCGAAGAATTGGCAGATTATGACACTGTCAGCCAACTTTCTGCCTGGTCGCGTAATAAGATTTGCTGGATTGAAGCATCGGTCCCTTGGTATTCCGCATCAAGACAAGCAACGCTAGCTGACTTTGAGCATAAACTGGCTGAAGCTGTACCTAGATTGACGGGTCTTGGCTCAATTGTATACCAGAATATGCCGGTAGAGCGCGTGGTTGCTCGACTTCCCCCCTGTGCCGGTCCCTACTGTGGTTGGCCTATTACCGCTGGCTCACTACAAGCACACTCATTTCTAGGAGAGGATGAGCTTTTGAACAATGTAGCTGATTCCATTTTTGCTCGTACATTACTCCCATATGTCTCTTCCAGATCGGCCAACAATATTGTTTTTATTGACGGCTGTCAGCCCATACCCCTCTTTCACTACATAAGAGAGTCATCTAGTGCTTCTAGACTGACTAGCGTTGCCCTTACTTTAGATGCCAGGGGGGAAACTCTACTGCTGGAGCTTGCGGGAAATTTCCTTCGGCAGGCTCATGCCTTAAGGGACCTGGACATTACCCTTACTCGGCTCATTGATCCCAAGCCATGGGAACAAAAATGGTGGCGGAGTATAGATTTTCACTACGATCTTCATGTCTGTGTGGACGACAGCGAAGATGCCAATTCCGCCGTGGAGGCAGCCAGAAAGCTGCTAGGCCATGCTTACTGCGAGGGGACGGCCCCGGCTTGGCCGCGTTTAACATCGTTGAGTCTGACCGAAGTCCAAATGAAAGAAGAAGATCTCTTGGCATTGATCCGGAGACATGCCACCTCGCTCCGCAGACTAACCCTGGGAGAATATGGCATGCATGAATGCACACTCCGTAAGATGGCCAACATACCCAACCTAAGTCTCACATCAATACAGCTATTTTGCGAAGGTGTCCAACCGGAATATACCGAGCTATTCTTGCTTCGATATCTAACTCATCAGTTTGACCCGGACATATGTGATTTCGGCAATTTCAGGGGTCCTGTTACCACTCATATAAGTGTATACAGCAACAGCCATGGTGTTACACCGCACCGTGATGCTGTGAGGGGATATAGCCATAACGGTACGCCTGTGAAGAGGAAGAATGAGACTTTGTGGTACTTGGATGACTTCACTGGGAAAAGGATATACTATTGTAACGAAGACGATGACAACAGCGAAGACAATATAGACAGCGCTGTTGGGGACACGAGTGATACTGAGTCTATTGACAGTCAGGATGCACGCCTATCGGCGGCTCCGCGTTGGAAATACGGCAGGTTCTTTTCCTCAACGCGAACAGGAGCGCGACTAGGGACAATATATTGCTGGCCTGTTCCCGAGGACGAGCGCGGCGGTTACCTCACTCAAGCATGGGCTTTCTCTCACCACAGCGGAGAATTGGCATGTGGAACAGAGCCCTTGTCCTTCTTTGAGGATTGGAATAGCGAGATTGATGTTGCAACTCCCTTGCCACACTGTGACAACTTAAATCGGTTTCATTCTACAAGCGAAGAGGACCAGTGTTACAGGTGCCATAGTAGCCGTGAACACTGTGTTGAAGAGATTCTTGGAAGTACCACAGAGCTTCTTTGGCGTATTCCGCTACCTAAAGATGCGATCCCTTGGTTTTCTCTTGAGCAAAAGGAGAAACGAAGTGTCGAAGACATCGCGGCTGAATTTATTCGATTCCGAAGCACTCAAACTTATGGCCCCCAATCCCAACGTACACAGCCCAACAATGATTTGCAGCTAGGAGCTCCTGTTGTGAATACTATACTACTCAGCCAGAATTCAAGGCTACTCGACCTGGGGAGCCTGCGGCCATGGTGGAAATGGGGTTTGTTTATTGAGATCGACCTGTGGGAGAATCAGGACTATACCGGTGCATGCCGCATGCGAGCTTGCGATATTTATTACTGGCAGGTTCCATCAGATGAGCGCGGTGCGTCGCCGACAGCGGTGTGGCGCTTCGTCAAAGGTCATAATATCAGCTACGGACGTCAGCCAGATGCTGGGGAGGGTACTGTGGAAGCGACACCATTTTCTGCTGCGCTACATGACTTCTTCACTGGCAACCAAAAATATTGCAAATACAATTGTCATTGCCTTTTCGACGTGCTCGGTTACACGACAAATCTTCTACCACTGATTAAGCCGCCAGAAGGAGCTATAAAATATTGTTGCAGAGATGATCCGTTCGGCTCAAAGCGTGTAATATGGGTAGACGGCAGAGAGACGAATTAGTGATCTGAAGGTGCGAGGTCTCTTGGACAAGACATAAAAGCAGTATCTTGTACTGAGTAGAAGAGTACCCGGTCACCGGTGCACCGGGCTTTACTCATATATCTTCTTGTCTGAACAGGTTAGGTATACCTGTAGGCAAACCAATAGCAATGAAGTCATGGAGTTGAGATTGAGCATGCCTTGGAAGATGATCTATGGAGTATTGGGGCACATTTGCGTAGCATTCAAGATGTCCCTGGTGTCACCTAATACCATCGGACGGCAAAAAGCAGCAGCATCTTCAAAATTGTAAACACTAGGCCGAAAGCTGTAAAAGCCCCCATCTTCTTTCCGAAGGTCATCACAAAACATGCTCTCTTTGGTATTGGGATCGATTCGCTGTTTCACTCGCTTGCTCCCATTGTCTCCCTTCAGTTCGAGCGGTACAATATCGTCACCTCGCTGGAACGCCTCGAGGCGCGCCAACATATTTTCGGGTATAATCTTCAACTCGTGGCGCAGTTGATAAGGATGCTTATTGATAGGAACTACACGATGAGAACCGGTGTGTTGCTGTAGATGTATCAATAGAGGTGGCACTATAGTTGTCTGAATTATTCAGGGTCATTGAAAGAGCTGTCGGTGTCAAGTTTAAATCGCATCTTTCAGTATATTCAGTAATTATGCCCATCGCTCAGCTTATAGAAATTATGCCCAAGGATCATCAATCGTTCGTCCATCACGGCAAATGGACATCCAGAATTCAGCGTCGGCGCCAGCGTTCGCCTGCGACAGTGTGGTTGTGTTAGCTGTTTGGCAGTCGGCGAGCCAATTGAGGACATCCGCCGTACTTAAATGTGATCAAGCTACGCAATGTTTAGGTGGTGACGGGCAATTGAGGGTGAGCCAAGACCACAGTGAAGACAAAATAGCATCGTCATCATTGCCGTCATCGTTGCTAACCTGGCATCGGGGTTAGTGACTTTCCTCCCTTATGTTGGGCTAAAATTGCAGTGCAGCCACCGACACCGCCATCTCCACCATCACGCGGTCAATCGCGGCATTTCCTCTTCGCTAAAATGAAGTGACTGGATTGACATCAGAGTATGCTGACTAATGCTAGAACCGCCCAAGTTCACACTTTAACGACGATGGGACTAGGTTGCCATTCACTCGCCAGGTTCCGTTCTCGGAATATAGCCATAGCAAACCTCAATGTTCTCCTATTGTCATGACCTTTGAAGATAGGTGATGTAACCATGTTGTCACGGAAAAATAACGGTTAATCCCGTGCAAGATTAACGGCATTTATATGGCATACCCACTACTCCGCGACATATGTGTTAATTATAACTATGGTGCATATGCATTCTTACGCATAATTCGAATTAGGTAGCTGTCTTAGCCGCGTACTAGAAATATAGACTTCCTAACCCAATGAGAAATCGGGTTCGACAAGTATACAAGAATTAGTATAGGGTAATCACTGGGCTTTAATACTCAATGTTTGTATTTACTTCCTGTTTATAGTAGGCACGCTGGTGCGACGACGCTCGAGTTCTCTAATGTGATACAAGATAGTTTCCGTCTACACCTTCTTTGGAAAGCCACTATGGATTATAAGTTGGATTGAAACTGTCAATGACAATGGCTTAATCAGAAGTTCTTTGACTTCTACATCTCACTATGTACTGTCACCTGACTTGACTCATTATCCCTCACAGTATTGGCCACGTATTATGACTGTTTCAGACAGCGAGGCCTCGGATAGAAGAGCTTTAGTCTTTCTATCAATGAGATCCAATAACGGCGCGGAATTTATATGATCTCATCATTCACTGGCTCCTTCATTTCATCCTCTCACTCAACCCGTAGTTGGGAGAGAACCTACTGAATCTAGTGCCCAAGGGTCTTTGCAGACCTAGCAAATTAATATATTGCGAAGAGCTCCAGTGTCAAACCATGATTTTCAACTCTTGTTTTAAAATAGAACTATCTCCTAAGTGTAGTCGGTACCATATTGACATGGTCCCAAGTGCCATTCGACTCAGCGGTTTCAGCTTTGGCTTCGACCAGATCATCGGTTACCGTCTAATTTCTATAATGAATCAACCTGCCCATGGACCAAGTCTGACCGATCGACCGATCTAACTAGTTATTACTTCTCTCGAATAGATGGCTTACCCTCCCAACGAATTCCTCGACATCATCTAGTAATTCCCTTGGTTGCTCAATGCTCGCGAAGTGACCCCCCTTGGCATTTATGTCAATAATTTGGTCATCGGGATGATCGATGCTACTTACCTCATTGTGAGCTTTGAAAAGCGTCAGGTTGGGGTAGATCTCCTCAGCCCAGGGTTTAGGCAGCACACAAAGGTCGTAGGCGAAGAGAGAGTACCCCAGGGGCTTCTCCATCGACGTTGGATGAGGCTTCCCTGCAAAAAGATTCTTTACCAGAGTGGCATGATAGAGACTACGCGGGAAGGTCTCGGTAAACCAATAGAAACTGACCACGCCCAGAATGGTGTCCAAGGGGAACTGATGCCGCGGGTCGGTCCATTCCAGCAGCTTCTCGCCGATCCTGAAAGTTTATAATTAGTTGCCATCTAGCTGTATCGCCCGCTACTAATAATTGTACTTACCAAGCAAGCATGGCGAGCGGGCTAGCTGAAATAGCTAGGCCAACCGTGGCTGGGCGAGTGCCGTGCTCGAGTGCATATGCTAGGCCTGTCTGGCGCCAATCCTCGGTGCGCTGGACGATCTGGGATTCTTCTGGCGACAGCAAGTCTGAAGACGGGGCTGTCAGAGCAGGGTCTGCCACGAGCATGTTGACTATATCCTGTTAGAGATTGCCAGAAGATAGTGTTCAATGCTGCGGCCTGTTCACATACCATGGAAAGCTTTGCATGCATCATATTCGACAGACATAATACGCGAAAGCATACTTCCAAGGTCGCCGCCTTGCACTACGTATCCTTGACCAAATCCGAGGTCCAGCATTAACTGGTTCATGATTCGGGCCGCATGGGTTAATGTCATCTCGGCTTGCTGAGTGGCGCTGCGGGAGAGCCCATAGTCCGGTAAAGAGGGTACTATGATGTGGTATGGCAAGGTTTCAGGCGTGTACTTGTCGACGAGTAACTCCAGAATCGGTAGGAATTCCACGAAAGACGAGGGGAAGCCATGCCTATAAGCCAGATACATCGAACATTAGTTATTTTCTCGGCAACATTGCTCTGTGGACGCCTGTGACTCTGTAAGAAGGGTCGGGATAACCATTTACTTACTGCGAGAAAGGTCAGCACTCATGTCCCAAGCGGATGACCAAGTACTCACCAAGAACAGAAGAGGTATCGCATCTTTTTTTGCCGAGAACAGGGCGGCGAAGTGGACGTCGACACGACCTGCTTCAGGGTCGGAGATGGGAAGTTTGTAGTTTGGGAAGCTGTTGATATACTTCTCATGTTTGCGCCAGTCAAAACTATTAAGCCAAGTATCTTTTGCTTCAATCAGCCACTGGCGAGAGACTCCGTACTGAGGATCGTTCTGTTGATTCCACCAGGTGGTAGGTCCGATCTTGGACAATCGCAGCAAATCCCCGAGGGCAACGAGCTCTTCTTCTGCGACGTGCAAAGTGAAAGGCTCTGGGTTTGTTGGGGTATTGTTCGGAATGACACCAAACTTGGAGGCCATGGTAGCGGTATAATGCACTAACTATTCTGGCTTACTGCTCAACGGAACCAAGAGGTATAGCAATTCCGAGAATCTAGAAACCGAGATGCGTGTAGGTTGTCTGGTACCATAACTGCTTGACTCTTTTCGGGGAAGAGACTATTTATATTCTGTTGAACCATTTTAACTTCACGCGTGAAGGCGTTCAAAATGGTCCTCCGAGATCATGGTCGGGTTGTCACTACGGGAAGCTATGTGGCCATGTCGTGTTGTACCTAGACTCAAGAAAGTAGTTAGGTAACTGGTAAGACGCTACCTAATCCCTGCGCTGGACTTTTCCTCCGCCGAATTCACGGTCCAAGATTCAGCTCCACATGCTAGGTATCAAAGACCTACTGTAGATCAGGTTAGACCCCCTTAGCTTGAGTCCGAATCCAACACACCGACGACAACCCCAAGCACAATCGGAGTGTCAGAATGCTACAACAGTGATCTCGAGACTTGCGGGGATCTCGACTTCTCATGGCCACTTTTGACGTACCTACTCTCCGCGAGCCAGCCGAGCCAGTCGCTGCGGCTTTAGAAGCCGACGGCAGGTTGCCTACAATTCCTTCTCCGCGACCTAGGCGTAGGGTACGGAAGGGTACAAAAAGCTGCTGGGAGTGCAAACATCGCAAAATAAAGTGCATTTTCAAATTGCCCACCGACGAGACGTGTATGCGATGTGCAAGGCGCGGTGCGCAATGCGTTGGCCAAGAACATCCGGAAGTATTGACGACGTCTCTCGACCGGAGCTTGCAGATGGGCGACCGCGTCGTCCGGATTGAAACTCTTGTCGACCAACTGTTGAGAGAGAGACCGGCCGAGTCAACAGCATGTCGCCCTTCCTCTACGCCAAATATCGATCCAATAAACGACAACCAAGCGGGAAACCGTCCCTTGAACCCTGTGGCCTCACCCGCCTCCGGGGTCACCGGCCGTGAGCCGTCGCCCAGCGTCTTGCCCGTAAGTACGAGACAGGAGACTGCGACAATTCAATGAATGATACTGAATGTGAATGAGCGTTAGGATGTGCGTGCACACAGCTTTCAAGTTCTTGCTCAGGATCATGGTGATTCGCCGTCCCGGGCGCCTCGAGTTTCGCTAGCGAATGGGTCGGGGCATGCAGGACTCTCACAGGCACTACGTAAATATCTTCCTTCGCGTGAGGAGATTCAGATGATCGCCAAAGCATCCAGTAGCACGTCCTCCATGTTCTATCAAATGCAAACAGTGCCGTACAGTGCTCTCGATGATACGACGTCTATTGATAGCATTTTCGCGACACCCGGGCCCGAGGCGCATCCGGTTCTGATAGCTCGGCACATGCTCTACCTTGCTACCTCATTACAGCACCTTCACCCTGAATTCCACCAAGATATTAGAGGACTATCGAAAGCACCTGATGAGATGAGGCATAGCTTGGTAGAAATTGCCAGTGACATGGTTATAGCTAGAGATGAGTTAGTCGACAACATCGAAGGGCTTGGCTGCGTTATCATGGAGAGCTGGTATCATGCCAACGACGGAAAATTACAGAAAGCCTTGATAACAGTGCGGCGTGCCATAACTATCGCTCAAGTCATGGGATTTCACCGTAAAGGGAACGCACGATGTACAATCGTCAGTCCTGAGACCAGTGCATACCCAGATCTCATGTGGTTTCGAATGCTTGCTCATGAGAGGTATCTGTGTCTCATGCTAGGCGTGCCACAGAGCACACTCGATCAAAGCATGGCATCTGATGTGATGCTTTCAGGCGATACCCCTATGGGACGGCTTGATCGCATTCACTGCGTGATTGCATGCCGGCTTCTTGAGCGCAACCAGACAGACCCAGAAGAAGATGATTACGCTTTGACACAGGAACTAGATGAGCGGCTACAGATCGCTTCCAGCCATATGCCATCAGGCTGGTGGCTCACTCCGAACCTAGCCACTGGCGCTCATCAGCCCACTGCGTTGTTTTGGTACATGCGGCAGCTCTTTCATCAACTCTTTCACCACAGCCTCCTTGTACAGCTTCACTTACCGTATATGCTACGTCCTTCTGGAGGTGGCCAACAGTATGCGTACTCACGACTAACATGCGTCAACTCGTCTCGTGAGATCCTCTCGCGCCTCATCATGTTTCATAGCTTCAATCGCATTGCTTTCTCTTGTCGCACAGTTGATTACTTCGGGCTAATGGCTGCAATAGCGCTTCTGATAGCGCACATCGAAAGAAGCCAGTGCAGGCTGGGCTCACACCAGCGACACGGCGCCTCCTCGGGTATGACAGAGGGGTTGTTGACGCATCAACGCCCTTGCGACCGTGCGCTTGTACAGCAGGCTCAGATAAGCATGGCAGATGCTAACCTGTTGTCAGCCGACACAACGAATGCGCTATGCTCGGGTCTGCTCCGGCGCCTCTTGGCAATGGAAGAGGAAGCCTACAATCACTCTATGCGTCTAGACTATCCAGAGGGAACCCCGTCGTTTTCCCCATCAAATACGGATGCAACTATTCAACTGACTATCCCGTTTCTAGGTATTATTAACGTCACCTCGAAAGCTATCACCCCGAATGATATCTTTGGAGAGTGTCCCACTGCAGGAGATCAGGGGATAAATTCTTACCTTATAGACACCTTCTACATAGATGGCGCCGACGCACAAGTTCCTTTTCAGTCGCCATTCAATGACTTGCCTAACATCGACTTCAATGATACCATCGATATATCAAGCTGGCCGAAACATCCCTGTAATGGTAATCAGCCTGAACAGAGATATGGAACTCCAGTATCTGTTCCGAGCAATAATCTGAGCCAACTCTCTCCCAACTGCGTTCTACCATCTCACGGGGAAGCGTTAGGTGCTGTCAACTCAGGATATTGAGACGGGCAACTGGACGCTACCTTTGAGCAATGTAGATCTTATAAACACCCTCATAAGTGCCGGTCAAAATAACAATAACATGGTGTCAGACGTAGGTGGAGTCAAGGAGCAAGTAAACTAGGGTCTGAAGATCGCATATATATTCAGCACACCACTTAATCGCTCGTGAGATAGAACCTAGCTAGCTAGAGCACTCAATACTACCTTGGTTTGATCCCTCGTGCGCACTGCAGGGGCCGTGAGACTCACCTACGTCCGAGATACCGGTAATACTTGTTTGATCTGACAGACACCAGAAGGATCTATGCATAGAAGAGTCTATGTATATGCGCAGAAATAAAGAGTTAAGGGACAAAGGGTATAGGTCTATATAGACCTGGAGGAAAATAGGTAGCTAGAGATAGATCTGAATCAATCATCTCGCTCCTCATTCCATGTTCAAGTGTAATGGGACTACAGAATGGGAAGACTTACTTCAGGTTCTATATTAATATTCACTTGGGTGGGCTGCCAAAACAATCTTCAGAGTTTTGGATCAGGCGTCCCTTCATATAAAAGCGTGCAACATTCCGCCAACCCTTGTCCCATATTAAGAGTAAGAACAGAAGTCTCGCCTCCAAACTGTGGCCCCCGAGAGTCGCTCTCCGAATAATAGGCTTGGACATTCGACATCTCAATGGGAACAAACATGCCACAGCAGGCAGCCACCTACTGCATGATAGTTGTGCGTCGCGATCTTCATCCCGCGTTCGGAGGATTGGTACAGCATCTAATGCTCAAATCACTGTCATTATTGTTGAGGTCTAGGTTCTGTGTTGGTCCGAGTCGAGGTTCATAACGCGCCGTTGAAGGGATCAACGTACGGCTTCCAATTCAGGGAACATAACCATGTCTATGTACTATTCTGAGCCCAAGTACCCAATAACAGGCCAGGACTACGTCACACATCTAACTGGGCGGAAATACGGCGTTTTAAAAATAGTAAGTACCCCACCTGTGCTGCTGTACTGCCTATTGGCTGACTAAAGTAAATCTGAACTACAGCCCATACAAACAAAGCACTTCGCTTGCTCTAGGCTCTATTCGAGTCCAAACAACATAAATGGCCATATTTTGCAAGAGGGAGTATCCTAAAATCATGGAGCCATTGAAAATTCTAGTCTTGAAATTTTCACTGCTCTTGATCTCGGAATTCTGTCCGCGCGCAATCGGCCATTCGTATCTGCGATGATGTATCCCGACTGGCCTGAGTGTACGGCAGATTTGGTGCCCTTGCCTCAATGCCCTGGCCCCAAGTTGCGGCCGTTCGACTTTCAAGGCCACCAGAAGATTGAATTCCTTGAAATCCTTGGAGAGGGCCTCCATGCCATCGTCTTCAAGGTTAGAATTCTGGATCAGATCTATGCGCTCAGGGTGGTGAGCTTCGCCCTTCTACTAAACTGTTGATTTTCTTGTATATAAGTCACTGATGGATTCAAATAGTTTCGATGGATATATGATTACAACTGGCTTGGCTTCGGGGAGTTCATCAATCGCGAGAAGCTCGGAGGACTCCGCGCCGTATATAATTATATGGAGCCGTTTAACGCTGACTGCCGCGCTTTTGGGCGCCTCCAGGAGGCTGGGTGCGAGGAACTGGCGATTCGATGTTTCGGCTATGTGCTGCTGGGCGAGGATAATGAGCGCGCTATGATGTCTCAGTTCGACTTTAACAATTGGTCCTTCAATGTGGATATAGACGAAACTGGATATCGCGAGGAAGAGGAGCAGCGCCTACTCTATCCCGGCAAGGATGGTGGACCCCACCGTTCAGATGTATTGTGAAAGCCCTTGGAGAAACTATTGATGAGGACAGGGGCGATGTTTTTCCGCAGGGGCTGGCGCGCCAGTTACTTCGAAGCGTCGTAAAGCTACAAAAGCTCGGTATCATAGAGATCGACGTTGCGATCCGGCAGATGATTGATGGTAAATTGGGCGACTTCAGCTCAGCTATCACATTGCCTCATTTCATCACGAATCCAGAGCTAAACCCACACCTTAGCCCCGTGATGGTTCGAGCTATAACACGGCAAACCTTTGTGCATTGCATGAACGACTATCTTGCATTCGACTCCATGATCCATTCGTGGAATGACGAACATGACAGACGTCGCCTATCCATTCAAGCCTTTCCCGGGGGTCGGGGCTGCTCCCACAAGGCACGGTACAATTTGAGGGGTAGCAGGGCAATCGAGAGAACTCTTTATACTTTTGTTGACCCAAGGAGGTATTCTTGGACATCAAATGGTGTTATTAGGAGAGCCAAGGCACTACCGGTTTCGCGGGGGCATGCAACCCGATCGGTTTGCAGGAGGAACTCGCGACATCTTTTACGAAAGCTGACAGCCCGTCCAGATGTATGGCACTATCAAAGTGAGAAAGAGGAAGAGGAATGGGCAAAAAGTGTTGGATCATGCACTCTTCCATTTCCCCACGTCTTAGACTGGGATTTCAAGGGCGGTTACCTGTTTCCAGTCAAGAACAGCGGCAAGAATATCAAATGAAGCAAACCAATCAGACCAGTTCACACAAATGATCTGCAAACAAGAGAGGTATGCTTAAACAGACAAGAGCGCATCAAGGATTCGAGCTTGGATAGGGCATTTCTGATTAGCAGCTTAACTAAGGCTGAGATGAAATAATACTTTGGGTGTAGAGTCAGTGGAGGTGAATCCAGAAGTGATCAGCTCAGGTCTATTCAGATTATCTACGGTCTCGGTTTTAACCCATGAAGCTATTCCTGGAGATCTCTTTATTTATAGACGATCTCCGCAATAAGGTTCTGCCACTCCGTATCTACTTCTCCATGACATTATCAAGCTATAATATTATACTCCAGTTCAAAGCAAGACAACATTTCTCAACAGACCCTCAATTACTCTGAGGTGATGACGCAGCATCCTCATACCTCCATTTCCCAGGTGCGGCTCACCAAGCTCACCTTTCTTCAGAAGCAGAGCAGCAATCTCAGAGAAACCACTATCGTTCATCAATCCGAAGCGTCCTGGCGTCCTCTAGGATCTAATCGGCACTCAGTAAGCAAACCAAGCTGAGTCTCTAGTTTATGTAGAAGTGTTGTCTCAATTTGCACAAGCATGCTTATTCGCAGATGGCGAGACTCTAACGAGACGAAGTAAGGAAATGAATGTACTAGATGATGAAGTTTTAATACACTGTAAGGAACGGATGGTCCTACCAATCGGAAAGTCACCGAAACTATAACAGGGGCAGAGATACTGGGCTTGGAACTTAGAATCCATATCATAATGAACAACTAGGGCTGCATGAGTCCTTGACCAACCAACTCTTTCTTGGCTGTTGGCGGCTTGACTCGTCTCTATATACAACTGGTCTGCTAGCCCAGACCGCCTAGGGCTCTGGGGTCTGTTTCAAGAAGCGAAGTCTGTATAACCTCACTTTCTAATATTGCCCAATATTGCCTGCATGTCTCTGAGAGATTATGAACAGCCTGCGTTGGTCTTTCGTACGGCCGAAGTGCAAGGCAAACTGCCTATTTCAGCCGGCACAGCGCTTTGTACGTGTAACTAAATATATATGCCATCTTTGGACCCCAGTTTACTCGGTCCTTAACTCCGCCTACCTCTGACACCCTACCATTTGGTGTACATAAACTCCCATTTACAGCTAACACCCCCTTACCCGTTGGGACTCCACTTCCGTCGCCAACCTTCTGACTTCCAGTAGAAGCGTTGGGGTCTTTAACTTAAAAACGACCAGTCAACTTAATAAAATCTGGCTGTACTTTCAAATTGGTACAATCCCTACCAAAATAGAAGTAGTTCCTATTTTATATATATATACGTTACATTTATACTTCTTATTTAAATGCTAAAAATATTACCACCCCTTATTAAAACTGCTAAGTTAGTTAATTCTTTAAGTTTATATCTTTTAAGATAAATAGTGTCATAGTATTGCTTAGCTGTGGTTTTATATATTTATTCTATTATTGCATAAGGAGGGAAGTTCTAATTTTCGCCCCTTATTCCCTTTCTTAACGTTATATATAATATTCCTTAATTTGTATTATATATTGGAAATTAAGCTTCTTTAGTTCCGTAATAATATTCCCCTCTTTTAAATATAATTAACCTTAATTATATAAGTCTAAATCTGCTTATAATATAGTTATATAGTATATATGCTATATTATTTATTTTAAGCTATATTTCTTTTTAAGGCGGTATAGTAACGCCTTATAGCTCTGTAGTAGAATTTTTTACTATATTAATTAATTATTTACTTTATACACTCTTTTATTTTTCTTCCTTCCTTCCTTACGTTCGTTTTATTACCTTTTTATAATTATAATACCTAGCTTTATTTTTAGTTTTTTTTTTAAAAAAGGTTTTTTTAAACGCTTCACCCGTACCTCTTTTTATTTTCTTTTGTTTATTATTACCGCTATTATATTAATATATATACCTATTTTTACGGATAAGAAGTTCTACTTTTATTACTTTTAAACTAACTTTAATGTATATTGTAAAGAAGGTAGTACTATTTAAAAAGCAGCGCTATTTTACCTTATATATATATTCGAAGGTAATATTTCCTTAACCTATTATACCTAATGCAATAAATGCTATAACTTATATAAATTAATATATTAATTACATTTTATTAATATTTTATCCCTATTTTATAATTTCCTTTACTATTTTTAATTCTTAACTATATTTTTTAAATAAATAATGCCTTTAATAATTAGAAACGTTTATAATTTAAATTCGCTTTTATTTTAATATATTAATTTTTAATATATTATTAATATTACTATTATTATTACTAATCTAACTATACTATATTAATATATATATTTATTAATATTATATTATAAAGTTATTACTTTAGTTATTAATTTTACCTTTATATTTAAAAATATAAAAAAGGAAGTATATAAAGTATATATATTTATAAATGCTAAAAAAACGAAAATAATATATATTACCTTTATATAGTTATTTTTTTAATACTTATTAATATTTTTTTTTTTATTTTTTAAAAGGACTATACTACTTATAATGCTTACTTTAACTATTATTACTAATTTGCCTTTGCTTTATAGCTATATCCTTACTCCGGTAATAAAGAAGAAGTTTATATTTAAGAGGACTTTTAGTTATTCTATTTCTAACTTAAAAATATAGTTATTATAGCTTAATATTTTATTAAAGAGAATTTTTATAATTCTTTTTTAATAAGTTTTTACCTTTATTCCCCTATTTTTTATTTTTATTATCTTTTTATTATAATAATATTAACGTTTTAGTTTAGAACTTTTTACTGCTTAATTTTATAACTGTAAGGCTTAATAACAATAAGGTTATTAAAATTCTTAATTCCTTCCCCTTTGCCCTTTAAACAACTTAGTTTTAAATTAATATAGCTATGATTGAAAAAAGTATAAATTTAATTTAATAATATAAGTTCTAATCCTATTAGCCCTTACCGTTCTTTTTTTAACTCCTTTATATTTATTTAGTTTTACCTTGGTTTTTTTTTTTTTTTATTTAGTTTAGTTTGGTTTAGTCTAGTTTTAATCCAAATAGTGCTTTAACGTCTAGCTATTTTATTCTTACTATTTATAGCTCCTTAATCTACCTTTATTATAATAATAAATTTTTAATCTTTTTTTTTTTTTTAATAAATTTTTAAAATAATTCTTTTTTTTTTATATAAATTTATAATTTTTCCTTATATCCCCTTTTAGGGTTAGGGTTAGGGTTAGGGTTAGGGTTAAAATGGAAAAAGTGCAACGTTCAATGTAGAATTCGTTGACGAACACAAACACAATAAGCCGACTACCTTTCCGAACGAGGATAAAGATAGTTTCGCCGTGTGTGGCTCGTCAGGGCAGAAGTGTCGAAGGGTACGGATTTCCCTTCGTACATAAGTTCAAGGAAACGGTCGCGAAAGGCGCCGCCGACCGGGCCCCTTTCGGGGCGGTCGCTGCCCAAATGTTGGGAACCCCAACAAGTGGGCTGATCCTTAGGTCTCGTACGAGGGGTAAATCTGCCGACGTCAATTGCCGAAGCGGGGTTCGGCCGAAAGAAGAGGGGTTTCGGCCGAAATCGGCGTTATCTTCGGAGATACAATATCTCCGACCCGAACTCCGCGCCAAGCCGGAGTTAGGCCATAGGTCCGAAGACCAAAGATAACTTGCAAACGCGCCAGAATGTTATGGGTTAGGGTTAAAGGGTTAGGGTTATTAGGGTTAGGGTTAGGGTTAGGGTTAGGGTTAGGGTTAGGGTTAGGGTTAGGGTTAGGGTTAGGGTTAGGGTTAGGGTTAGGGTTAGGGTTA